>NC_073381.1:10584649-10899649 GCF_028641065.1 Leucoraja erinaceus
CAACTTTCACGTGGTCCACCCTGTTTCAACTAATGCAATCAACTCAACGTGCACAAGCGGAAGATCAAATAGAACAAGTTGTCCAACAACTTTAGGCTGTGCACGCCACACAAAAGAAGACGAAGAAAAACTCTGAACAATGGTGCTCCTCAGCTGCAGTGTTCTTTGTCCTTTGCTGCACTCCCCCTTCATCTCTGACTGAGGTCACTTACAACACCAACCCTATCTTTAATTTCGCCGATGATAGCAATGTTTTGAGCCGAAAGGACAAAAACAATGAGGTACAGGAAAGAGATCAATAACTTTGTATCATGGTGTCAGGACAAGTACCCAGCACTCAACGTCAGCAAGATAAATGAGCTGGTTCTGACCTAAGGAAGCAAGGGGATGAACACAACCATGCCTCATCAATGGACCTTTTCTAGAGATGGTCAACAGCTTCAAGTTCATAGGCATCCATATCACTGGCAATCTAACCTGGTCAGTTCACATTCACATCAGTGCATAAAGTGCATCAGGGTATTTACTTTCTTGGGCATCTGAGTAAATTCAGCATGTTCACAAGGATTTTCTCAAACCTTTCCTGTTTTGCACTTGTCACTGTATATATAGTTGTATTCAACATTACTCAGTAAAACACTTTTATGCAATGAACTTCATGTGAATAAGAATTTTGATTGCTCCCTGGAATATATGACAATCAAAAAATTTGAATCTGAACCAAAATCTTGCAGCAGATTTCTCCTACTCCCTGATCTTGGGTGTCACCAGAACCATTCACCTTAAGGCCTTTTCATAGATATGGTCCAAATATGGACAACATAGATGAATTCCAGTGTTGCCTGTAGTACTGAGGCAACTTTTAACTGTATGGCTTCAAGGGGCCACAGTAAAAGTAAATCTCGCCCATAGCTGGAATCATATCTCACACAATGAAAGAAGGTTGGAGGTCAAACATCTGAGCGACATGATAGGACTGCAACAATACGTAGGGAGTGTCCCAGGCCCAACTCTCATTTGCTTCATCAATGACATTTCCTTTTTATAATTTCAGAAATGAGGATTGCAGCATTGTACAGTTTTCAGTCCCATTTGTAATACGTCAGTACCTGAAACAGCATGTGTCACTATGCTGGTACACTGGGCCAAACTCAGTCACAGTCATACAGTGTGGAAACAGGCACTTCGGTCCAACCTGCCCACACCGACCAACATGTCCCAACTACACGAGTTCCACCTGCCTGCATTTGGCCCATATTCCTCCAAACCTATCCTATCCATGTCCGTCTAATGTTTCTTAAAAGTTGTGATAGTCTCTGCCTCAACTACCTCCTCCGGCAGCTCGTTCCATACACCCACCATGCTTTGTGCAAAAAGGTTACCACTCAGGTTTCTATTAAATCTTTCCCCCCTTACCTCAAACCATACATAGAAAGCTGAATACATAGGCATAGAGTTAACATAGTGTACACTGAAGCTATGATCATCTGAAAAAAGAGTGGAAGAATGCTCCCATGGTTTTGAACTGCATTAACATTATTGACTCCTCAACCAGAAATATCCTGAAGGCTCATTGTCACTAAAATCTTTGAGTTTACAAGAGTAGGTCAAAGGTTGGGTATACCGTGGTGAGTTACTCTGCTCGCAATTCCCTAAGGCTTTTGAACCATCTGCAAGACATATCAGGATTTTGATGGAATTCTCTCCACCAGGTTGGATGAGAGCAGCTCCAAGAACAGATAAGCCCGTCCCATTTTCCCGAGTTACTCACGAATTCTCCCGAGTTTTTCCCTCGATTCAAACTCGGAGAATGTCGGTAGCGAGTCCGTAGATATTTCGTAGCGGCTCGTAATGCCAGCCGTAGGTAATCGGGGCATCAGGTAAGTCGGGACTTTTTTTCAGCATGTTGAAAAATGTCCACAAGAAAAAAAATAGCCCCGAGTGGGCTGGCATAATGAGTTTGAATCAAGGGGAAAACTCGGGAGAATCTATGAGTAACTTGGGACAGGGGTTTTAGGAAGCTCAGCACCATCTAGCGGAAAGTAGTCCACTTGCTTGCCACCACATCCACTGCCCCAAACATCACTATTTCCTTCACCGTCTTTCTGTAGCTGCCGAGTGGCCAATGTACAAAATGTTCTGAAACAACACTTTGACAGCAGCTTCTAATCCTGCCATCTGTATCATCCATAGGCATAAGGTAGCAACTTTAGTCATGTTTGTTCCAAGACAATTACCATGCTGATTTAGAAATCTGTGCTGTAAACAATTCCAGCTATTCACCACTTTCTCAGGGGCAATTAGCGAGAGGGATTACAATGTCAGGTCAGCTGGTAGAGCCCACAACTTATAAATGAACTAAAGGCTTAGGTTATATCTCCCAGGGAGTTACATTGGTCGTGGGTATTAGTACAATTTCAAAGTAAATGGGATATGAACTGGCGGTCAATGTGCTATATCATCAACAGTATTTTGTGCAACTGCCCGAGACTAATTAACATTTACAATCCCATCCTTGCCCCAGCCATAAATCTATGGAGTGGTGCTAGGAAGTGATTTTGCTAAGACAAGGCTGATGACTATGCACAATAATTTAAATTGAAAGATGAACACTGGAAACTCTCAGCAGGTCAGGCAGCATCTGTACACAAAGCTATTTTTGAAATCAATGAACTTACATCACTTCTGATTGAAGTTTATTGACCACAATCTTTACCTGTTTCTCTTTGCCTCTCAAAGAGTGATTAATCTTTGGATTTCTCTACTCCAGAGGGCTCTGGAAGTACAGTGATTAATTGCATTCAAAGCAGTGAATATTAAGCAAAGTAAGAAATAAGGATAGGGCAGGAAAATTATACAAATGCAAAGAGATCAATGGGGTTCTGGATGAATGGCAAAGCAGGTTGGAAAAGCTTTACTTGTTGTGTTTTACACTAATGTCTGGCTTTTTTGCACAGACTTTTTTCTTTTTACTTCCTTGGAGAATTTATGCATCATTTATGTATATTTATGTTTTTGTGTGTCTCAGTAATGTGTCCGTGATGTTGCTGCAAGCAAGATTTCCATTGTGCCTGTACTTCACTGTACCTGTGCCTGTGGCAATAAACTTGACTTGGCTTAAACTAACATCCAAAAACATTTCAGAAAATGTTTGATCAACATGTGCAATGGAGTGAATATGTTAGTGAGGTGGAAATCTTGAATCTTCTAGGGAGCAGTTTGTATGTACAGTTTAGGGTTAGGTTTACAGTGCAAAGCTTTGTTTTGCAATGCTATCCAGTCGAATCAGGCAATACCATACGTAGCCAAACAAGTATAATAGGTAGAGTAAAGGAAATGATATAGAGCTCAGCATTGCAGCTCAACAGTTCCAGAGACAAAGTCTAATGTCTGCAATGGGGTAGAGGTGAATCGGACAGCATCTTAGCTAATGGAAGGACCATTCAGAAGCCTGATAATAGAGGAGAACAAGCCATTCCTGACATCAGTGCGCTTTCAAGCTTCTGTATCTTCTGTCCGACGGGGGAGGGGGGAAGAAGACATGATCGGGATGAGACAAGTCTTTGATTATCTTGGCTGCTTTTCCAAGGAAGTGTGAAGTGTAGATAAAGTCAATGATGGGGTGTCTGGTCTGTGTGATGGACTGGGCTACATCCACAATGCTCGACAATTTCTTGCGGTCTTGGGCAGAGCTGTTTCCAAACCAAGCTGTGATGCAACCTGACAGTATGCTCTCGATGGTGCATCTGTAGAAGTTTGTAGGACTCACTGGCAACATGCTGAATTTCCTCAATCTCCTGAGGTAGTAGAGACCTTAGTGTGCCTGCTTGTCTGTCGCTTCAGTGTAGTTGGTCCATGACAGATCATTTGTAATATTGACTCTAAGGAACTTGAAGCTCACACCCATTTCCATTTCAGCCCCATCGATGTTGATTGGAGCATTATCCCACCGTGCTTCCTGAAGTTGATAGCAAACTGCTTTGTCTAGCTGACATTGAGAGAGAGGTTGTTGCTCTGACACTATGTCACTGAGTTCTCCATATCCTTCTTGTACTCCGTCTTTTCATTGTTTGTGATCGGATCCAACACAAGTTTGGTATAAACTGCAAACTTGTAGGTATGAGCCGGATTTGACCGCACTGTCATGAGTACACAAGGGGTATAATAGGGGGCTGAGAATGCATTTTTGAAGCTATGTTGTCACCCATCCTCACTGATTGTGGTCTGTGGGTCAGAAGGTCAAGGATCCAGTGGCTGAGGGAGAGGGCACGGACTCAGCAGGAACAGAAGCAATATTATAAGCTGAAGCAAATCTTATTTTTGGAATATTGGCCTCAGAAATTGCCCAAGTAAAAGTTAAATGAGATGTAAGGATCAAGCTGTAGGATGAGTCAGTGGGATGAGCAGACTGTTGTAATTTATATGTTCACAGGTTTGGAAATTGCTGGCTAGGCCAGAATTATTTCTTATTCCTAATAACAACTGAAAAGAGTGCCCATTAAAGAGGGCATTAAAGTCAACTGGGATCCTGTGTATAGTATGTGGGATGATACATTGACTACCACATTTCCTTTCTTGAAGGACATTAACTAAACCTGCTTGTTTCATTGCTAAACTCAATGTTACCGGCCTTTTATTCCAGTATTATTCTATTACTTGAACTTCAAATTTTCAGCTGCCATAATGCCTCCAGCTCAACAGTCCAGCGATCCATTTGCTAGTCCAGTAATTTAAACCATTACACTGCAAAATCCCCACATTGCATGAAGGGTCGCTGTCTTAGAAAGAGCCAGCATTTCATGAAGGATTGGTGCTTGAAGAAATATTGAATATTGTAGGAAGAATCAATGCCAAAGGATCGATTCTTTCTCCAACACGTCGTACAGAACATTGTAGGCGGGGTGGCATTAAAAGCAGCGCCAATGCTATTGAAAGAGTCAATGTCAAAGGACAGGTCGATGTTGCAGGGAGAGGCTGACAAACATTTCTGCAGACTAAAGGTTGTCAGGGTCCATTTGTTTGCAAAAGAACACAATGGGAAAGCGCTGAGATTGTCATTGCTATAGGCGAGCTAATTACAAATGCTTTGATTAACAGAGGTACTTCTCATCATAAATTTAAATAGGTAGGAAGAGGAGCGCTCTTTAAAGTCACAGATGGACAATCTTTTTGATGCACCACTTTCAGGAAGGAAACGGCACAAAGACCAAAGTACAGGCTTCAAATGTTTAGCATTTAAGCAAAGTTAACTAACAATCTCGAGAAGAGATGAGTGCCAGTAAAGATCTAATAAAAAGCAATGGCTTCAGTTGCCAAAATTAATTTCCCATATTTATAAAGTTTTACAATCATAAAAGGAAATAGAATAGAAAAAACATTATGAGGGTGAAACATGTTAGAACATGTTATAAATATACAGATCATCAATGGATTAAACAAAAGTGTTCACTTTGAACTTTAAACCATGAAGGAAATTCAGAACAGCTTGGATTATTAATGTGCATTATATAAATGAGTACAGCATTATTAATAAGATTACAAGAGTAATACATTAGAAACATCTTAAAAACATATTTGTGGGGAAGTAGTAGGAAAAGATGTGGTTAAAGAATGAAAAATTGCTTTATTATTAATGAACGCATTTACTATTGAACTTATGTAACCAATGGATATAAAACTAAAATAATGGGTAGCTTAAAAAAAGGAAGGCTTTTTACGAGATTGGACAAACACGATGGTTTTCTCTGGAGCATTGGGGTCTGAGGGGAGGCCTAATAGAAACTTATAAAATCATGAGACATTGAGAGAGTAAAATACTTTATTCCAGGGTAGAAATGTTAAATAGTAGAAGGCATAGCCTAAAGAGGGGGAAAGATTAAAAGAGATATGCGGGGAAACTTTTTTGTTTACACAGTGGTCCATTATCCCTGCCTCCCTTTAAGCTTCTGAAACCACAGCAGGCATCTCAATGAACTGGAAAGATGCCACCCAAGCTGTCTCCACAAGTTCATCCAGAATCCACTGAAAGGAGGTGAATCTCTAGTAACTCTCCCAGGCCAACATTACCAGCATTGAGGCCGTAGTTACACTCAGTCAACTACAACGGGCAGGCCATTTTGTTTCCATGCCCGACAACAAACCTCCCAACCAGACTCTCCATTCTGTGAGCTCTGCCATGGGAAGAGAGTATCAAGTGTGCTAAAGCCTTCCTTGGAGAAGTGCAATGACCCTGGTGTCTCTGTGAATGCCAGGCCCATGACCACGCAAAGTGGAGAAGGATCATTTGAGCTGAGATGGAGAACCTCGAGTCAGAGTAAATTATTAATGTGGGTATTCTAAATAGAATTTCCCATCACTTTACAGATGAGTATATTGGCTTGGTATTAATGAACTGAATTGAATTTTGAATTGCTTTTTTGAAAATAAGACATACCAGGACAATTTTCCACAACATCCAAGAAATGATAGTGTGAACGGCCCTGGAAGAGTTTGGCTGGGGGTATAGCTAGTTCTGAAACTCATGTATTCTGTATTATCATAAGGTCTTTGTTATATGCAGCGTTCTCAGCCACTTCTTAATACCACATGGAGCAAATCAAATTGGATGAAGATGACTTTTGTGATGGGGGGGTCTCAAGTGTCTTTTGATATTTACATATCATTTTCTCTACCCCATCAATTTTCTAATGTTCATACCCACATTCGGGGTATTTTACAAAAGCCAATCAAACTAACACACATGGTCGCAAGGAGAACATACCAACTCCACATAGATGGCACCAAAGGTCAGGAATGAAGTAGGATCACTGAAGCTGTGGTGGCACGTCTTTGCCACCTGCTTTATCACTGAGCTACTTCAAAGGTAACACGCCTGAATGAGATTTTGGTGCAGAAATTGATTTTTCATGCTGTTTCATGGTAACAACGTGTGAAATCTAATTTTCTAAGGTATCTTTTGTATCTACGAGAGCTCCTGGCAGAGCAGGTCACAATGGCAAGGGAGAGAATTGCTTATCACTGGGCTATAACACAATGAGCTTAGCCTTCTTACTGATGGAGAGTAATGGGAAAACAAGAAGGGTTGGACTCGTTACATTGGCTGCTTGGCATTTATGACTAATCTTGAGAATCGTCAGTTCATCTCAAGACAAAGCCAAAAGGTTGTACAGAAACAGGTCCGTTGGATCCACCATGTCCATGCCAATCTTTTTGCTCACCTATACTAATCCCAGTTGTCCATCTTAGGTCCTTATACTTCTGTGCATTGCCTCTGTATATGACTGTCTGAATGCCTTTCCAATGTATTGGTTGTAATTGATTCTCCTGGCAGTGATTTCCATGCAGATATTCTCTGTGTGAAAAGAAATTCCCCTCAAATACCCACAACTCCTTTTTGATATATATTTATATCTGCATAGAAACAGTCTGTGCTAACCATCAAGCATGAAGTTACACAAAACCTACACCATTCCTGCTCTCTCCATGCATTCTCTTCAATTCCCCCTGATTCTAGCACTTCACACTACACACACTGGGGAAATATACATTTGTCATTTAACCTAGTGACCCATATGTCTTTGCAGTGTGGGAAGAAATCCGAGCACCCAAAGGAAACCCATGCATATACAGGGTACAAATGCCACACAAACTGCATTGGAGATTAGGATTAAATTTGAGCCGCTGGAGCTGTGAAGTAGCAGTTGTGCTAGAATGTGCTACTGTGCCACCCTCAAGAATGTCAAAGGTTAGGTGGATGAATTTAATCAATAGACATTCATACTTACCTGTAATATTGCTGCTGAATATAAATGGCATTTGATAAATGTCAGAGACTTCACCCATGTGGTTGCCATAGCTGCGATCCACAGTCTGAGAGCAACAGCAATATCCAAGGCTACATTATTGAGTCTGAAGCTTTCTGTTGGGACCAGTGCAACCAATTGCTGTTGCAACTTCACCACAGACTTGCCTGTTTAGAATAGGCAGGTGTGACCAGATGCCAAAAGAAAAGGTCATATTGCACCAGCCGGCAGATCCAAGGCTAAGCAAAACACAAAGTGCTGGAGAAACTCAATGGGTCAAGCAGCATCTGTGGAGTGAATGGACAGGCAATGTTTTTGGTCAGGACTCTTCTTCTGACCGATGAAGGGTCCAGACCCAAAGCATCACCTGTTCCATTCCCTCCTCAGATGCTGTCTGGCCTGCGGATTTGAATTCCAGACCATTTTGTGGTTTGCTTGAGATTCCAGCATCTGCACTCCTTTGTGGATCCAAAGCTAAAGCAAGCAGCAAAAAATATTTCAGTGACAATTTGAAATGACAGAGGAAGTGAGGACTTCAGAGTTTGGCAGTTCATTCAGACAATTGGGAACTGGGATTATGCAGTATTATAACACAAGAATCAATAACTGTGGGCAGCAGAGGCTTATGCATAATGATGTTGATTAATTGATCAGTTCACTGACATGAAATTATATTGTTTGATATTGCAAAGGTCATATACCATCGACCTTGGCATTGTAAACCTAGTCTAGTGAAGCGTTATGCACAGTGGGCTGTAATGCTTAAAGTAGCTTACATGGTGGGGTGGGGTGGGGTGGTGGGTTAATGACAGAAGATCGAATGAGAAAACATAAAGTTTGTGAGACATTTTTGTAATTGGATGATGGGGGATTGATTATAACAGCCAGCAATTCATTTAGTACAATTAATATTTTTTGAAGTGTGTGCATTTCTGTGCGTGTGGCTTTGTGTGTTGCAGTCAAATACTCTGTACTCTGACGAATAACATTTATGTTTAAACCAGAGACTGTGTGATGACATTAAACCTATAAATGTTGAACCCATTTATGAGCATTTATCTAGCTTTGATTGCCCATGGGTTTCATAACTTATCCTGTTCACGTACCTGTAAATGATTAATATTACTCCTGCACAGTTCATTGGTTAAGCTGCACATCTTCGATGCTTACAATTAAAGACCACAAAAATAATGCAAATGATAATCGTGGAGAAAAAAAGCCATTGATTTTGAGAATGTAAACTGGTTTTATTTGACAAAAAATAAATAGGCTTCCATATGCCAATTTATGAAATAAAACCCAAATTCCGCACATAGAAACATAGACACATAGAAAATAGGTGCAGGAGTAGGCCATTCGGCCCTTCGAGCCTGCACCGCCATTCAATATGATCATGGCTGATCATCCAACTCAGTATCCTGTACCAAGAAACCAAGAACCAAGATGGCCGAATTCTGCTTCTCTCACTTACAAACTTATGAAGCAGAATCATAGAAACATAGAAATATAGAAAATAGGTGCAGGAGTAGGCCATTCGGCCCTTCGAGCCTGCACCGCCATTCAATATGATCATGGCTGATCATCCCAGTATCCCATCCCTGCCTTCTCTCCATCCCTTTAGCCACAAGGACCACATCTAACTCCCTCTTAAATATAGCCAATGAACTGGCCTCAACTACCTTCTGTGGCAGAGAATTCCACAGATTCACCACTCTCTGTGTGAAAAATGTTTTTCTCATCTCGGTCCTAAAAGACTTCCCCCCCTTATAGAAACATAGAAACATAGAAATTAGGTGCAGGAGTAGGCCATTCGGCCCTTCGAGCCTGCACCACCATTCAATATGATCATGGCTGACCATCCAACTCAGTATCCCGTACCTGCCTTCTCTCCATACCCTCTGATCCCTTTAGCCACCAGGGCCACATCTAACTCCCTCTTAAATATAGCCAATGAACTGGCCTCAACTACCCTCTGTGGCAGAGAGTTCCAGAGATTCACCACTATCTGTGTGAAAAAAGTTTTTCTCATCTCGGTTTTAAAGGATTTCCCCCTTATTCTTAAGCTGTGACCCCTTGGCCTGGACTTCCCCAACATCGGGAACAATCTTCCTGCATCTATCCTGTCCAACCCCTTAAGAATTTTGTAAGTTTCTATAAGATCCCCTCTCAGTCTCCTAAATTCTAGAGAGTATAAACCAAGTCTATCCAGTCTTTCTTCATATGAAAGTCCTGACATCCCAGGAATCAGTCTGGTGAACTTTATCTGTACTCCCTCTATGGCAAGAATGTCTTTCCTCAGATTAGGAGACCAAAACTGTACCAATACTCCAGGTGTTGTCTAACCAAGACCCTGTACAACTGCAGTAGAACCTCCCTGCTCCTATACTCAAATCCGTTTGCTATGAATGCTAACATACCATTCGCTTTCTTCACTGCCTGCTGCACCTGCATACCTACTTTCAATGACTGGTGTACCATGACACCCGGGTCTCTTTGCATCTCCCCTTTTCCTAATCGGCCACCATTCAGATAATAGTCTACTTTCCTGATTTTGCCACCAAAGTGGATAACCTAATATTTATCCCCATTATACTGCATTTGCCATGCATTTGCCCACTCACCCAGCCTATCCAAATCACCTTGCAGTCTCCTAGCATCTTCCTCACAGCTAACACTGCCCCCCAGCTTTATGTCATCCGCAAACCTGGAGATATTGCATTAAATTCCCTCATACTAATCATTAATATATATTGTAAATAGCTGGGGTCCCAGCACTGAGCCTTGCGGTACCCCACATGACTGCCCGCCATTCTGAAAAGGACCCGTTTACTCTTTGGTTCCTGTCTGCCAGCCAGTTCTCTATCCACGTCAATACTGAACCCCCAATACTGTGTGCTTTAAGTTTGCATACTAAACTCTTATGTGGGATCTTGTCGAAAGTCCGTATATAGCACATCCACTGGTTCTCCCATGAAACAATCAGATGCAAAAGATTGTCAAAAAAATGCATTTCTTGCCAAAACCTGAATCCATAACCACAGCTAAAATGGAAATAAACAAATTTTGGGAAAAGAATATGTGCGAAAAGAGAGAGATGTAAGACAATGTCAAAGACAACCAGAGAGCTGATCAGGATTTGATTGGTCCCAAAAAGGCTTTTCCCATGTTCCAGAATTCTTTAAATCCATCACGCTCATTGGCAGTAAGTTGTAATCAGGAGAAAAGAAAAATACATCTCTTCATTCAGACACGGACATGCTTTTATAGAATTGCTTCAAGGGAAAATTCATTATTTTCAATCATATTGCCCATCCTAGTGTTTAGATTCACAAAATCGTGAGGGTTTCTATATTTTTGTACAACAGAACTGGTAAAATATACAGAAGAAGAGTTCCACAATCTCGCTACTCTCTAGGCAAAGAGGTTTCCCCTCAATACCTGGCTGGATTTATTAGGTCCATTTGAACAACATGTTTCTGTGGCTGATTTGGAAAATAACAGAAGGATCAATCAACCATTGATCGCTATTATTGATATGGATCAGCGCATCGCTCAGATTTGCACT
This sequence comes from Leucoraja erinaceus, assembly GCF_028641065.1. Classification (NCBI taxonomy): domain Eukaryota; kingdom Metazoa; phylum Chordata; class Chondrichthyes; order Rajiformes; family Rajidae; genus Leucoraja; species Leucoraja erinaceus. Next base: position 10,596,017 of record NC_073381.1, read on the forward strand.
GTCTGGTCACCTGGGGGTTCTCCCTGGGACCACATGGATGCTCTTGGGTGCTCTGTGTTGCTCCCACATCCCAAAGATGGACAAATTATTAGGTTTATTGGCCACCGTACTTTATCCCGAGTGTAGACACAAAGTGCTGGGGTAACTCGTGTGTTAGGTTCAGGTTGGAACTGATGAGCATGCAATAGAGAAAGGGTTGTTAGGAAATAACTAGGGGGGTGGGATTGATGGGAATGCTCAGAGAGTTGGCTTAGGTTTGATTGGATACATAAGGAAGCCGTTTGTCCAAACTGTTATGAGAAACATAAGGGAAACAAAAGGGTCATCAATCAAAGAGATTAGATTAATTTAATATATTGTCATATACACCAGGGTGCAGTAAGGATTCTTTTTCGCGTGAAGCTCAGAGTAAACAGTATAAACAGCAATGATTAATACAATGACAGGTGTAAAATAGCAGAAATAGCGCAAACTGTGGTGCAAAATCCAACTTTAGTTTAGAGATACAGCGTGGAAACAGGCCTTTCAGCCCATTGAGTTTGCGCTGACCCACAATCACCCGTGCACTAGTTCTAAACTATACACGAGGGACAAGTCCAGAAGTTTGGGGAAGTCCAGAACAAGGGGTCACAGTTTAAGGATAAGAGGGAAGTCTTTTAGGGCCGAGATGAGAAAATCATTTTTCACACAGAGAGTGATGAATCTGTGGAATTCTCTGCCACAGAAGGTAGTTGAGGCCAGTTCATTGGCTGTATTTAAGAGGGAGTTAGATGTGGCCCTTGTGGCAAAAGGGATCAGGGGGTATAGAGAGAAGGCAGGGATGGGATACTGAGTTGGATGATCAGCCATGATCATATTGAATGGCGGTGAAGGCTCGAAGGGCTGAATGGCCTACTCCTGCACCTATTTTCTATGTTTCTATGACAACGTGCAGAAGCCAATCAACCTACAAATCTGCTCATCTTTGGAATGTGGGAGGAAACCGGAGCATTCGGAGAAAACCCCTTGCGGTGTTCAAGCTAATACAATCACAGTTATAATGCGGGTAAAGTTAAGGGAACCAATAATCAATGCAGGAGTGCCGAAGGGAACATTGAAAGTTGCAAAGAGTTTAAAAAGGAGATGCAGTCCGTTAAACTCCAGCACAGGACTGACAACCTGTGCACTAGAAAAACAGCATGAAACAGAGATGAGTTAAATGATTCTACAACCAAATAGTTGCACCGCTCTACAACCACCATGAATGGCAATGGATAATTTAAGTTAACTGTAGGTAAAGTGTCCAAGAACATCTCTTTCCTCAACGAAGACAGAGCCCAGCATTAGAGTGTTATAAACAGGCAGACACATTTACAACCAGGTTCAGACGTGCTAAACAGAAAACCTATCTCATCTTGGTGCTGAGAACCTGCTCTTACAGAAGCCAGTCTTCAGCCAGTTTGAATCTCTCCACATGATAATGCTTGTGAAAACTTTGTATGGCAGAGGCTGTGGGATCAGACAGTTGAGCTGTAGCACTGAAGACATGCTCTCCAGAATGAGCAGTGCCCCTCAAGCCAAGCAATTCCAATACAGTTTCAGCACCGGCATCTACGCAACACTCTACACTATGACAAAATAATATTTGCACCATCACTAGAGTGCCAGGCAGCAATGTTACCAAGAGGAACTCTAACGCTCTACCTTGGATATTCACTAGCTATGTCTTCGCCAAGTTCTCCACCACCAACGGAGACTGTTTCACCCTTGTCCACAACCTCAATAGAACCAGCCACATGAATATCATGGCTACAAGTGGAGGTCAGAGGCTAGGTGTCCTGTGGTGAATGTCTCATCTTCTGACACCCGTATGACTTTCCACAGTCTACAAGGCACATGTCAGGATGGAATACTCAAATGACTGCAGATGCGGGAATATGAAGCAGAAATCAAACTGCTGGAGGATCTCAGTGGGTCAGGCAGTAGGACTGCTGTGGTGGTCCTGTGCGGACCAATTGGCTGGAGTTTTTACAGACATTTTCAACCTCTCACTTCCGAGGTCTGAGGTCCCCACCTGTTTTAAAAGGGCATCAATTATACCGGTGCCCAAGAAGAGTAAGGTGACGTGCCTCAATGCCTATCGACCAGTGGCACTAACGCCGGTGATGATGAAGTGCTTTGAGAGGTTGATCATGGAGCAAATCAACTCCTACCGTGACAAAACCTGGACCCACTGCAGTTCGCTTACCGCCACAACAGATCAACGGTGGATGCGATCTCGCTGGCTCTCCATTTCACTCTGGACCACTTGGACAACAAAAACTCATATGTCAGGCTGTTATTCATTGATTACAGCTCGGCATTTAACACAATCATCCCCTCCAAGTTGGTTACCAAACTCGCAGAACTGGGTCTCTGCGCATCCCTCTGCAATTGGATCTTCGACTTCCTCATCCACAGACCACAGTCTGTTCATAATGGTGGAAATGTGTCAGCCTCGATAACAATCAGCACGGGAGCACCTCAAGGCTGCGTGCTCAGCCCCCTGCTATACTCACTCTATACCCATGACTGCGTAGCCAATCACAGTGCGAACTCCATCATTAAGTTCGCTGACGACACCTCTGTTGTGGAACGTATCACTGATGGGGATGAGTCAGAGTATAGAAGAGAGATCGAGCAACTGTCCATATGGTGCCAGCGCAATAACCTGGCCCTCAACACCAGCAATACCAAGGAACTGATTGTGGACTTTGGAAGGAGTAGGAGGGGGACCCACAGCCCCATTTATATCAACAGGTCGAAGGTTGAAAGGGTCAAGAACTTCAAATTCCTGGGCGTGCACATCTCTGAAGATCTTTCCTGGTCCGAGAACATTAATGCAATTATCAAGAAGGCACATCAGCGCCTCTACTTCCTGAGAAGATTACGGAGAGTTGGATTGTCAAGGAGGACTCTCTCTAACTTCTACAGGTGCACAGTAGAGAGCATGCTGACCGGTTGCATCGTGGCTTGGTTCGGCAACCTGAGCGCCCTGGAGAGGAAAAGACTACAAAAAGTAGTAAACACTGCCCAGTCCATCATCGGCTCTGACCTTCCTTCCATCGAGGGGATTTATCGCAGTCTCTGCCTCAAAAAGGCTGGCAGTATCATCAAAGACCCACACCATCCTGGCCACACACTCATCTCCCTGCTACCTTCAGGCAGAAGGTACAGAAGCCTGAAGACTGCAACAACCAGGTTCAGGAATAGCTACTTCCCCACAACCATCAGGCTATTAAGCCTGGCTCGGACAAAACTCTGATTATTAATAACCCATTTTCTGCTATTTGCACTTTATCAGTTTATTTATTCATGTGTGTATATATTTATATTATGGTATATGGACACACTTATCTGTTTTGTAGTAAATGCCTACCATGTTCTGTGTGCTGAAGCAAAGCAAGAATTTCATTGTCCTATACAGGGACACATGACAATAAATTCACTTGAACTTGAACTTGGTTCAAGCAAGTGGCTCAAGACCATCTTCAGAGGAGCAATTAAGGAATGAGCTGACCTGGTTATTGACATGTTGCAAAGAAATGAAGGAACAGATTCATACACAGCAAAGTTCCACAAGGCATAATGCGATAATGAAACGTATAACATAGAAACATTGAAAAATAGGTGCATGAGTAGGCCATTCGGCCCTTCGAGCCAGCATTCAATAGGCCCATTCAATATGATCATGGCTGATCATCTAAAATCAGTACCCCGTTCCTGTTTTTTTTTCCCCGTTCCTCGATTCTTTAGCCCTAAGAGCTAAATCTAGCAATGTTACAAAATTTTGTCAAGTATTTAATTTATCCCATCTGATAAAGCATGAAAAGAAGTTAAATTTGACACCTAATTCACTTTCATATCTTCAGTATTAAAAAAGCTATGGCCATTTTCATACTTGGAAATTGGCATCTTGTTCCCTATTGATTTTTCATTGACTTAACACAAAAGCTGTGATCGAGAACATTTAAAAGCCCATAACTTTCTTAAAATTTAAGAGAACTGAAAGAAATTTTCAGTTATTATAGATTGAAGCATTCTGAAACAAATATGAAACAATCGTACTTAGATGACTTGAAATTAAAGCATATAATTAGTTAGTTACCTAATTGTAGCTAATTACAAAATCCAATTACTAGATCTAAACATCTATCCATTTCTTAAGAATAGATTAACATTTTTAAATAGCCTAAGTGTTCAAATAATATTCACACAAGAATTCAGAATATAACATGATTTTAAAATCTCATTGTCATGGGTTTATAGGCCAAATGGAAGGAATTTAATGTTTAATATCTGTAAATCAATGGCCATTTAAATCAACTTTCCTGTGGGTTTATCTAGAACGCGACCATTTGGAACGTTGAGGATGCAGTGATTTAGTCCCCCATATCGGCAGCAAATACACTGCCGGTTCTTCGGGGAAAAAAATCACCGTTTCGCAACTTAAAATGGGAATTAAATGCATCTTACGAAACACTTTAATACATAAAAATGAACTACTTTCTTTTACCTGTCCCCTACATAAAATCTGGCCCCGTTGTCGGCATTGACGGCTTCAGAAGCTGATTTTAAAATCACTCCAGCGATTAACTTGTTGTGGGAATTCTTTTTTAAAAACACATAGAACGCCCATCGCAACGATTCTTTAACAAAATCTTGCACTCCAACAAAATATAATCCAGGACCAGGATGGAAAAAAAAGCGTTTTAACCCTGCCCCCTCCTCAAACGCGCCAAAATCGCGCACACGGCCAGTGGCAGAATTACAACGCCGCTGAAGGTAAGTATTGTAATATACCTACTAAATCTAAGTCCCTCTTGAAAACTGTGTTGGCACTCCTGGGTGAGACATCGCATTTACCAGGTCACAAAAAAAAAGGCCTCCTGCTGTTCATCAACCTGTGCCGTGGGGCCGATCACATTTATTTCCACGGCGTAAAGCTGTCAGGTCGGGTTCATTGCACACCTCAGGAGTATGGTGTGATCCCATGACTTTCTGATTCGGAGGTGAGAGCGCTTCCCAATGTACCATGCCTGCCAGTACAACATCTACTTAAAATACAAAGCATTGACTTCAATCGGCTATAGTCAGAAAAACAAGCTTTGCATTTTCCTTGATATAAAAGATTCATTATCATTTTAATATAAAAATAGGATATTTCAATTGCTCTTGTTAATTAACAGTAGTCCCTTTTGAGATGATAAGCATATTTGATGCTGCAGAAGCAATTTGCTCTGAAGCATTGTTGCCTCCCTTTTAAACCCTTAGAATTTTTTTGTAAAGTTTTACCTTATTTTCATTTAAATTGGATACAAAATGTTTGCATAATGAAAGAAAATGAAAACACAGAATATTTGATTGTCATGATCAAGATTAATAAATGCTGATTGATCACAAGCGCTTGCTAATGTTGGTATTCAGGCTCAAAACTGCTCTGTTGGTCAGAAACTTACTTCCACAGAAACAGGGACTCCAACCACTTAATACAACCACTTAATAGCTTGTGTCACTCCATCTTAGCTCTCTGACCACCTTTATAAAATATGTCAATCTAACAAATGAGAACCAATTCACAAAATGCTGAATGGTTGGGTCAAAATAAGGTTCTTGTTCTTAATGGAAATGCCTTTGGAACAAACTCCCTGAGAAGAGGTGTAAACAGCTGAGGAATCCACTTGCATCTATCTGTACATTGAGAAATAATGCACGTGGATTGTTTCAGAATTTAGTTGTTTGCATAATCAAAAATTCTAAGGACCAGACACTTAGTTACGTCAAATTGAACTGGCAGGACAAAATTAATGAAGTGTGAATTTATTCAAAACAGCCATCAAATTCAGGGGATTAAAAAAGTAATCTTCGAGTTGTGAATCTCCTGAACTTGCTGATAAACTAATCTATCAGCGAGATTCTCTGCTACTTCTAACTACTTGCTGCTTTGACTGACTGGTTACCCTTATGTTTACAACCTGAAGTTACAAACTACTAATTCAATTATTACCTCTGTAAGTTCTAAAAGAGTAATTAGTATTTTCGAATAATCGTCAATTTCTAAAAGAGTAATTATTATTTTAGAATAATAGAAGGTTGTGGAGGCCAAGTTAATGGATATTTTTAAGGCAGAGAGAGAGATAGTTTATTGATTACTACGGGTGTCAGGGGTTATGGGGAGAAGGCAGGAGAATGGGGTTAAGAGGGAAAGATAGATCAGCTAGGATTGAATGGGCTGAATGGCCTAATTCTGCTCCTATCACTTATGAACTTATGAGCTACAAATCGAACTTATATGCAGCAGAAAGTGAACACCAAAAACATAAATTTGCACAACGTGTTAATATCAAACACTAGAGTGTGCTACACAGGAGGAATTATCAAATTAGGTTTGATTCAAAATTGGGACGTCCAATTTTAATGGTATTAGCCAGGAACTTTCAAAAGTTGAGTGAGGCAGAGCTGTTTGCATGAAAAAGGACATCCAATAACTGGGAGGTAGACAAAAATGCTGTAGAAACTCAGCGGGTGAGGCAGCATCTATGGAGCAAAGGAAATAGGTGACCTTTCCAGCAGAAACCCTTCTTCAGACCGAGTCTTTTAAATGTGAGAGTGCAAGAGATCAGGGCCAGCATGTTCCTGTTAGAATGGTAGAAGTAGGGAACTCTCAATGCCTGAAGAAAAGTCAGGAAAAAATTGGTAACTCCCCTTCCCATTCCCATACTGACCTTTCCGGCCTGGTCCTCCTCCATTGCTCTAGGCCACAAACAAATTGTAGGAACAGCACTTTAAATTCCACAGTAAATGATAAATCCCTGGGGCATATTGTGGAACAGAGTGACCTAATGGTGCAGGTGAATAGTTCCTTGAGAGGAACGACAATTTCAGACATATGGTGACGAAGATATTTGATATCTTTGCTTTCATCAGTCAGGATATTGTGTGCAGAACTTGGGACATCTTGTTACAGCTGTACAAGATGTGTTGGGAAGGCCAATTTGGAGTATTGTGACCCATGCACCACAGTATCATGTATTTTTTTGGCCTCCCTGCCACAGGAAGGATGTTATTAAACTTGAAATGGTGCACATGAGATTTATGAGGATGAGACTAGGTCGGGAAGGTTGAGTTCTTAGAAGTCAATTAGTTTTCTGGATTGACTGGGTCTTTTTTTCCCTGGAGCATAAGAGACTTACTGTGGTTTATTAAATCGTGAGGGGCATAGTCTTTTCCTCAAGGTAGGGAGTCTAAAACTGAAGGGCATAGGTTTAAGTGAATGAAGAAAGACTTTGAAGGGGGGGGGGGGGGGGGGGGGGGGGGGGGGGGGGGGGGGGCAACTTATTTTTTACACTCAGGTGCAGACATGGAACAAGCTGCCAGAGGAAGTAATAGAGGGGGGTACATTTCCAACATTTACAAGACACTTGCCAAATACGTGGATAGGAAAGATTTGGAAGAATATGGGCCAGGCACTTGGTCAGCATGGACATAATGGGCTACAGGGCCTCTTTCTGTGCTAGATAGCATTATGACTGTATCTTTTAACATAAATAATATCAACTAATAATGCAACAAAAAAAATATTGAATGGCAAAGTAAAGAGAAATAATTGAAAAATGAAACTTACCTCATTGGTGCTGAGAGCTGGGCTATTACCGTTCACAGATCCTGCATCAGGTCCAACCCAGCACAAAACTCACAAGAAATACCAGCAAGCTCCTGATCTACTCTTGGACTCCAGGCAGATTCCAATGATGGAGCACAGTGATAGACCTCTGCCAGCAAACCTGGGACATCTGCATTCATTTAAGAGTTTTGAAAATCATCCACACAGACTGGGAATGGCTGGTGGATCGAAAAACAGGTTGAATTCGGGCCACTGTGATAGATGAATTGCCCCATCAGTGGCTACCACTGCCAAGGCCAGAAGCTCAGGAAATCCTTCCAGCATTGACTTGCTTCCACTCTCCTTGTTTAAAATGCTTCTTAAAGCAAATCTATTAGTCGCTCTATGGATTTATGAGATTTGCCGTCACTTTTTTGTTTGATCACAATCACGAAGGGCCTTATGACACTCTGAAGTGGTTAAGAAGCAAAATACATGTAGTTTGTTGATGTTTTTATAGGCTTCATAAGAGCTCGTGTTCAATACCTTATTGTGCATCTGTCGTTAATGTGAATGCCCCCAGCTGGCTGCCAGCAGTGCAAGCTGTTCCCGTTCTAGCTGGCTTCTAATCAAGAAAGCTCCAAATGCTGCAGTGCTCACAAGACTAAAACAGACAATTCAGCACAGCAGACAAAACAAACTCAGAGTAGAAACAGTGCCAATGAAGATGGCAGGTGAATGTGCAGTAATTAGGCCCATGCCAGATATTCAGCACTGCGGTGCCCTGATTGAACACCACCACCAATGACGTGAACTGTTAGACTGGCCCGAGGGGGGGGGGGGGGGGGGGGCACTAATTACACAACCCGTCTTCTCCCATGTTCCTGTCGTCGGGATGCTTATCTATAAGAGACGCCCCAATTCTAGACAAGATATCTGGACTAGTCTGGGGGTGCTGTCTATTTTGAACCTCTGCACACCACCAGTATATGGCGATCCCCACCATTCGGAGAGATTCCTGTGGGTTGAAATTCCTTGCCTCAATTAAATTGTGATGTATTGAAGCTTGGCGCGGCTCTTTGCAAAGACAAATATTAATCATCAGAATTGCCAAGACCTCCTACTTGCAGCCCAGGCAGTTCCTGGTGAAAATAACAAAAGAGCACATGAAATAGTTTGTCGATCAATTTTGTTCGGCTGCACCTGAAAACTAGAATTCTAAAGTTTTGTTTCAAGAGGGAACGCATAAACGTGGAGTTTAGGTGTATCTCATTGAGCCACACAGCGTGGAAACTGGTCGACACAAAATGCTGGAGTAACTCAGCGGGTCAGGCAGCATCTTTGCAGAGAAGGAATGGGTGATGTTTCGGGTCGAGACCCTTCTTTAGACTGGTCTTTTGATCCAATCTGTCCATGGCAACCAAAGTGCCCATCAAAGCCAGTCCCATTAGGCTGAAGTTATCCCATATCTTTTAAGACCTTTAAACATTTTAAATGTATTTTAAATGGTGTAATTGTACCTGCCTCTACCACTTGCTCTGGCAGCTCGTTCCATATACTCATTGCTCTCTGAGAGAAAATGTGCCTCTAAGATTTCCTTTAATCTTCCCTGCTCCCATTTAGCTTTTGAATCCCCTAGCCCAGATGTAGGAATGTGAATATCGACCATCTCTATGCCCTTCCTGATTGTATACACCTCTATAAGGCCACCGCTCATCCTACTTCCTGCCTGTGAAAACAGTCGGAACCGGCACGGTGGCGCAGCGCTAGAGTTGCTGCCTTACAGTGCCAGAGACCCAGGATCAAACCGGATAACGGGTGCTTATCTGAATAGAGTTCATACGTTCTCCCCGTGACCTGCGTGGGTTTCCTCTGGGATCTCCGGTTTCCTCCCTCACTCCAAAAACATATAGATTTGTAGATTAATTGGCTTGGTATAATTGTAAATTGTTCCTATTGTGTGTTGGTTAGTGTTAATGCACGGGGATTGCTGGTCGGTGCAGACTCGTTGGGCCAAAGGGCCTATTTCCGCGATGTATCTCTAAACTAAACTAAACTAAACTGATCTATCTGAAGAAGGGTTTCGGCCCGAAACGTTGCCTATTTCCTTTGCTCCATAGATGCTGCTGCACCCGCTGAGTTTCTCCAGCATTTTTTTGTACCTTCGATTTTCCAGCATCTGCAGTTCCTTCTTATAAACTATTCTACAATCTGAAGAAGGGTTCTGACCCAAAATGTCACCCATCCTTTTTCTCCAGAGATTCTGCCTGACCCGCTGAGTTACTCTAGAACTTTGTGTGCATCTTCAACCTATCCAATCTCTCCTTTTAACTCAAGCCCTCCAACACAGGCATTAACCTTGTGAATCTTTTATGCACCCACTCTCGAGGCTAATCACATCCGTCTTATAGTGTGGAGATCAGAACTGCACACAATACTCCAAGCATGATCTCACCAACATCTTGGACTGGATCCTGGAAAAATGGAGATCTATTTTCTTTGTGACTATCAAACTGTACAATTCCTCCCATTTCCGTCATGAGGTAGGCTGTCCCCCCATCCTCCCCCCATCGTTGCATATCCCTTATCCTGGACTTTTCCACTCAATAATTTAATTTCATGTTTGTGCAATATTACATATGTGCTGTGCAATAACTGGTCACTTAAATTTCATCATGATTATAATGCACAATGACACTTTCAATGCCTTGACTGTATCTTTTGACTGGTGGCAGACCAATTTCCCTCTGGTGGTATCTTATGGTATACAGTGGTATCTTATGGTATCTTGCCCCACCTTTTGCAATCAATGCCACAGCCAATACAGACAAGTGTGCCATACACCTTATTCACCACCCTGTCTACTTGTGTTGCACTTTCAGGGAACAATGCACTTGTATCCCTGGGTTTCTCTGTGCAGTAACACTACCCTGCACCCTGTCATTCACAGTGTATATTCTGCAAACTTTCCCCAAACACATCACTTTCCACCTCTCCTGAATTTGTTCTGTCTGGGACAGATTTGTGTACCAGGGTTAACATGTAGGTACAGTACATGTTGCTGGAGTTGAGAAACTGAGAAAGGGAAGCATTAGGGTTGTGGCGAGACACTATTTCATCGCACGAAAATAAAACCTCACGTAATATAAAGGCAAGCAGAAGTCTACTTTAGCTTGAGAAAAGGTTGTGGAAACAGATGGACGCTGAGATGGACGGTACAAATGTAATGTTTATGGTTATATTCATCCACCTGCCATTCTCTTGGACTACAATTGTAACTTCTGTAGTTGTATTAAAAGTGTATAAAATACTGCTACTGTGTGTGCAGCAGGGTGCATTGGGCAGGCAGGAAGACGAGAGTTCCTACTGTGACCATGGAAGCACAATAAATGGAAAGGAAGAAAGGAAATAAATAACATTCACATCCTCTACAGCCAAAAAAAATATTTCTTTGTAGATTGTTGTGGCTGTTCTAATGAAGGGAATGCTGTAGCCGGTTTGTTCACATCAGGCTCCCATAGATATTCAGATATCAATCAAGCAAGCTGTTATATTAATGATGGTGCCTTGGGCGAAGAAAAAATGACCAGAATGAAGTATCTCCAATGCTCTTCTTCAAAATAGTGCCGTGGGACATTTTTGCTACAATCAGAGAGAGCGGAGGGCTGACTGGTTTAAAGGCTCACCCAGAAGCATATCTCTGGTCATGCAGTGCTTCTCCACAATCAAAGAGCACAACTCCAAATGGACATGTTTCCACTTCATTCAACACCGCGACACCTGCTGTCTGTTCACAGTTCTGAGACATGGAAGGACAATTTTTGGATGAGGGTAGAAACATTTAAGCAGTCCCTTTCAAGGCAGCACATCCTATTGCATCACCTTGTTTAGTTTAATTACATTGTTTTTGAAGAGAAAGCTTGAGCTAGAGTTTCAGAATAAATTCAGCATTCCTTGCAGGGACCAACGATAGAAACATGTTTATAGTTTAGTTTAGAGATACAGCGTGGGAACAGGCCCTACGGCTAACCGAGCCCGTACCGACCAACGATCCCCGCACACTAATGGGCCTGTCCCACTTAGGCAATTTTTCAGCGGACTGCTGCCGACAGTCAAGTTGCCGGCAGTCGCCTGAAAAACCGGCAACTGGAACGGCGACTGTCAGAGTGGAACACACGCACAAACGCATCGCTTCCTTCACCAGCCTGTTATGCAGGCGGGGGACAGGGCAAGCGGGGGGGAGCGCTGTCTAAAAGATTCACATGGTGCAAAGCCAAGGTGAAACAGACACACACCGCGATGAACAGGCAAGTTGGCGCTGTAAAAAGACGGCTAAAGCACTGTGTACGGTAAGTCCTTTAAAAGAGGGAGAGGGGGGAGAAGGGGAGATAGGAGTGGAGATAACTTTTAAGAAGCCAGAGATACACGGCTGTGAAGCTTGGCGGACGTTAACATTATGGTCGATTATGGAAACATAGAAAATAGGTGCAGGAGTAAGCCATTCGGCCCTTCGAGCCTGCACCGCCATTCAATATGACCATGGCTGATCATCCAACTCAGTATCCTGTTGCTGCCTTCTCTCCTTACCCCCTGATCCCTTTAGCCACAAGGGCCACATCTAACTCCCTTTTAAATATAGCCAATGAACTGGCTACAACTACCTTCTGTGGCAGAGAGTTCCACAGATTCAGCACTTTCTGTGTAAAAGATGATTATCTTCTCTCGGTCCTAAAAGACTTTCCCCCTTATAGAAACATAGAAACATAGAAATTAGGTGCAGGAGTAGGCCATTCGGCCCTTCGAGCCTGCACCGCCATTCAATATGATCATGGCTGATCATCCAACTCAGTATCCTGTTCTGCCTTCTCTCCATACCCCCTGATCCCTTTAGCCACAAGGGCCACATCTAACTCCCTCTTAAATATAGCCAATGAACTGGCCTCAACTACCTTCTGCGGCAGAGAATTCCAGAGATTCACCACTCTCTGTGTGAAAAAAGATTTCCTCATCTCGGTCCTAAAAGATTTCTCCCTTATCCTTAAACTATGACCCCTTGTTCTGGACTTTCCCAACATCGGGAACAATCTTCCTGCTTCTAGCCTGTCCAACCCCTTAAGAATTTTATTACTGCTTACGTTTTTTTCCCCCAATGAGCCAATGAAATTCACCGGTCAGCACCGGCTACAACCTCCGAGAACCTCCTGACAACCCGTTAGGACCTCCTGGCGACCCACCTATGGCCCGAGAATTCTCCCTACTCTCCATGGCGGCTTCATTTTAATCACCGCTAATTTATCAACATGTTGCAGAATTCACGGTGACCATAATGAGGACGCAACTAGTTCCCCAGAATGCGGGAACTCCTCACGACCATGAAGGCGACTCCCCGGCAACCACCGCCAACATGTGGCATCTGCATAGTCTCCGACAGTCGCCTAAAAGTCACCTAAGTGGGACAGGCCCATAACACTATCCTACACACACTAGGGATAATTTACATATATACCAAGCCAATTAGCCTACAAACCTGTGCATATTTGGAGTGTGGGAGGAAACGAAGATGGCGGATAAAACCCACGCAGGTCATGGGGGGAACCTACAAACTCTGTACAGACAGCACCCGTCGTTAGGATCTAACCCTGATCTTTGGTGCTGTAAGGCAGTAGCTCCATTCGCTGCACCACTGTGCTGCCCTAATATTGGAAGACTCGAGTAGTAGCTCGCTAATCTGCGCATAGAGCACAATTCCCTGCTTGAGACACTCTCTTTTTAATAGAATATAAACTTTTGATGGCTCACCATTCCGTGGGGTTCTGAACAGCTGATTAATGCACAATATAATACATCCTCCACTCTCAAACTCCTGACCTACTCATCAATCTGCTGCATGAGACACCTTTCCAATCTCTGATTGCTGGACACCTGATCAATAGACATTAAGCAACCTAGAAAGATTGAATAGGTAAGCTAGAAATAAATAACTCTTCTGAAGATCAGCAACGAGGCCTCAGTCAGGTTTGCCCTTCCTGTGTCAGCATTTTGTGAAATGTCCTCATCATACTTGATGAAATGCCTGAACATCAGATTAACGTTTGTCAGGGAATCCGGGGTAAAAATAATGTAATGAGGACACAGCTTCCAGTTATCAGTTATAATGCCCAGTGTTAATGCCCAGGGATCGCAGGTCGTTGCAGAATTGGTGGTCTGTAGGGCCTGTTTCCACGCTGTATCTCAAAACTAAACTGAACGACTGCAGGTAGGCACGGTTGCCTCATTTGTTGCAGAATTCCACATGGAAGGGAACATAACACAATCGTCGGTGAACATGCCCACTCATGACGCCGTGCTGGAGGGAAGGACACTGATCAAGCCGTTTAGGATGGGCGAGTCTGGATCACGGCCATGAATAACTCATGATGTGAGGTCCTGTGGTGGGATAATCCATCTCCAACAAACACAGCCATTGTCTGAGGTTGCACTCAAGTTCAACTTCAACTCAGGATGCTAGCTGATGCTATCAATAATAATAACTAGATAGAGGTGTTTACAATGATGAGAGGGATATACAGAGTTGACGTGGATAAGCTTTTCCCATTGTGAGCAGGGATGATTCAAACAAGAGGACATGACTTGAGAATTAAGGGACAGAAGTTTAAAGGTAACATGAGGGGGAACTTCTTTACTCAGAGTGGTAGCTGTGTGGAATGAGCTTCCAGTGGAAGTGGTGGAGGCAGGTTCGATTTTATCATTTAAAAATAAATTGGATAGTTATATGGACGGGAAAGGAATGGAGGGTTATGGTCTGAGTGCAGGTAGATGGGACTAGGGGAAAATAAGTGTTCAGCACGGACTTGAAGGGCCGAAATGCCTGTTTTCTGTGTTGTAATTGTTATATGGTTATATGGTAATAAAAATAATAATAATAATAATAATTAAAATAGTACTCCTACTAATAATAATCATCATTATAACTGCAAATATTACTCTGCTGATCAAGATGGGAGAGAAGCAAAAGAGGGGAAGCTAAGGCCAGTTAGCCTGACTTTAGTAGTTCATAAGATTTCAGAATCCATTATACAGGATGAGGTTTGCGAGCACTTAGAAGCGCATGATAAAATAGGCCGAAGTCAGCGTGGTTTTGGAAGGTGCGATCTTGCCTGACGAATCGGTTAGAATTCTTTGAGGAGGTTAATAGTAGGATAGACAAAGGAGAGTCTGAGGACATTGTTAACCTGGATCTTCAGAAGGCCTTGGATAAGGTGCCACAAGTGAGGCTGCTAAAGAAGATGCGAGCCCATGGTATTTGAGGGACGATACTAGCATGGATATCAGGTTGGCTGGATGGCAGAAAGCAGAGGAGCAATAATGGGGGCTTTTGTTGGTTGGCTGCCAGTGACTCGTGGAGTTCCGCTATTTTTCACATTATATATCAATGATTTGGATGAGGGGATTAAGGGCTTTGTGGCCAAGTTTGCAGATGATACGAAGATGGGTGGAGGGGCAGGTAGTGTAGAGGAAGCAGGGACTCTGCAGAAGGACTTAGACTGGTTGGGAGAATTGGTTAAGAAGTGGCAGATGGAATACAGTGCAGCAAAATATGGAGTCATGAATTTTGGTAGGAATAAAGGCGTTGACTATTTTCTAAATGGGAGCAAATTCAAAAATCGGAGGTGCATAGGGACTTGGGAGTGCTGGTGCAGGATTCCCAAGGAAGTAAAGAAGGCAAATGTAATATTTGCATTCATTTCGGGAGGACTATAATATAAAAACATTGATGTAATGCTGAGGCTTTGTAAAGCACTGGTCAGATTGCATTTGGAATATTGTGAGCAGTAATAGGGCCTCAACATTACATCAATGTTTATATATTCTAGTTCTCTCGAATTGAAGCAGTAATAGTAATAGGAGAATAGTGAGATCTTGGGCCCCATATCTGAGGAAGCATGTGCTTGCTCTGGAGAGAGTTCAGAGGAGGTTTACGAGAATGATCCCAGGGATGATTGGGTTAACATATAATGAGCATTTTGATGGCACTGGGCTAGTACTCGCTGGAGTTTAGAAGGATGAGGGGGTACCTCATTGAAACTTACCGAATAGTGAAAGGCCTGGATAGAGTTGATGTGGAGAGGATGTTTCGAACCAGAGGGCATACTGTTAGAATAAAAGGATATACCTTTAAGAAGGATATGAGGAGGAAATTCTTTAGACATTGGTTCATGAATCTGTGGAATTCATTGCCAGAGACAGCTTTGGAGGCAAAGTAATTTGGTATTTTTAAGGTGGAGTTTGACAGATCCTTGATTAGTAAAGGGCTATGGGGAGAAGGCAGGAGAATGGGGTTGTGAGGGAAAGAAAGATCAGCCATGATAGACTCGATGGGCTGAATGATTTATTAAACTTCTATGATTTATGAATTTGTGAATAATCCAGTCATTAAATTAATCCCCATCTGCTCCACAAGAGATCAATACCAGTTCAAAGAAGATCAGGGTAGCTCCGCTGGGTATTCTGAACAATTGGTGCAATTCCAACCAGAAGATGGTTTACCTTGATTCTGGGATATTTCCATTCCTGGCCTTGGTAAGACTTGGGAATGAGCTCAAGTTTTGTTGATGGCACCCCACACATGTGAGAGTAGTGACTCTGCTTGTTAGCTTTCTTTTTTCATGGGGGCACCCAGCAGAAGTGTTTGCATTTCAAGCACAAACATGTTCATAATTTTAAAGAGTTCAATGACTTCTGATCGGGATGTTAACGTTTAGTGCAAGGTAAAGAAAGCAAAGTCCGGTCAAGGATAGTCCGAGGGACATCAAAGAGGTAGATAGCAGTTCGGCACTGTTCTCTGGCTGTGGTAGGATGGTTCACTTGCCTGTAACAGCTGGGAAGAATCTGTCCCTGAATCTGGTGGTGTGCACTTTCACACTTCTGTACCTTTTGCCTGATGGGAGAAGGGGGAAGAGGGAGTGGCCAGGGTGTGACTCGTCCTTGATTATGCAGCTGGCCTTGCCGAGGCAGCGTGAGGTATAAATGGAGTCAATGGAAGGGAGGTTGGTTTGTGTGATGGTCTAGTCTGCGTCCACAATTCGCTGTGATTTCTTGCGATCCTGGACGGAGCGGTTCCCAAACCAATCTGTGATGCATCGTGATTCGGTGCGGAATGCACTGAATCATGATCACATCAGCAAGTTATCCACATATCAATTAGTGACATTCCTAGATTGATAGCATCACCACAGAATGTATTTCACATCCTCCTACACAGTGAATGCTAATTGGGGCAGCGAATACTCAAAAACCTCATGAATTGTGACGGAAAAATGTTCTATGTTCTATTGAACTTTTTCACAAGTCACTTTCTATGAAATATATTAGATTATCTAGCTAGCTGTTACACTGCCATGCACATACACATGTTTCTGTTTTCCTATTTTGCAGTCTAGCTTTCCTTCATTGGCTAGATGCATTCATTTAGAAGCAACCATTTATCAGTCGGTCGTTCAAAGCTGGAGGTATGGATGAGTACATTGGAGAGGTGAATATTACATTCCTTCTTCTCTCCTTATTTTGGGTGTGGGACCGCTTCATTACCTCCACACCATGTGGATATTCACATGTACGCCTTGTTATTTTCATTAACCTTGCTCAGCGCACCTTCACTTTTTAACCGCACCATTCTACTTTACATTTTCCTCTTACCTTCTTCACTATAAGTTGCCTGCCTCTCCCAATCCTCCACGCATCTTGACATATGGCTTGATGCTTCTTTCCAATTAAGTCCAAGCCATTGCTCACAACACTCATTAACCTCACTGCTAAATCGCTGGTCACATTCCAGTCGGGGTGTACTTCATCTTGTTCAGGCCATCCTACCTGAACGCTGCTCCCAGACTTCCTCTGATCTGAAGGCCAGGCCCAGCCATACGTTAACCTGTCTTGTTAGTACTCATTAGTGTGTGGCACTGCCAGATTATTAACGCTGAAGACTTGCTCTTTAATTCCTTGCAGTTTCTGAAACCGTGCATGGTCCATAACTCTTTCTGTCTACACAGTGTTGCTCCCCATTCATCAAAACCCACTATCCTGCTGGAAGATTTTTGCAGTGCCCATCTGGTATTCTTGTCCACTCTTTTACCTGCGCATTTACCATCCTCCTGCCCTGTTTGTGACAGAGGGGTGACCACAGCAGTTAAGTACTTTCTTGTGAAGCTGATGCAGCACTCTGGTATCATTGGGTGCATCAGATCAAGACCATGCAAGTTTCCCAACATGTGTTCATGGTGTGCCTTTAACCCCATGAAGGTGGTTGACTCAAGCGTCACCCAATAGAAAATCACACCAAGCCACAACGTTTGTATTCATTCGTGACAAGTGGATGTTTCAGATTATTATTCATCAACAATTGTCCTTATATGAGGAGGCAGTTAAGTGCCAGCTGCTTTGATAAATCCAGATGGACACATATGGACTAGACTAAGTAAGAATGGCAGATTTGTTTTCGCTAAATGAACCAGAAAGAACCAGAACCACAACAACCGGGCCACACACTCATCTCCCTGCTACCTTCAGGTAGGAGGTACAAGAGCCTGAAGACTGGAACAACCAGGTTCAGGAATAGCTACTTCCCCACAGCCATCAGGCTATTAAACCTGGCTCGGACAAAACTTTGATTATCAATAACCAATTATCTGTTATTTGCACTTCATCATTTTATTTATTCATGTGTGTATATATTTATATTATAGTATATGGACACATTGAAACTCACTTGAACTTGGAAAAAAAAAAGGCTTTTATGACAATATCATATTTTCATTCTTACTGTAACTGGGACTTGCTTGTTGATATATTCCATGTTTATTTCATTTACTTGAATGCCCATCTGCCTTGATGGAATATTGACTCATCTATCTGGCCCAATGATACATCCTTAATAGGCACAAAATGCTGGAGTAACTCAGCAGGTCAGGCAGGATCTCCGGAGAAAAGGAATGGGTAACTATTCGGGTCGAGACCTTCACACCAGTTTGATGAAGGGTCACCGCCCGAAATGCCGCCTATTCCTTCTCTCCAGAGATGCCGCTTGACCCGCTGAGTTACTCCAGCATTTGTGTAGATCTTGGGTGTTAACCAGCATCTGCAGTACCTCTTACACAATGAAATATCTGATATTAGCCTCTAAAATTCAGCAGGGGCTCCCCTTGGCTCCATGGCCAGTATTTTACCTGTGGTGATCCTGCCAAGCTTTTGTGTGAGTCACAGAAGGAAGTGAAGAGCACCTCCTGGTGCAAGTCCATGAGCTTCTGAATACTTGGTATATTTTGTCACAGTCCACATGTGTGTGAATCAGAAATTTACATTTTCCTCTTACCTTCCCCACAATAAGTTGTCTGCCTCTTAAAATCCCCCACGTATCTTGAAATGTGTCCCGATGCTTCATTCTAAGTCCAAGCCATTGCTCACAACACTCTTGGCCAGCAGGGCTTGAAGACACTCTTGAAGGCCGGTATGATTTCCCAACTCTCAGGTCTAATACATTGGAGGGATGCTCTATTGAGAGCTATTAATCTCTACTCACTGTAGACATTCCAAATATGAGAATGTGCCATTTTGACCAATTTCCCTCCTGGGATTAATAAAGTTCTATTGTATCGTATCGTATCGTATCGTATCATGCCCTGCTGACATTCCAAAGGGCACATTCCCATATTTGGAATGTCTATAGGGCATAGAAATTAAGGACCTGGAATAGGATATGAGTTGTAATGTACTGAGTTGGGTGATCAGCCATGATCATATTGAATGGCGGTGCAGGCTCGAAGGGCCGAATGGCCTACTCCTGCACCTATTTTCTATGTTTCTATGATATCAGAAAACATATCTTCATAGTAATATCAAAAATCAATGGGAAAAGTGTGCCTTTGTACATATGATTATATATGAGGGAAATTAGATTGTCCCATTGATGTGGCAATGACTGTAATGCAACACAAACTGATCATCTCATCCGGAATACCTTGAGATTTAGACTGGAGAGCAAATAGAAAATATTCCAATGGGAAGAAGGGTAATTTAGCCTGTGAAAGCTGTCCCTTACAGTATATTAATTGACTGGATCCGGCAGAATATGCGGAGGAGATCATCATTTGGCGGTCCAACGGGTAGGAGGGTGGACCCAGCAAAGCGTCGTGGAGCGCAATTAGGGCGCAATGTACACGCAGAACATTGGTGGCCATCTACTGCATCCTGACCTATTGCCAGCCGTCTTGACTATGTCTTGCCACTGGGTCCAGATAGACCGGGGCGAGAGAGTGAGGCTGACGATTAGCGCAACTCTCCTTCACTTTAATTCAAGTCAAGCGCAAATCATGTCGTCAGGACCCGTACCACCCAACTGGGTGAAGCAAGACCACAGGAGCGCATGTAGCTGAGAAGAAGCGCACTGCAGAAGCTCAGAGGAAACGCGCCGCGCGCAAGGCTCGAGCCACTTCAACCTTTACTGCGGCACACACCCAACTGAGTCCCAGTTGTGGCGAGCCTTCTGGGCCTGGATCGGTCTCGCCAGTCACCTCCAGACCCACAAACAAAAACACTGAAGCCATGGACTTCTTCGATTACGAAGGACGAACAACAACAACATTCATTGCAGAGCACAACACTCAAAGTTTTGGTGCAAAAACTCACAGTTGTGCAAAGATTTCACAACACTACACGACATTATGGTCCATGCACCATAATGAAGCTACTTGGCCCATCACACCCATGCTGCCTCTGCAAAAGAGATATCTAATTAGCTCCCTGTAATTGCACCCTCCTACTTAGTCTTGAATGCTTCCTTTTGAATATATATCGAGCATCTGTTGAATCTTACAATTGAATCTGCACTCTCATTTTCTCACAATTCATTGTACAAAAAATTCTCATATCTGCTCTTATCCTCAGGGTGAGTACCTTAATTCTAGGACCCCTGGTTGTCCACCCTTCTACCAACGAAAATAATTCTCCATACTTATTATTTCAATACTACTTGAAATTTTGAACACATCAGCTGACCTTCTCTACTTGTAAGAGATCAGTCAACTCTTCTTATTGTTTCAACACTGCTTATGTTTTTGACCACATTAGTAAACCTTCTCTACTTCCAAGAGATGAATCAACTCTTCCGTCCTCCCCATCACTAATTAATATAAGAGATGCAATGTCTTCTCGAACCAAACACAGCATTAACATTATTTTATAATTTTTAACATAAAATTATTTCATTTTCCATCAGTGCTGACAAAGAAGAAAGAGTGAACATGACATAGCAGAGATTGCTATTTAAGGAAGTAGGTGTAACCAGACCTGCAAAGTTAAAGGCCTGTCCCACTTGGCCATCATTCGCACGCCATTTACGCGACCTGCTAGCGTGTGAGTAGCGTGGGTTTCGCGGGACGGGCGCATGTAGTGGTGTGGAGGAGTGTGGAGTGGCATGGACGAGTGTGGACTTCGTCCTGCACAAAATCTTCGCGCGCCACCAGCCTGTTGCTTAACTGACGGCCAAAGTGGGACAGGCCCAAGACCTTGGCATGGCGCAACGTCTCGCCTCCTACAGCAGCAGAAGCAGGCAAACGATCGCTGAACTCAGCCTGGGGCTCACGGCCGTTGCAGATCCAGATCCGCCCCCACTCCTACTCCTAGAGAGGGGCCAAAACGATTGGAGATAGACAGAAAATGCTGGAGTAACTCACCGGGACCGGCAGCATCTCTGGATAGAAGCAATGGGTGACGTTTCGGGTCGAGACCCTTCTTCAGACTGAAGAAGAGTCTCGGCCCGAAACATCATCCATTCCTTCTCTCTAGAGATGCTGCCGGTCCCGCTGAGTTACTCCAGCATTTTGTGTCTATCTTCAAATGACGTCACGCGCTCCAGACGGCTGTGCGTACGCATGATTACGCGCGCTACCGTTGCGCGTCAGTCACTACCTGCCGGTCGTGTAATTGACGGCCAAGTGGGACAGGCCGTTTAGGCTGCACAGTACGAATAATATCTCAAACCGTCAAATCCTTCAGAATTTGCATAAACCACATAATTGTTTGCTATGATAATACAAATGGCTTATTTTTGAGAAGAGTTAATCACCAACAAATGCCAGTCAGAAAACATTAGCAATCTCACCCACCTAAGTTTCCAGTCATTAAGTAGGAATTGTGGAAATCCATCATGCCCATGCCTACAACATGGACGAAATCTTCAATAACTTGCATTAACTCCACCGATCCAGGGTACACCTGTGCAGAAAGGGAAACAGAATACAACTCTTAAAATTGATCTCCAGTTCTCAATTAATGAGTTGTCAATATCCAAAAGAAACAGACATGCTTTTGCAAACTATGTAAACTATTTCCTTGAGACGAGCATGCCACAGAGAGGAGGGATAGGAGATGATCTGAGATAAATGCCATCAATCTTGATGACGCAAGTTGAGTTCAACCTGTTGGCGTATACATCAACTTGCATAATGCTAACTGCTGCCAGCTCTTCTTTCATTCGTTTTTTCCTGTCTGTCCTGGGCCTCCTCCAGTGCCAGTGAGGCCCAGTGCAAATTGGAGGAGCAGCACCTCATATTTTGCTTAGATAGTTTACCCCCCAGCGGTATGAACTTTGACTTCTCTAATTTCAGATAGTCCTTGCTTTCTCCCTCCTTCCCCTCCCCTTCCCAGCTCTCCCACAGCCTACTGTCTCCGTCTCTACATTTCTTCCCCCCAAGACATCAGTCTGAAGAAGGGTCTTGACACGAAACGTCGTCTATTCCTTCTCTCCATAGACACTGCCTCACACGCTGAGTTCCTCCAGCATTTTTGTCTATCTTCTTTAATTCACTGTTCTTTATCTCTCCACATCAAGTCTATATCTCTCATTTCCCTTATCCATAACCAGTCTGAAGAAGGGTCTTGACCCGAAACATCACCCATTCCTTCTCTCCAGAGATGCTGCTTGTCCCGCTGAATTACTCCAGCTTTTTGTGTCTATCGTCTCTAGTTTAGTTTCGTTTGGTTTAGAGATACAGCGCGGAAACAGGCCCTTTGACCCACCAAGTCCGTGCCGACCAATGATCCCTGTACACTAACACTATCGTACACACGCTACGGACAATTTACAATTATACCAAGCCAATTAGCCTAAAAACCTGCATGGCATTGGAGTGTGGGAGGAAGCTGGAGATCTCGGAGAAAACCCATGCAAGTTCATGGGGAGAAAGTACGAACTCCGTACAGGCAAGTACCCTTAGCTGGGATCATAGAAACATAGAAATTAGGTGCAGGAGTAGGCCATTCGGCCCTTCGCACCTGCACCGCCATTCAATATCATCATGGCTGATCATCCAACTCAGTATCCTGTACCTGCTTTCTCTCCATACCCCCTGATCCCCTTAGCCACAAGGGCCACATCTAACTCCTTCTTAAATATAACCAATGAACTGGCCTCAACTACCCTCTGTGTTTCAGAGATTCACCACTCTCTGTGTGAAACAGGTTTTTCTCATCTCGGTATTAAAGGATTTCCTCCTTATCCTTAAGCTGTGACCCCTTGCCCTGGACTTCCCCAACATCGGGAACAATCTTCCTGCATCTAGCCTGTCCAACCCGTTAAGAATTTTGTAAGTTTCTATAAGATCCCCTCTCAATCTCCTAAATTCTAGAGAGTATAAACCAAGTCTATCCAGTCTTTCTTCATAAGACAGTCCTGACATCCCAGGAATCAGTCTGGTGAACCTTCTCTGTACTCACTCTATGGCAATAATGTCCTTCCTCAGATTTGGAGACCAAAACTGTATGCAATACTCCAGGTGTGGTCTCACCAAGACCCTGTACAACTGCAGTAGAACCTCCCTGCTCCTATACTCAAATCCTTTTGCTATGAAAGCTAACATAGTATTCGCTTTTTTCACTGCCTGCTGCACCAGCATGCCTACTTTCAATGACTGGTGTACAATGGCACCCAGGTCTCGCTGCATTCCCCCTTTTCCTAATTGGCCACCATTCAGATAATAATCTACTTTCCTGTTTTTGCCACCAAAGTGGATAACCTCACATTTATCCACATTATACTGCATCTGCCATGCATTTGCCCACTCACCCAGCCTATCCAAGTCACCTTGCAGCCTCCTAGCATCCTCCTCACAGCTAACACTGCACTCCAGCTTAGTGTAATCCGCAAACTTGGAGATGTTGCCTTCAATTCCCTCATTCAGATCATTAATATATATTGTAGATAGCTGAGGTCCCAGCACTGAGCCTTGCGGTATCCCACTAGTCACTGCCTGCCATTGTGAAAAGGACCCGTTTACTCCTACTCTTTGCTTCCTGTTTGCCAGCCAGTTCTCTATCCACATCAATACTGAACCCCCAATGCCATGTGCTTTAAATTTGCTTTAAGATCGATCCTGTGTTTCTGGTGCTGAAAGGCAGCAACTCTACCGCTGCGCCGTCGTGCCACCCACTATTAAAGCTTGACTCCATTTTATTATTTTTTCTGCTGCCTTCATGAAATATTTCTATCCTCATGGTTACAAATAATGAAACACTATTTTTCAGTGAAGATGATTGAAGAATTCTTTCCTCAATAACACTGATGATATTATTTTTAAAATAGACCCCAGAACAGACCCTGGTGCGAGCCTCATTTATGGTGGAGGAGGGGAACCCCCGTTCCCTGAATAATGAGGACATTTCAGATGTCCTGGTGTGGAACGCCTCATCCGTGGAGCAGATGCGGCGTAGACGGAGGAATTGGGAGTAGGGGATGGAGTCCTTACAGGAAGCAGGGTGGGAAGAAGTGTAGTCCAGATAGCCATGGGAGTCAGTGGGTTTATAGTGTATGTCGGTCAGAAGACTATACCTGCAATGGAGTATGTCGGTTCCCCTCCTCCATAATAAATGAGGCTCGCACCAGGGTCTCTTCCATACCCCGCAACACTGCTCTCTCTCCCCATCCCCCCACTCGCAACAAGGGCCGAGTCCCCCTAGTCCTCACCTTTCACCCCACCAGCCGTCACATACAAAAAGTAATCCTCCGTCAGTTTCGCCACCTCCAACGTGACCCCACCACTCGCCACATCTTCCCATCTCCCCCCATATCTGCCTTCCGCAAAGACCGCTCCCTCCATAACTCCCTTGTCAATTCTTCCCTTCCCTCTCGGTCCACCCCCTCCCCGGGCACTTTCCCTTGCAACCGCAAGAGATGCAACACTTGTCCCTTTACCTCCCCTCTCGACTCCGTTCAAGGACCCAAGCAATCGTTCCAGGTGCGACAGAGGTTTACCTGCATCTCTTCCAACCTCATCTATTGCGTCCGCTGCTCTAGATGTCAGCAGATCTATATCGGTGAGACCAAGCGGAGGTTGGGCGATCGTTTCGCCGAACACCTCCGCTCGGTCCGCAATAACCAAGCTGACCTCCCGGTGGCTCAGCACTTCAACTCCCCCCCTACCACTCCGTCTCCGACCTCTCTGTCCTGGGTCTGCTCCATGGCCACAGCGAGCAGCACCGGAAATTGCAGGAACAGCACCTCATATTCCGTTTGGGGAGTCTGCATCCCGGGGGCATGAACATCGAATTCTCCCAATTTTGTTAGTCCTTGCTGTCTCCTCCCCTTCCTCAGCCCCCCTGCTGTCTCCTCCCATCCCCCAGCCTTCGGGCTCCTCCTCCTTTTCCCTTTCTTGTCCCCGCCCACCCCCGCCCCCGATCAGTCTGAAGAAGGGTTTCGGCCTGAAACGTTGCTTATTTCCTTCGCTCCATAGATGCTGCTGCACCCGCTGAGTTTCTCCAGCTTTTTTGTGTAACCTTCGATTCTCCAGCATCTGCAGTTCCCTCTTAAACATCAAGAAATTCAATGTTGACGTCCTTCAAGACATCAACCATGTACAGAAGTTTCAACAAAACTTCAAGAACAACTGCCTCAACAAATCCCACCATCTGTCGAAGAACACTGGAATCTATTGAAGAATGCTATCATTGCCTCCTGCAAGGAAACAATTGGGTTCAAGTAAAAAAACCCATCAAGATTGGTTTGACTTCTTCTCCTTCTTGCATATGGCGTGCACAGCCTAAAGTTGTAGGCCAACTTGTTCTATTTGACCTATTTGATTGTGCACACCTGGTTTGCATTCGTTGAAACAGGGCGGACCACGTGAAGGTTGCAATCTCTCACCCCAAGGATTGGTTTGACAATAATGACAAACAACTCATCGATGAAAAGAGAAAAGCTTTCATCACCCTACAAAATGACCAACAGTCGGCTACCGAAAGGAAGTGCTATCAGGAATGCAAAGCTGCAGTCCAAAAGAGCATCTGAAACTTGAAAAACCAATGGTCAAGAAGGTCAAGAAATCCAACAACTAGGAGACACCAACGACACTCGAGGCTTTTTCCAACGCCACCAAAGCCATTTTTGGTCCATCCACTCACGGTCAAGCCCCTCTCAAAAGCAAAGATGGGTCAACCATCCTGAAGAGCAATGCTGACATCAATTCTAGATGGAAGGAGCACGTTGAAGATCTTCTAAATCAAACCGCCTCATTTGACAGGAATGTGATCAACAATATTCCAAAGCAGCCTGTTGACAACTCCCTAAGCAGATTACCATCACTTGAAGAAGTCAAGGAAGCCATAAAAACCTTGAAAAACACCAAGGCAGCTGGACACCAGCCGAGGTCTACAATAACTGGAGGTAACCTTCTCCATTACCAACTGCATCAACTTCCCATCAAGATCTGGATAAATGAAGACGTACCAAGAGACTTTAGAGACTCAGCAATCGTTACCATCTACAAAGGGAAAGGCGATCGATCTGACTGCGGAAACTATAATGGAATTTGCCTATTAGCAACAGCAGGCAAAGTCCTCGCCCGCATCATGAACAACAGACTCAAGCCTTAAGCCGAGAAGATCCTTCCAGAGACTTGAGCCGGTTTTAGACCATCACGTGGAACAGCCGACATGATCTTTACAATGCGTCAACTACAAGAAAAATATTGTGAATAACGTCGACCTTTGTACATGGCATTCATCGACCTCACTGGGCCTTCGACTCGGCATCAAGGGAACTCTTATGGGACGTCCTATCTACCTTTGGATGTCCTGAAAAGTACATTTGAATCCTGAAACTCCTCCACGATGACATGCTTGCCACAGTCATGGCCAGCAACAGATGGCAGACTTTTCAATCTTGCCCGTCTCAAGTCCAAAGCTAAGAAATCTATGAGACCCTCATCGAGTTCCAATGCGCAGATGACATGTGTTTTGCAGCTCTCTCAGAAAATCATCTGCAACAGATCCTGACTGCCTTCAACAGTGCACACATGAAACTTGGACTCACCATCAACTCCAAGATGACTCTACCAATCGTCACCAACTGAGACAAATGGCAAAGAACTTGGTGAAACAACCCTGGAAAATGTGGATCACTTTCCGCACCTTGGAAGTCACCTCTCCTCCAATATCGACCTTGATGACGATCCAACATCATCTTAAAAGTGTGCTGGAACAGCTTTTGGACGTCTTCGAACCTTTCCAAATCGTGACATCCGAACAGACACCAAAATGTTAGTGTACAAGGCAGTGGTTATTCCAACACTCCGGTATGCATCAGAAACCTGGACATCATACCAACGCCATCTGAAAACACCTGAAAAGTTCCATCAACGATGTCTTCGAAGCAGCTTAAATATCAGTTGGGAAGACTGATGTCAGCGTGTTGAATGAAGCAAAAACATCTAGCATCGAAGCCTTTGTCATCAAGAACCAACATGTTTTTTTGTCTCTTCCTTTGGGGAAATGCGACTCTTTTTGTCGTATCCCCCTTCTCTGTCTCCCTCTGCGCTGAGGCCTAATGGCGGAGCTGGCGGCCTCCAACTGCGACCGACCTCGAGGCTCCGGAAGCAGAGCCAGCCAGAACTTACCAATGGCAGGCTGGCCGAATTTGGAGCTGTGGCAGCGTTCCGGTGTTCCGGTGGCTGAGGCGGCCCGACTCGGGGCGACTCGGGGCTGAGGCGCCCGACTCGGGGCTGAGGCGGCCGGCGTTCCGGCCGCGGCGACCCGAATCCGGGGCTCGGCCGCGGGCCAGTGGATGAAATCGTCAGGAGCTCGCAGGTCACAGGCTGGTGACCTGTTTTTACGGAGCTCCCGCGGCAACAGCTGCGTCCGCTAGACTGGAGGGCGGCACTTCGGCAGCTTCGACCACTCGGGCCGCGGAGCATGAACCGACCCGTTTGCGGAGCTCAGTTGAGCCGCGGGACTAACTTACCATCGCCCGGTGAGGTAACAACATCAGAGGCCTGGATCGCCTCAGCGCAGAGGGAGAATAAGGAGGGGAATAGATAGTGACTTTAAGACTTTTGCCTCCATCACAGTGAGGAGGTGCCTGGTGAACTCACTGTGGTGGATCACAGGGCTCAATTTTAGGGCCCCTGCTTTTCTGACTGTACTTACTTCCTCTGGGTTCCATTCATAGAATGCATGGCATCTCTTTTCATTGTTATGCTGATGATAGTCAGATATATGTGCCGCTGAAGAAGAAAGATGCTTTCTCAGTCAAACCATTTCTGTTATGTCTTAATGACATTAAATCCTGGATGGCCCTAAACTTTGTAAACTTTAATGAAAAGAAAACAGAAGTGATAGTGTTTGGTCCCAATGGCTCCTGTGATCCTCCCCCTGTTGACTTGGGTCCCTTGGCACTGTATGTGAAGCCAAGTTTTAAACTTGGGTTTTAAGATGGACAGTGATTTTAAATTAGATCGTCAAATGGGCGCGGTAGTTAAGTCCAGCTTCTTTCATTTAAGGCAGCTGGCAAAGGTGAAGCCCATTCTTGAACGACAGCATTTTGAAACAGTAATCCATGCCTTCATTACGTCTCGGCTGGATTACTGTAACGCACTTTATTTTGGAGTTAGCCAATCTTCCCTTGCACGTCTCCAGTTGGTTCAGAATGCTGCTGCTCGCCTTTTAACTGGAACACGTAAGAGGGAGCACATAACGCCTATTCTGGCCTCCCTCCACTGGCTCCCAGTGTACTTTCGAGTTCATTTTAAGATTATTTTATTTGTTTTTAAATCTTTAAATGGTCTTGCCCCGTCTTACCTCTCTGAGCTGCTTCATCCCTACGCTTCTGCCCGGTGCCTCAGGTCAGCTGATCAGCTGCTCCTGGAGGTACCGAGATCTAAGCGGAAGCTCAGAGGGGATAGAGCCTTCTCTGTTGCTGCTCCGACATTATGGAACACTCTACCTTTGCACATTAGACAGGCCCCTTCACTGTCCATTTTCAAAACTAGTCTTAAAACCCTTTTCTATTCCTTGGCTTTCGCCCCTGCATGAGACTTTGCTCCTGTTTTAGTGTTTCTATTGTTTTTATTGTTTTTACTGTCTTTTAATGTTTTTATTGTTTTGCTTTTTGTTTATGATTAGTCATGTACAGCACTTTGTTGCAACAGTGGTTGTTTTTAAAGTGCTCTATAAATAAAGTTCAGTTCAGTTCAGATGTTAATTTGTGTTTATTGTGTGTTTTGTTGTTTATTGTTATATGTATGACTGCAGGCAACAACATTTCGTTCAGACCGAAAGGTCTGAATGACAAATAAAGACATCTAATCTAATCTAATCTAATCTAGTTAGTTTTACTCCATTCAATATGACAACATATATTTATTTATTTCCAGAGCTGAACTAATTTTCATGATAAACTTTGATTACCCAGATTTCTTC
Organism: Leucoraja erinaceus; assembly: GCF_028641065.1. Classification (NCBI taxonomy): domain Eukaryota; kingdom Metazoa; phylum Chordata; class Chondrichthyes; order Rajiformes; family Rajidae; genus Leucoraja; species Leucoraja erinaceus. Next base: position 10,625,379 of record NC_073381.1, read on the forward strand.
CTTTCATTTATCTTTTATCATTAAGTTTAATTATCCTATTTACTTCTCTTATAGATGTCAATTCTTGTTTATTTAAATGTTATTACTTTTGTAAAGATGCCAATTAAATTTTAGCCTTTGGCGTTTTGATGCCTAATTTTTTAAAGTTGATTTATCCACTAAAAATGTATGTTAAATGGATAATAGATGATAAATAATTAAACACTAGAGGAATTAGTGCCATTTACTTGGGGGGGGGGGGGGGGGGTCTATTGGGAGTAGATGGAATGTTCCCCTTAGCCAGAGTTCCACCAGATCTCCAACATCATGATGGCTAGTTGGGTGAAGGTTCCATGATTGTTATTTTGTTAACGGAGCATTTTCCCCTTTCTCCACCCCTCTCCTTTTTGCAAATTCCCGTTAATTTAGTCCTTATTCTGGGCTCATCTGATTCCATGCCAGTTATGTTGCTCCGAGTGTTAACTGTCAATAGTACCAGCTAAATACATGGGATGTGGGATGTCAAGAAGCAACCCATTGATGTTCACACAACAAACAGTCGGCTTCTTAAACTGGAACAGTCAATGCATCATTTGAGCACTATTTCCTCTGTTTGATAACTTCACAAGTTAAGGTAAAGTTGCCATCAGTAAACCTGTTTGTTTTAGTTCGATTTATCCAAGTGCACTATAAACAAATTATTGACAATGTGCACATCAGTAAGTTATTTTATGCACCCAAGAATGAATTCACTCAACTGAATGGTATTGCTCAGATTCATAGAGTCATATAAAATAGGTGCAGGACGAGGCCATTTGGCCCTTCAAGCCAGCACCGCTGTTCATTGTGATCATGGCTGATCATCCACAATCAATAACCCATGTCTGCCTTCTCCCTATATCCCTTGATTCCATTAGCCACGAACTCTATCTAACTCTCTTTTAAATTCATCCAGTTAATTGGCTTCTGTGGCAAAGGATTCCACAAATTCATAACTCTCTGAGTGAAAATGTTTTTCCTCATCTCAGTTTTAAGTGGCCTCCCCTTTATTCTTAGACTGTGGCCCTGGTTCTGGACTCCCCCAACATTGGAAACATTTTTCCTGCATCTAGCTTGTCCAGTCCTTTTATAATTTTATATGTTTCTATAAAATTGCCTCTCATCCTTCCAAATTCTAGTGAATACAAGCCTGGTCTTTTAAATCTTTCCTCATATGACAGTCCCGCCATCCTGGGGATTAACCTATGCTGCACTGCCTCAATAGGAAGGATATCATTCCTGAAATTAGGAGACCAAAACTGCAAACAATACTTCAGATGTGGTCTCACCAGGGCCCTGTACAACTGCAAAAGGATCTCTTTTCTCCTATACTGAAATCCTCTCGCTATGAAGGCCAACATTCCATTAGGTTTCTTCAATGTCTGCTGTACCTGCATGTTTACTTTCAGTGACTGGTGTACAAGGACACCCTGGTCTCACTGCACTTCCCTTTTTTCCTAATTGAGATAATAATCTGCCTCCTTGTTCTTGCTGTCAAAGTGGATAATGTCACATTTATCTACATTATACTGCATCTGCCATACATCTGCCCACTCACTCAACCTGTCCAAGTCACCCTGCAACCTCCTAGCATCCTCTTCGCAGTTCACAAAGCAACCCAGCTTTGTGGTATCTGCAAATTTGCTAGTGTTACTTTAAATCCCATCATCTAAATCATTAATATATATTGTAAATAGTTGTGGCTGCACCACTGTGCCTTGCCACTCTCCACTGCCTGCCATTCTGACAGGGACCCGTTTATTCCTACTCTTTGTTTCCAGTCTGCCAAATGAGACCTTTAGACAAACTTCCACAACTGCACCATAGAAAGCATACTGTTGTGTCGAATTAAGCTTAGTTTTGGAACAGCTCCGCCCAAGACCACAAGAAATTGCAAAGAGCTGTGGATGTAGTCCAGTCCATCCACATAGACTGGACCATCCATAGTTCATGCTGTATTGGAAGAACAGCTAACATAAACAAATATATTTCCCACCCTGGTCATTCCTTCATCCCCCTTTCTACTGGACAGAAGATACAGAAGCTTCAAAGTGCACACCATGCACAACACCATATTCTGGACAGCACCTTCCCCTCTGTTTTCAGGCCTCATGGATGGTATTTTCATAGGCCAGGGTACTGGCCAATTCTCCTCTACCTCATTGTGGATTTTGGACTTTGTCTCTGGTACTGTGTGATATAATATTGAGAACCACATTCTGCACTCTAAATCTTCCATTTGCTCTACTTATTGGAGGAGTTTGGCTCGACTGTATTTATGCACAGTATTATCTGACTTAATTGGATAGCATGCAAAACCAAGCTTTCCACTGTACCTGGCACACATGACCATAATAAACCTAATCCTAAACCTGCCTGAGTCCGCCCCATCTTCAGCAATAAGCTTTGGCCAAAACATCCCTCTTTAGACTCTCAGTTACCAATCTTCAAAATTGTGTTGCAAGTCTATCATGTCTTTTTTAACCCTGTCGGTACAGTGTTTGTAGCAAGTTTAAAAGTTAAAGACATCAAATACATTTGAGTTATACCTGTTGCGCATCTTCCCACTTCTCCCTGTTTTCCTCTTCAAGAAGATTACTGATGATCTGAAAGAAATTCTGTGGAGAAATGATACGATTCACTGAGATCCGTGAAATATTTTTGAACATGGGAAAATGAATATGCAAGTTCAAGCCTAAAATTGCGATTACTTTGGATATTATACATAGTCTTTATTAAAAGCTGAAGCATTCATCTTCTCACACCTCATCGCATCAGATTTTAGTTTATGAGCCTGACATTTCAGAGCCATTGCTGTAATAGCAAATCATATAGTAATCCAAATATATAAACTGCACCACACATTACTTTGTACAACACGAAGTAATATTATTGAAATTTGCAGAAGCATTTCATTTTTTCCCCTAACAGGAAATTAGCCAAATGCTCCAAAGATTTAAGTCTGAAAATGCTGGGAATCCTTGTGAAAGAGATTGAAAACAAGTGTATGTTTTTCTACCACTTTATGTGGGCATTGATAGCTCATCTCCACCCTCATACCACTCCAAAGCTTGAGAATAGGATACACTTCTGGTACATTCACCAAATGTTGCCTGAGGCCATTTCTTCCCAGAGGCCATTCGGACTGTAAACGCCTATCTCAACGGGGACTATCTCTACTGAACATTTTTCCTTCCATTATTTATTATGTAAAAGCATATGTGTGTTATGATTGTGTTTATAGTTTGTTTGGTTGTTTGTCTTTTGCACAAAAGTCTGCGAGCATTGTCCACTTTCATTTCACTGCACATCTCGTATGTGTATGTAACAAATAAACTTGACTTGACTTGACTTGGATTAGAAGATCCTTCATCCAATAATCTGTCTATCAGGAAATACCTCACCTGGGGTCATCTGTTGCCGGCCATGATTTGTCCCTTCCAGTTCTTTTTCTCATCCACTGTTTATGTCCCGTTCCCCAGTGCATTCAGTCTGAAGAAGGGACCTGACCGAAAATATCACGATTCCATTTTCTCCAGACATGCTCCAGCCTGACCTGCTGAGTTACTCCTTCATGTTGTATCTATCTTAGGTATGCGGCACGGTTGGACACACTTGGATTAGTTTTCTCTGGAGCATCGGAGGTTGAGGGGAGATCAGATAAAAGTGATGGTGCGCCTCAACCTACTCATGTGTCGATACATTCACAAGAGTCAACATGAAGCCAAATCTCTGCTCTTGACAACCTGGAGGCACCAAGTGTGTCCCAATAGCACCATTCATTTCCACACTCTGTGAATGATGCAAGGATTGGCTTAAGAAACCTTCTCAAGGATGCTCAATTTCCAGTGGTTAAGGGCCTGTCCCACTGCGGGGACCTAATTTACCAGTTTAGAAGAGTTTAAGAGAGTTTAAAAAAGTGTCATGGTTGTGTTGTATCACGGAAGTAGAACACCTCCTACGACCTCCTTCGACTATGTAGAGAACACCTCTTAAGAATATGTAGACGACCTCCTTTGACAATGAAGAAATCCTCCTTCGATCTCCTTCGACCTCCTTCGACTATGTTGAAGACTAGCTTTGACTAGCCTCGACTAGCTTCGGGAAAATTGGACACCGAATAGTGGAGAGTGAAGATGACCTCCTTCGGCTTTACTAACAGTATCTACGACTATCTTCGATTACCTTCGACTACCTTCGATTACATAGAAACAGAACACAGAAAATAGGTGCAGGAGTAGGCCAGTCGGCCCTTCGAGCCTGCACCGCCATTCAATATGATCATGGCTGATCATCCAACTCGGTATCCTGTACCTGCCTTCTCTCCATACCCCCTGATCCCTTTAGCCACAAGGGCCACATCTAACTCCCTCTTAAATATAGCCAATGAACTTGCCTCAACTACCTTCTGTGGCAGAGAATTCCACAGATTCACCACTCTCTGTGTGAAAAATGATTTTCTCATCTCGGTCCTAAAAGATTTCCCCCTTATCCTTAAACTGTGATCCCTTGTTCTGGACTTCCCCAACATCGGGAACCATCTTCCTGCATCGAGCCTGTCCAACCCCATAAGAATTTTGTAAGTTTCTATAAGATCCCGCCTCAATCTCCTAAATTCTAGCGAGTATAAACCAAGTCTATCCAGTCTTTCTTCATAAGAAAGTCCTGCCATCCCAGGAATCAGTCTGGTGAACCTTCTCTGTACTCCCTCTATGGCAAGAATGTCTTTCCTCAGATTACCTTCGATTGCCTTTGATTACCTACGAATACCATGCCGACTTATTATGACCTACTTCGACTAAACCTACGAGTAAAAAGGATATCGATTTATTTCCATGCCGACAATTTTCAGCATGCTAAAAAAAAGCCTCGACCAAACTGAGGCCTCGAATATCTGGGGACTACTCCCGAGCATGAAGGAGAGTTATATAGACCTCCTAGGACCACGCTGCGAGTACGAGTCGAGGGCAAACTCTTCTAAACTCGCAAATAAGGTCCCCACAGTGGGACAGGCCCTTTATTATTAGTGCAAACCTGCTGAAGAAAACTTTGGTCCTGATTATGGTTCTTTGCACTGTATAGGGACTTGAACTCCCCACCCTCTATGGCCATTGTGTATATTTAGATTCTAAGAATCAAACTTAACCCTTGACGGCAAATGATTTACTCTGGAACAACTTATCATGATCAATGAGCAGCTGAAAGAATTGGCATTGCAAGGATTGCTAAGGTGTTTTGCATAATTATATATAGATGTAGAATTAATTTTGAAATTAGATGGACGATTAAGACGGTTTCTAAGGTAGGTTTGTTCATCAGGTTGTGATGGCTACAGCTCCAGCAACAGGGTCAAGGTGGTGGTGCGTTGCCTTCCCAGTATCTGAGGAGCCTTTAACGTATTACTAGCAGATTGAAAATCCGCTCCAATAAGTTCACTGGGAACTCTATTTTGATAAGTGCAATCCCATGGGAAAAATGTTGGGAGGAAAGCCAGATCAAGTTTATAGCACATACCCTGCGTTGTCAGCTTTTCCCTTTTCCATTAGTCTGAAGGGTCTCGACCCGAAACATCGCCCATTCCTTCTCCCATCAGTCTGAAGAAGGGTCTCAACCCCAAAATGCCACCCATCCCTTCTCTGCAGAGATGCTGCCTGTACCGCTGAGTCACTCCAGCATTTTGTCAAGTCAAGTCAAGTCAATTTTATTTCTATAGCACATTTAAAAACAACTCTCAATGACCAAAGTGTTTTACATCAATGCAGGTACTAACATGCTACATACAATGGTACATACATAAATACAACAATACATACATAAATACATACATAAAGCGCTCCCTCAGATGGCCTCAAGAAACGCTTGTGTGTAGAAATAGGTTTTATGTCTAGACTAAAAGGAGTCGATGGAGGGAGCAGTTCTGATTTTTTTTTCCCTTTTCAGATGCTGTTTGGCCAGTTTTGCTGATTCATTATCACTTGTGTTATTATTTTCTCTCCTTATCATTCCCACTTACTGGTGACTTTTACTCAGTGCACCATTCGTGGGGGGACCCTTTCCCTTTTCCTTGTAACAGGCAGAAACAAGGAACTGCAGAAGCTGGTTTACCAAAAAAGGCACTAAATGCTGGAGTAACTCAAGGGGTCAGGCAGAATCTCTGTAGAACATGGATAGGTGTTATTTCTGGTGTCCTAGTTGAATTACCAAACCTAGAAGGCGAGGTCCCTATTAGTTTCATATAATTACTGAATCTCAAAAACATATGGGACAAGGCCATTCCACCTACTGTTGTTTCCCAGTCCCAGTAAGTTCTCCATTGACTGCCCCACCTAGCTCCGCACACCTGCCGTTGATCATCCAACATGTTTTGATCTCCCACCTGGTTTTCCATGGAATCTCGAAGATTAAGGAGAGACCTAGATAAATTTACGAGGGCAGACAGTCAGAACCTTTTTCCCAGGATGGAAATATCAAATATTGGAGGGAATAGTTTTAAGGTGAGAGGGTCAAAGTTTAAAGTAGCTGTGCGGGGCATGATGATTTACACAGAGAGCGGTGAGTGTGAGGAACATGTTGCCACAGCTGGTGGTGGAGGCCGATTCTACATGATTCTAACTTTACACGGATTGATTTTGGATGATCAGCCATGATCGTATTGAATGGCTGTGCTGGCTCGAAGGGCCAAATGGCTAAAGCCCACGAGCATGCGACTGCATGCGGCAAGCGCGACCAAACCGGAAGCGGGGGCTGTGCGGAGGTCGTGTGATCCCCGTACGAGTTGACGTGAAGTTCGAGCGAAGGCGTACGCCGTCAAGACACGGCATACCGCGTCGAGACGGTGCGTACGGCCTCAATGCGGCTGGCCGTTGCCGCGCGGAATTTTTGGGCACTGTCAGTTTTTCGGAGCCCAGCGTGATGTCGGGACCAGCTCCGCACAACTCCATACGGCTCCGGCGATCGAAGTGGGGCCGGCCCCGCGAGGCTGTGCGGCTCAAACGACCACGTTAGGTCGCGCTTGCCGCATGCAGGCGCATGCTCGTGGGACAGGCCCTTTACTCCTGCACCTATTTTCTATCAATGTCCATGTCTATGACTGCACCGGAAGTCAGTATTGGAACAACAATGGTGCGGGCAGGTCTATCAGCTGCCCCCTCTGCCGGCCCAAGCAGACTCTGCTCCACAGCTGGTGAAGGCACGAATCACCCCCTAAATTTGCAACAGCAGAGTTTCTGACAGCATTTCTCTGGCATGCAGACAGAGGTATTTACCTGAACATCGTCGGATGAAGGTATGTAACTTGCTCTTTTAAACGTGTCGGTGACATTCCGAAGAATTTCAACACAGGCCAAAAGATCCCCACCATAGAAGTTCCTTCTTTGGGTTAAATCCAGGAGCGTTTTGGTTACTTGAGACATTCCTTCACCTGCTAGTGTCCTCTGTCCCTTTGCAAGATGTTCCTTAACCTAAAGGAAGCAGAGATATACATGAGTTTAGATAAAAAATAGTCTGGAGCCATTTTAGCCCCTCCCTTCCTCCCTCAAAGTTATGGAGTGTTTGTTGAAATGCAGCTCCCCAAGGGCTTGTTGCACGCCAGCACTTTTAACTGACCATTGCTTTCCTTTGAGTTGTTTTGCTATTTAACACCCTACCTATGGCCATCACTGTTGGACTTGAATCTACTGTACATTCACCTCATACCCACATGAGTGTGGAATGACAGCGGACAACGGAGAACCAAAGGCTTGCCCAGTTATATCCATTTCAACACAAGGGTACCAAGGCTAACTGTGGAATTAGAGCAGCCACCTTTGAGCAGGAATGTTTTGGATCAAAGGGTGACGATTCTAACCCCAGAGAGTGTGCTGATAGCCAGTAAGTTCATGGTTGATCAGTATCATAATCTTATACTCCTCCATTATCTCCTACTAATAATACACCATAAAATCCTCTCTACTCCAAACTGGCCTAGTCCTCTAAGCATCATCAGCATCATCAGACGTACTAGGTGGAAATAAACCTGGATCTGCGCTCTCTTTTGTGTTTTTTTAATTTTTATTTTATTAGAAGTAAGTACAATAATGTGGTACCTTGTAGATACCTAATATATATTGACATATTACATTTTATGTACAACTTTTTTTTTTTTTTTAGCAGTGAAAGAAAGAATAGAAAGAGAATAGTAGAGAAATAGAGAAGTGTGTGATATCGACAAGTGAGAAGAAGGAAAGGAGAAAAGAGAGAAAATAGAGAGAGAAAAAGAAGAGATAGAAAACAAGAGATTGAAGGAGAAATAGCTATTTATTATTCTTGACCACCCTTCACCCGATCCTGAAATAGTTAATTTCTCCGGTTATGTTGCACCATATGCTTGTAAGAAGCTCTCTTTTGTGTTAGGAGGTGGGTGCTGATTACACTCTGAAATGGCTCAGCTCTCAAGTTATGCCCCTTCTCTGTGACTGCCACCAGAAAAAAAACTATTCTCCCTATTTACTAACTCTATCAGATTGCCCCTCCGAGTCTCCTGAACGGTGCACGGATTTGGGGTCTTAGGCCATAACTTGCTGAAGGTGACACCAAAAGTGGATAGACTGGGAAAGAAGGCATATGGTATGCTTACCTTCATTGGTCGGGATATTGAGTACAAGAGTCAGGAAGTCATGATGCTGCTTTATAAAATGTTGGTTTGGTTGCATTTGGAGTTTTGTGTGCAGTTCTGGTCATCACAATGCAGGAAGGATGTGGAGGCTTTGGAAAGGGTGCAGAGGACATTTACCAGGATGATGCCTGGATTAGGGGGTAATAGACTCAAGGAGGGGTTGGACAGACCTGCATTGTTTTCTTTGGAACACTGGAGACCTGATAGAAATATATAAAATGATGAAAGGCACTAGAACCATTCATCTAGGGTGGACATGTCCAAGACTATAGGCCATAGCCTTAAGATGAGAGGGGCAAAGTTTAGAGGCGATCTTGCAGAGCAAATTTATTTATACAGAGTGTCTCGTACGAGCAGCTGGGGGTAGTAGTGGAGGCAGATACAATACCATTTAAGAGGCCTTTAGAAAGGCACATGGATATGCAGGGAAGCTATGTGTAGGTACTGTAGATATGAGTTGGTTTTGGCATCATGTTCGGCACAGACGTGTGGGACTAGTTCCTGTGTTGTACTAGTCTATGTTCTATTGTCACTGCAACCCACATTTATGCAACCTAACCAGACAATATGACTCCTTCGACCCATGCTCTGTTTGTTTTTCACACAGAATGGTGAATCTCTGAAATTTTCTGCCACAGAAGGTAGTTGATGCCAGTTCATTGGCTATATTTTAAGAGGGAGTTAGATGTGGCCCTTGTGGCTAAAGGGATCAGGGGGTATGGAGAGAAGGCAGGTACAGGATGCTGAGTTGGATGATCAGCCATGATCATATTGAATGGCGGTGCAGGCTCGAAGGGCCGAATGGCCTACTCCTGCACCTATTTTCTATGTTTCTATGTTTGATACTTGTGAGCTGAGATTGGACCTGGGCTCCAGATGCTTTGGAAAGTTGAGGAATAAACTCGCCTATCAATTTAGAGAGCTTTTTAATGTTTTCATTTGCCAGGTAAAGTGAATGATATTATATACAAGGAAGTATTCATGCAGTGGCAATACTTCAGTGTTTCTGAAATCCTCATCTGTGATCACGGTACAGCTGGTGGTTCTCAGTTGACAAGGACTGGAAGTCTACAAAGCACCAATTAGGCCCTCGTGCATTAATATTCAAAGATACACATCGGATAAAATCTAATTGAATGGTACAGAACAAGCTTGAAGGCTGGAATGACCTACTTTTATTTCTATGGTTCTACATTGCTATACTTAATTAAATTGGAGTGTGCTCCACCAATTTTGGCCCCTTGTACTAGCCTGATTTAATCATTTCAATATTGATGATGTCTTCAGCTTCCTGGCCCTAAGGTCCAGAATTATCTGCCTTAATTACTCAGTCTCACTCTTCTCTCCTCCTTTAGGATGTGTTTTGTTGGTTGCTAGGTGGGGGAGTGCAGGTCAGTCGCAGCCTAAATCATGCCAGTGTGCAGAAAATAACTGCAGATGCTGGTATATACCAAAGATAGTCACAAAGTGCAGGAGTAACTCAGCGGGTCAGGTGGCATCTCTGGAGAAAAAGGATGAGTGACCATAACCATTAACCATATAACCATATAACAATTACAGCACGGAAACAGGCCATCTCGGCCCTACAAGTCCATGCCGAACAAATTTTTTTTTTTCCCCTTAGTCCCACCTGCCTGCACTCGTACCATAACCCTCCATTCCCTTCTCATCCATATGCCTATCCAATTTATTTTTAAATGATACCAATGAACCTGCCTCCACCACTTCCACTGGGAGCTCATTCCACACCGCCACCACTCTCTGCGTAAAGAAGTTCCCCCTCATATTACCCCTAAACTTCTGTCCCTTAATTCTGAAGTCATGTCCTCTTGTTTGAATCTTCCCTATTCTCAAAGGGAAAAGCTTGTCCACATCAACTCTGTCTATCCCTCTCATCATTTTAAAGACCTCTATCAGGTCCCCCCTTAACCTTCTGCGCTCCAGAGAATAAAGACCTAACTTATTCAACCTATCTCTGTAACTTAGTTGTTGAAACCCAGGCAACATTCTAGTAAATCTCCTCTGTACTCTCTCTATTTTGTTGACATCCTTCCTGTAATTGGGCGACCAAAATTGTACACCATACTCCAGATTTGGTCTCACCAATGCCTTGTACAATTTTAACATTACATCCCAGCTTCTATACTCAAATATAGTATACTTCTTCACACTTCTACACTTCTTCACACTGGATTGTCTGAAGAAGGGTCCTGACCTGAAACGTCACCCATCCTTTTTCTCCAGAGATGCTGCCTGATCCGCTGAGTTACTCCAGAGCTTTGTGTCTATCACCACCCCAGAGAGGCATCGTACTCTTTTCTGAAGCAGGCTATATCTTCTGGCTTACAGAAGGAAGACCTGCAGTTACAGAGCACTTGTCTCGAAAATGGGTTCAGTTCCAAGACAAATGTTTGGCCCCTCACGTCAGAGATGAAAATAGGTTTATTTGAGAAGAAGGAGAATGGGTAGAAGAGATGAAGAAAGGGACCCGAGGGGCAATGTTTTCCACACGGAGAATGGAACGTACGTGGAACGGGCTGCCAGAGGAAATGGTGGGCACAATTAATAACATTAAATTATAACAGGTAAATTAATCTGGAAACTTTAGAGGGATATGGGGCAGGTGCAACTCAGTTAGGCAACTTGGCCGGCATGGGTGAGTTAGGCCAAAGGGCTTGTTTACATGTTCTATAGCTTTATGTCTATGAATAAGTTTCTTCTCCAAGAAGGTGGTTGGTCATTGCAATTCCCTCCAAAAAAAGAGCTAGGGAAGTTCATTTGCTGGGAATATTCCACTCAGAGGTTTTTGGCTATTAAGGAAATCTGGGGATATGGGATTACTGTCGGAAAGTAGTTCACAGGTAAAAGAGCAGAACATGATTTTATGAATGACAGATCATCATTAGGGGTTGACTGACCCACTTCTGCACCTATTTATTTGGTTTCTACCTTCAATTGTACTTTAACAATGTCCAGAAGTTTTTTATAGACAGTGGCGTACTTCTGAAATATGATCATTCTTATTATGCAGGAAACATGACAGCTGATTTGTCCCAGAAAGAGCAATGTAATACTGACCAGAAAATCTGTTCTAGTTTTCTTGAGTGGGGGATAAGCATTGGTGAGGGAACCAGAGATAACTTTCCAACCCTTTTTTTTCAGAAAAGGCATCACTGTGAGAGACAGTAAGGCCTCTTTTTGACATCCCAACTAATTGGCAGCACCACTGCCAACGCAGCACTCACTCAACACTGCAGTAGTATGTCAGCCCAGATTGTGCCGATATCTCTGGTGTAGGGAGATACAAGAGACTGCACCTGCTGGAAATTGGAGAAAACAAACTGCTGGACGAACTCGGCAGGTAAAGGAGATTGAGTCCAAATTAGGATTGAGACCAAATTCTCTGTTCCTGTGGTGTTTTACAGTCTATGCTCTATTGTCACTACAGCCTACGTTGATGTAACCTAACCAGCCAATGTGACTGCTTCGACCCATGCTGCGTTTGGCTGATACTTGCGAGCAGAGATTGGACCTGGGCTCCAGATGGCCGAGAAAGTTGAAGAATAAACTCGCTCAGCCATTCAGAGCTTTTTAATATTTCCATATACCAGGTAAAGTGAATGATATTATATACAAGGAAGTATTCATGCAGTGGCAATATTTTCTGATTTTCTATTGAGTCTGTTTTTTTCCCAATTACTAACTTTCTTCTCTCACCACAGATGCTACACGACATGCTCAGTATGTCCGGCAGTTTCTCCTTTCCAGTCATATTGCTATTTTGCATTTCTAAGTGAATTTAGTATCTCAGTTATTTGTAGTATATTTGTTCATTGATTTAAGAACAAGTAACTGATACTGTCTTTATTAATTAGTCGATTTTAAAACCTGCCAAGCTAGATTCCAGATCAAACCTGTTCTCTAGTTGTTCATTGATTAATAAACGACCACATTTTGTGAGGATTTTCCAGGCACATTTATCATCAGTTAAATGCACAGTAGGATTGCTTCATTTCCAGTCACTTTCAGTGAACGAGAAATACTGCTGCTGACTTTGCACCTACTGTATGCTGTAAGTGTCGGTACTCGTTGGAGATGCATCTTCCAAAGCTGGGTGACTCCCAGTACGCAATTCCAGTACGATCAAGAGAGCAGCGTCGACTAGTAGTGCCTGTAGGTCGGAGAAGAAATAGATGGCAGCAGTGACACAGTATTGCATAGAAGGCAATGGATGTCAATGGACTGCTTAAGGTGCCGAGTTAAAGCAACTATAACTTTAGTTTAGTTTTGAGATACAGCTCGGAAACAGGCCCTTCGGCCAACCAAGTCCGCACCGACCAGCGATCCCTGCACATTAACATTATCCTACACACATTAAGGAGATTACCCAGCCAATTTACCTACATATCTGCACGTCTTTGGAGTGTGGGAGGAAACCGAAGATCTTGGATCTCGGACCAGCACATGGTCACGGGGACAATTATTATTACTTTATTATTATTTAATTCTTTATTTCGAACAGAATAAAAGAATAAAAAGCAAGTGTGAAACAGCATACAAAAATATCAAAACAAGAATATTTATAAAGTGTCATAAACAATATCAATAAATAAATGAAATTGCATGAAAGGAGCAGGAAGGAGCCAAAGCTAATTAATTCCCACCCCTTATTCAACTGCTTATAATTATCTTATACAAATGTAGCAGCTATATGTACACCATATGTACACCAGCAGCCATATGTACACCAAATTATTTACATTTATACACCATATAACCATATAACAATTACAGCACGGAAACAGGCCATCTCGACCCTTCTAGTCCATGCCGAACACATAATCTCCCCTAGTCCCATACACCTGCGCTCAGACCATAACCCTCCATTCCCTTCCCATCCATATAACTATCCAATTTATTTTTAAATGATAAAAACGAACCTGCCTCCACCACCTTCACTGGAAGCTCATTCCACACAGCTACCACTCTCTGAGTAAAGAAGTTCCCCCTCATGTTACCCCTAAACTTCAGTCCCTTAATGCTCAAGTCATGTCCCCTTGTTTGAATCTTCCCTACTCTCAGTGGGAAAAGCTTTTCCACGTCAACTCTGTCTGTCCCTCTCATCATTTTAAAAACCTCTATCAAGTCCCCCCTTAACCTCCTGCGCTCCAAAGAATAAAGCCCTAACTTGTTCAACCTTTCTCTGTAATCAACACTAATCAAATATTTACAAAGCCATACAAAAAAGAGAGAAAAAAGAGACATTGTACAAACTGTACAGACAGCACTCGTAGTCTGGATTGAACCCAGGTCTCTGGTGCTGCAAGCACTGTGTGGCAGCAGCTCTACCGCTGCGCCACCGCGCCGCTCTGATTTATTTCGGATAAATCATTTGATCAACAAAATTCTCAAAAGAGCTGACTGACGTTAAAATTATGAAGGAATTCTAAAAGAGGATGAACAAACCGACATGGAAGAATTCTCCATATTTTGTGAGACTTCATCACAAGTAACTATACAGGATGTCATGTGCTTTCAGTTTACCTGTTGCATTTGGTGGGCATCTATTGAATGCAAAGTCCCCAGCTGCTGTTCTCCTCCACACCATCGCCATCAGATAGTCTTCAGGACATATCTCGTAGGGAGCTGAAATGAAGGATAAATTATCACCAGCAGTCAGCTTCAACCCATGACAATGCAGAACACCAGACAACATTGAAATAGATCCCATGGCTTTTTTGAAGGAACGCTATAATTAGCACCTTGTTTTTCATCCCTGCAAACTTTCCCCTTTTAACTATTTATTTAATTCCCATTTGAACATCATGAGTCCACATGCTTCCAGTTTTCTCGGCAGCCACACAATAGATCATAATAAACATCCTTTAGACTTTAAGAGATACAGCAGGGAACCAGGCCCACTGAGTCCGTGCCAACCCGCGATCACCCCGTACACTGCCACTATCTTACACACTAGAACAATTTACAAATTTTTACCGAAGCCAATTAACCCACAAACCTGTACACGTTTGGAGAATGGGAGAAAACCGGAGCACCTGAGGAAACCCCACGCGGTCAAGGGGAGGACGTGCAAACTCTCCATACAGACAGCACCCTTAGTCAGGATCGAACCTGGGTCTCTGGAGTTGTAAGGCAGCAACTCCGCCACTGTGCCATCCAACAGTGCTGCACAGCACCACCACACAATTGACTTGATTTCCAAGTGTGGCTCGGTGGCTTGCAGCACTGGAGACCGGGTTCGATCCCGACTACAGATGCTGTCTGTATGGAGTTTGTACGTTCTCCCCGTGACCATGTGGGGTTTCTCCAAGATCTTCGGTTTCCTCCCCCACTCCAAAGACATAGAAAAACATAGAAAATAGGTGCAGAAGGAAGCCATTCGGCCCTTCGAGCCAGCACCACCAAGACGTACAGTTATGTGGGTTAATTGGCTTGGTATATGTGTAAATTGTCCCTAGTGTGTGTAGGATAGTGTTAATGTGCGGGGATCGCTGGTTGGCACGGACTCGGTGGGCCGAAGGGCCTGCTTCCGTACTGTATCTCTAAACTAAACTAAACTAAACTAAAAATGATGAGTCCACATGGTTCCAGTTCGCTCAGCCATCGCACAATAGATCATTACAAATATACTCCTCACCTCCTTGCTGACGTGTTTGCCAATTACTTAGCATCCATGGCCTCAGGTCACTGATTCACCTGGCCACTGCAAGCAATTGCACTATCTGCATTATCAAAGCTCCAGGCTCAAATGACAAGATATCTACTACTCTCGCATGATCCCTACACAGAGAACTGATAAGTGTGATGGAAAATAATGCTTATCCTGTTTGCATGTTCCAAGATTTAAATTTGTGTAATAGCCCTGTCCCACGGTATGAGTTCATTCCAAGAGCTCTCCCGAATTTAAAAAAAAATCAAACTTGTGGTAAGCACAGAGAATGAACGTAGCGGGTACGTCGGAGCTCGGGGACGTCTCTTAGCGGCTCATAACGCTAACGGCAGGTACTCGAGAAGACTCACTAACGGCAGGTAAGCACGGAAAGACTGGTGAATATTTTTCAACATGTTGAAAAATGTCCACGAGAGCCCCGAGTACCAACGAGTGGCCATTACCGTCGGAATCTCCGAGTTCGAATCAGGGCAAACTCGGGAGAGCTCTTGGAATGAACTTGTACCGTGGGACAGGGCTTTAGTCTCCTTCATGGAATGGACTTGGCATTTCCTTTAGTACCTCATCGAAATTAAAATTTAATAGAAGGCGTTGGCAAGTAATATCATTGTGGATATGAGCCTCCATGGTGACCATGGAGTTTTACTGGACAGATAGGGCTCCCTGGGTAACAATGCAGACTGTCAATTTTTAAATGATTTTCTTCTCTCTCCCAATGTGGTGAAATCCAGTGAAATGAACTGCAGTGACAAGATGACAACCCCTTACAACTAATCTTTCCATAGTGACCTCTAGACCTCTTCTGGCCTCTATGGCTGAGACCTAACCTTGCACACAGCAGACCGCCTGTCCTGCTCGCCATGGTGACATAGAGATGTAGGGCGAGCCACAGCGTGCCCATCACAAATCACGGCTGCGCTGCTCATTCTCAGATGGACCACTACCAGAGGCAGCTCGGATAAAGCGTCTCTCTTGCACCTTTGGCATGTTTAGTTTAGTTTAGTTTAGAGATACAGCATGGAAACAGGCCCTTCAGCCCACCGGGTCCGTGCCGATCAGCGATCCCCACACATTAACACTATCATCCACACACTAGGGACAATTTACACTTATCCCAAGCCAATTAACTTACAGACCTGTACGTCTTTGGAGTGTGGGAGGAAACACAAGATCTCGGAGAAAATCCACGCAGGTCATGGGGAGAACGTACAAACTCCGTACAGGCAGCACCCATAGTCGAGATCACACCTAGGTCTCTGGCATCGATGTGCGGTTTAGATATACAGAGTGGAAACAGGCCCTTCAGCCCGTCGAGACCGCGTTGACCAGCCAACAATCACGGATACACTAACTATTTCTATCCTACACACTACGGAACATTTACTGAAAGCAATTAACCTACAGACCTTAGAATCTCTAGTATGCGGGAGGAAACCAGAGGCCTTGGAGAAACCCCATGCAGGTCCCGGGAGAACGTCCAAACTCCGTACAGACAGCACCCGTGGTCAGGATCGAACCTGGGACTCCGGAGCTGTAAGGCAGCAACTCTACCGCTGCGCCACCGTGCTGCCCCCTTGGCATCTTGGCCATGGCAGTGCCTTTCCCTAGCCTCTAAATGGGCTGAACAGAATCTCCCCTAAGATTAATCCTTGCCATCTAGGATATGGAAGGCACGACTGTAGACTGTGGGTGGCATAGTTGTCCAGCTGGTAGAGCTGCTGCCTCACAGGGCCAAAGACCTGGGCTCAATCCTGACTAAGGGTGCTGTCTGTGCAGAGTTTGCATGTTTTCCGTGTCCACGTGGGTTTCCTCCGGGCGCTCCGGTTTCCTCCCACACCCCAAAGACGTGCGGGTTTATAGGTTAATTGGCCTCGGTAAATTTATCTGAGTGTGGAGGGAGTGGATATGAAAGTGGGCAAACATGGAACTAGTGTGAACGGGTGATCGATGGTCAGCGTGGACTCGGTGGGCCAAAGGGCCCATTTTCATGCTGTACCTCTAAACTCAACAAAAGAGGTGATCGGCAACAAGCAGTTAACGTGTGTATTTCCACTGTCCTGCCATGGGCTTCTTTGAAACACAGGTCGCTGGAGAGCAGCATCCTCAGTGCCCTGGAGTATACACGTCAGAAATCGAAAGGTGGGCTGTGGAGTAATCATTCACTCCCACAGTGGCGCACTTTCCCTTTTTTTTAATTTATTTTGTTTTAATTTTTTTTATTTATTTATTTTTTTTTTACAACAAACTTTCTTCAATTATTAAAAATAATATTTACACTACAATAAAACAAGCCAGAACCCACCACCATAATACAATACAAACATATATCCATAATAAACTGCTATACAACTATGATACAATTCTTATTGAGGATACATTCAACACCCTGCGGAGCCCAGCGGTCCCGAAACTCCCTCAGGGTGCCCACAGACAGGGCGTATTCCCTTTCTAATCCCACCCGGGCACGGACGTAACCCCGGAAAAGGGGCAGGCAGCTGGCTCGGGTAGAGCCCTCTGCCGTCTGGCGCCGTGACTTGCGGATGGCCAGCTTGGCCAGGCCCAGGAGCAACCCAACCCGCACTTTCCCTTCGGGAGGCGAAGCAGCAGGATTGCAGGAGGTCGTTGTTTTGTCTCTTTTAAATTGACTAAAAAAAATTGGCTGGTAGATGTGAGAGAGTTTAGGCTGAAAATTTAGAAAATAGGGAGATGAAGAAGAAAGCTAATCTCAACTTTTTTTTGAACAGCTCCAGAAATTAAATTTGCTTCCTTCCATTAAATCTCTCCTCTCTCACCTTAAATCTATGTCCTCTAGAAACATAGAAAATAGGTGCAGGAGTAGGCCATTCGGCCCTTCAAGCCTGCACCGCCATAACAATATGATCATGGCTGATCATCCAACTTAGTATCCTGTGCCTGCCTTCTCTCCATACCCCCTGATCCCTTTAGCCACAAGGGCCACATCTAACTCCCTCTTAAATATAGCCAATGAACTGGCCTCAACTACCCTCTGCAGCAGAGAATTCCAGAGATTCACCACTCTCTGTGTGAAAAAAGTTTTCCTCATCTCGGTCCTAAAAGATTTCCCCTCTATCCTTAAACTATGACCCCTTGTTCTGGTTCTGGTCTAGTTTTACACTCCCCATACCCTGAGAAAAAGACTGTGACCTTTCAACTCATCTATGACCCTCGTGACGTTATAAACCTCTGTAAGGTCACCACTTAACCATTTACATTTAAAGTCCCAGCCTATTCAGCCTCTCCTTATAACTCCAGCCCTCCAGTCCTGGAAACAGCCTCATGAAACTTGTATGCATTGCTCCCTGCATAATTTTATCCTTCCAATAGCTGGGTGACCGGTACGTCACACAATACACAAAGTGTAGTTGCACGAATGAAATACATAGTAACATGGTTTTCCAACTCCTGTACTCAGTGTCCTGACCAATGAAGGCAAGGGGGCAAATACCTTCTTCACCCTGTCTACCTGTATTGACACTTTCAGGGCACTTTACTTTGAGTGGGTTTAACAGAATCTCCCTCAGCATCATCCTTGCCACCCAGTGTATGGAAGGCATGTCTTCCCTAGACCACCCTTTCCTATAAAACTCCCCAGGACCCTACTATTTGCTGTGAAAGTTTTGCCCTGGTTTAATTTACCAAAGTGCAACACCTCAAACTTGTTGCAGTTGGAGTACTTGGAGTATTGTGTGTAATTTTGGTCTCCTAATTTGAGGAAGGACCAAACTTCTTGCTATTGAGGGAGTGCAGCGTAGGTTCACCAGGTTAATTCCTGGAATGGCGGGACTGACATATGATGAAAGAATGGGTCGACTGGGCTTGTATTCACTGTAATCTAGAAGGATGAGAGGTGATCTTATAGAAACATATTGGACAGGCTTGATGCAGGAAAAATGTTCCCGATGTTGGGGGCGTCCAGAACCAGGTGTCACAGTTTCAGAATAAGGGGAAGGCCATTTGGGACCGAGATGACGAAAAACCTTTTCACTCAGAGAGTTGTGAATCTGTGGAATTCTCTGCCACAGAAGGCAGTGGAGGCCAGTTCACTGGATGTTCGCAAGCGAGTGTTAGATTTAGCTCTTAGAGCAAAAGGTATAGAAACATAGAAACATAGAAAATAGGTGCAGGAGTAGGCCATTTGGTCCTTCAAGCCTGCACCGCCATTCGATATGATCATGGCTGATCATCCAACTCAGTATCCTGTACCTGCCTTCTCTCCATACCCCCTGATCCCTTTAGCCACAAGGGCCACATCTAACTCCCTCTTAGATATAGCCAATGAACTGGCCTCAACTACCTTCTGTGGCAGAGAATTCCACAGATTCATCACTCTCTGTGTGAAAAATGTTTTTCTCATCTCGGTCCTAAAAGGTTTCCCCCTCATCTTTAAACTGTGACCCCTTGTTCTGGACTTCCCCAACATCAGGAACAATCTTGCTGCATCTAGCCTGTTTGTAAGTTTCTATAAGACCCCCCCTCAATCTTCTAAATTCTAGCGAGTACAAGCCGAGTCGATCCAGTCTTTCTTCATGTGAAAGTCCTGACATCCCAGGAATCAATCTGGTGAACCTTCTCTGTACTCCCTCTATGGCAAGAATGTATTTCCTCAGATTAGGAGACCAAAACTATACGCAATACTCCAGGTGTGGTCCCACCAAGACCCTGTACAACTGCAATAGAACCTCCCTGCTCCTATACTCAAATCCTTATCAAGGGATATGTGGGGAAAAGCAGGAACGGGGTACTGATTTTAGATGAGCAGCCACGATCATATTGAATTGGGGTGCTGGCTCGAAGGGCCGAATGGCCTACTGTATTTTTCTATGATTTTATGTTTCTAAACCACCCTTCTGTTCTGTAGTAGGCATAATTGAAACGTGATGCATGAACAAAGAGTTGTGTAACACAAGTCTGATAACCTGTTGATTAACTTTATTTCATAAATCAACTGCTCTATAATCCCGTTGTCATTTTCATTGCAGAAAATCTCCCGCTGCAGTGTGTCAAAGAGCCACACTTCCAGCGACCAAAACGTTAAAACAGAGAACAGACATCCTATAATTATCAGCTTCAAAGATCTTGCAGCATAGAAGAACACAGTTAAATCAATAAATGGAAAGAGGCAGGGTTAGACATTGTTCAATGTCAATTCAAAACAATTAGGAAAGGCAGTAATCATGGGCAGATGGCCTCTTGCTACTCAACATCTTGTCTCTCAGACACACAGCACAGCACTAACACAGCATACATTTCACCAACCCCATCATCTCTACAGTGGCATGAAACACAGCTTAATGCTTGGGATTAATAGCAAAATCACCAGTTTCAAAAGCTTTCATACACAAGAGGGAGGAAATGGGCAAAACATGGACATCAGCACTAAGGCAGGCCATTCACCCTTGGGCCTGATCCACTATTCCAGTGGCACAAGAATGGAACGTCATTACATAAAATAAACACATATGGCGGATCTGTATTTAATCCATTTGGTTCTATGCCTCTAAATAGCCTTACCCAGTAAGAGTCTCCACATTTCAGGATTAATGTTCACTAAACTCTCTCCCACCATGAATCCCTCACCCCGCCACCCAAACCCTCCCCCCTGCCCCCACCCTCCCTCCCTTCAAGCTCAACAACCTTGGGAGAAGAGTTCTACATTTCCACAAACATCTGTGTGACAATTTCCTTGTTGCAATATGCTGATATTAGCCTCTTCTCTATTTGTTCTGTCCTCCTGTTTTTGACATTATCCATCAGGGAATACAGTCTTGAATTCCCTATCGTCTTCCTGTATAAATCCATACATCATCTTAAATTCCTAAATTAGGTTTTGACAGCGTAAAGAGAAGTAGTATCATTTACATGCTAAATGGTAGAGCCCTGGTAAGTGTTGTCAAACACAGAAATTGGGGAGTACAGGTGGTGGGTGTATGGTACCATCTGTTAGAGGAGGTAGTTGAGGCAGAGACTATCCCAATGTTTAAAAAACAGTTAGACAGGTTCATGGATAGTTCAGGTTTAGTGGGATATGGACCAAAACGCAGGCAGGTGGGACTAATGTAGCTGGGACACATTGGCGGGTGTGGGCAATTTGGTCAGAAGGGCCTGATTCCACACTGTATCACTCTAGGTGCATGTTTTCCTGGAAATGGCGAGTCAGGTGCACAGTGAGGTGAAGGAAGGTATTTGGCATGCTTGCCTTTGTTAGGAAGGGTATTGTGCAAAACAAGCTGGGACTTCATGATGCAGTTGTACAAGTCATTGGTGAGACCACACTTCTCTGGTTGCCCATTTATGGGATGAATGTCATTAAGTTGGAATGGGTGCAGGAAATTCACCAGGATGTTATGTGGACTTAGGGCCCATCTGCCATAACTGAAATCTGTTAGAAAGAGATCCGTAATAACGAGGTTTTACTGTATTGTAAAACAAGATTAAGGTGAGAGGGGAGAATTTTAAGAGGGACCTCAGGAAGAACATTTCATTCAGAGGATATTCCATACCTGGAATGAACTGCCAGGTGAAGCTATTGAAGTGAATGCAAATAATACATGCTGAAGATATTTTGACAGATATATCCAGTAGCTAGGAAGGGTTTAATGGGATATGGACTAAATGCAGACAAATAGGACTAGCTCATAATTCCAGTTTGTACAACATTGTCAAGGTGGGCCAAAGGCAGTGGCGGACTGGCCAGGATGTCAGCTTGCCCGATGGCAGGTGGGCCCCTGATGAAGTGATAGCAAGTGATGGCAAGTGGGCCCCTGTATAATGATAGCATTGTAGTTGTGGGTGGGCCCCCTTTGTCTCCTGGCAACAAATACTTTTAGACCCAGTCCGCCACTGGCCAAAGGGCATGTTACCATGTGTACAGCTTTACGACTAAGAGCTTGGTTTATATCACTTGCCTGAAGAACAATCCTAGTTTTGTTCTGGTGAACCTGCATTTCACATTAGCCCACCTTTCCCAAAATATTCATTGCCATACGTAGTGCTTCAGAATAGAGGACATATTGCATTCACCAACAGAATGGACACTGAAGATCTTCTAAATTCTGTCAGCAGAAACTGCAAATCACAGTGCAGGCTATCTGCCCCCAATTGCTGTTTGTTTCCGTTTGTTCTCAGGAATGAGTAACTATTGGGAGACCAGCACTTGCAGCCTCCTACAGGCGGCATGGTAGCGCAGCGGTATAGTTGCTGCCTTACACGCGGTCAAAGGGAGGATGCACAAACTCCACACAGTAACTCCGCCACTGTGCCATGCAACAGTGCAGCACAGCACCACCACACACTTGACTGGAGTTGCTGCCTCTACCCGGCAGACCAGGGTTCGATCCCAACTACGAGCTGTCTGTATGGAGTTTGTATGTTCTCCCCGTGACCACGTGGGTTTTCTCGAGATCTTCAGTTTCCTCCCCCACTCCAAAGACGTACAGTTATGTGGGTTAATTGGCTTGGTATAAGTGTAAATTATCCCTAGTGTGTGTAGGATAGTGTTAATGTGAGGGGATCGCTGGTCGGCATGGACTCGGTAGGCCGAAGGGCCTGTTTCCAAGCTGTATCTCAAAACTAAACTAAACTAAGGAGAGTGGCAGGTTAAGGGCTTGTCCCACTGCAGCGACCTAATTGGGGAGTTTGGAAGAGTTTAGGAGAGTTTGAAAAAGTGTCATGTTGAAGACCTCCTTCGACTATGTAGAAGACCTCCTTCGACCATGTTGAAGACTAGCTTCGACTAGCTTCGGGAAAATTGGACCGAATAGTGGACAGTGAAGACGACCTCCTTCGATCTCCTTCGACCTCCCTTCAACTATGTTGAAGATTATCTACGACTACCTTCGACTACCCTCGATTACCTACGAACAACATGCCGACCTACTACGACCTACTTCGACTAAACCCACGAGTAAAGAAAGTATCGATATTTTCCATGGCGACCTTTTTTTAATCGGGGGCATTTTTCAGCGTGTTGAAAAATACGCCACGACCCAGTTGAGGCCTCGAGTACGCAGGGACTACTCTTGAGCATGAAGGAGAGTTACAAAGAACTAGGAGTGTCGACCATGCTGCGAGTATGTCGAGGGCAAACTTTTCTAAACTCGCGGATTAGGTCGTCGCTGTGGGGCAGCCCCTTTGGACCATTCAGAGGTGATTCAGAGTCAACCACATTGTTGCAGATTGTTGCAGGGCTCCAGTCATATGTGGGCTGCATTGTCCAAGGATGACGGGCTTCATTCCTACTGAATATTTTAGTTTGGTTTAGTTTAGTTTAGTGGTACATCGCAGAAACAGGCCCTTCGGCCCACCAAGTCCACACTGACCAGCGATCCCCGCACATTAACACTACTCTACGGGACATTTTCACATTTATATACCGAGCCAATTAACCTACAAACCTGTACGTCTTTGGAGTGTGGGAGGAAGCCAAAGATCTTGGAGAAAACCCATGCAGGTCACACGGAGAACATACAAACTCTGTACAGACAGCCCCTGTAGTTGGGATCGAACCCGGGTCCCTGGCGGTGTAAAAGCTGTAAGGCAGCTACTGTACCACAGCGCCATCGTGCCGTCTAAATATGGAAGTAATGTGTGAGATTCCCTGTCCATTATTCACCCATTTCCTTCTGAATAGTGAAGCCATATGCCATCAGTGAAATTTAAACTCAGTCTCTCTGGATTATGATCTAGGTTTGCAGTTTACCAGTCTAGCAGCATTATGTTACCTCGGACCAAAACATGAGATTCTACGGAAATTCAGCAAATCTTTTATTCATTGTTGGTTTTAGCCGTTTTCAACAACATATTCTTCATACCGTATACACTCCTTCCTATAGCAAAGGAACAGTTGAAGGACAACTTAGTAGGTCCTCAGAATCAAGGAGACATGGTGAAGGAAGAGTTTCCACACAAGAGAAAGAGGAAAACTGCCATATAAATTGTGCTGGAGGCTGTAGAGCGAGGGCAGGCTCATAGAGCAGAAAGTGTGGCAAAGACCAGATGGTCCGCATCATTTGCGCAACTCGACTCAATGTCTCCAATGGGAATGGATACGACGGAGGATGGGATTGCAGAGAACCTGGTAATGTTATCAGAAATTCTCCCCACTAACGAAATTTCGTTCAAACTTTTGTTTGTTTGAATGACAATAAAAGGCTTTCTAATTCTCATTCTAATGGCCAAAAGTAGATCCCAGGATAATGTGTTTTTTGTGATAGAAACAAGGAACTGCAGGTGCTGATTTACAACAAAAAAAAAGACATAAAGTGCTGGAGTAATTCAATGAATATGATAGGTGACTAATCAGTCTGAAGAAAAGTCCTGACCGGAAACGTCTCTTATCCATGTTCTCCAGGGATAAAGCTTGACCCACGGAGTTACTCCGGCACTATGTGTTTTTTTATGCTTTTTTGTGATGTGGCGTAAGGGATAACTATTGGACAGGGCGCCAGATCTGTCCCATCGACTCTTATTTGAATACTATGACAGGATTCTTTTTTACATCCACTTGTCAGGGCAGAGGGAGCTTGGTTTAGCATCTCAGTCATCCCAATATTCCCTCAACCCTGGGGTTAGTGATCGATTTTTGTGATCAATCGCTGGAATAAGTCTGTAACCAATGGATTTTGGATGCAGAGGCAGGAATGGAACCACCGAGCAGTCATCTTAGGATAGGCAACAATAAGTGTTGTGGCTTCAGCCTATTCCATTTTTGGTCATTGATTATGTGAACATTGTGTGAAATGGATACAGTGTTGGTTCATATTCACACAGATTGTAAAGTTTTGCTCTTTTGAATGTATGACTGAAATAAACCATTCATTCTTTCATCTTGAAATCCTGCACTTGGTTGTTTTTTGTGTGAGAACCTCTAGACTTACCCGGACACCTCTGCTCGCTGCACTTCTGAATCTCTTCACCGAGTCCTTCGCAAGGCCTTCCCGTGACGGCCAGTCCCTGGCACACACGGATCCTTCTCTGCCAGCCCCCATCACACGACTTGGAGCATCCACTCCAGTGGCCCCAGGGATTCCACTTCCCATCCTCTTTAAGGTGTAAGAAAAGAGAATGGAGAGAAATGAAGACAAAGTCAGAACTCAAGATTGATGATGTTCATCCTTTGCTGGCTTCAAAACTTAGGCCAATCTATACTTCAGCTTAGTGACCAC
The DNA here is from genome assembly GCF_028641065.1 of Leucoraja erinaceus. NCBI lineage: Eukaryota > Metazoa > Chordata > Chondrichthyes > Rajiformes > Rajidae > Leucoraja > Leucoraja erinaceus. The sequence goes on from NC_073381.1 coordinate 10,650,925, forward strand.
CGAAATGGACTGGAAAAACTGCTGAAGGCAAGGAAGCTGTATCGCAATGGAGCCAATGGTATTCAGCTGTTGAGTAGCAGACATTATCCACTTTATTTTTAACTATGCAATATTGAGACTAACACCTATGTTTTATTGGTCATTGCAGTCCATCTACCTGTCCCCGTTCTTTTGCAAATGAAGAGGCAATTCAGCTGGTGAAGAAAGCATCTGCCAGCACAGATATGAAGGTTATCAGAGGGCCAAGGCACTTCCCTTCTATTTGGCTTTATCACTGCAGTACGGGAATCGCCTTACCTCTGCTCTTCTAGATTTGACGGCTTGCTTCTACTGTCCTTACAAATCAATACCCTTCAAATGATAATGTGGTGATATTTCAACCCAGCAGGGGCATTAAGCTAGGTGATAAGCCCATGGTTTGCAGTGGGGTAGAAGCTTAGTCACGGGGAGCAGGTAAGTCACATTCAACAAACCCTTGCCATTGACGGTGGTCTATTGGATGGATGCCTGGGTTTCAGACCATCCTGAAAGTATTTCATTCATTAGAAGAGTAAAGCAGGAAAATGTCAAAAGATTGAAAGGTGGATGATACAAAGTATATGTGAAAGGCATTGAATGGTGGCCTTTGATGTCCTTGTGCCTCTCAGCAGTGCCAAGCTGTAGAGTGACGTGTTCCTGTCTCCCACGTACTATACGTATCACATTTGTCTGTGACATGTTAATAATTATTGACAGATGATGCCGTAGGCATTTACCACATCAGATTCCTGCTGGGATTACAAAGCATATATATTCATTTCACTGCACATCTCGTATATGTATGTGACAAATAAACTTGACTTGACTTGACTTGGTGACGGAACAAAATGCTGGAGTAAAATGCTGGAGCGACACAGGCAGCATCTCTGGAGAGAGGAATGGGTGATGTTTCGGGTCCAGACCCTCTTCAGACCCAAATGGGTGATGTCTCAACCCGAAACATCACCCGTTCCTTCTCTCCAGAGATGCTGCCTGAGCCGCTGAGTTACTGCAGCATTTTGTTCCGTCACCAGATTCATACTTTGAAATCCCAGCAGGAATCCAATGTGGCAAATGCTGAAAGTATTTGTGTACATCTTTGATTTAAACCAGACTCTGCAGTTCTTTCCTACACATATGTATCTGGTGATCTCAAACACAGTCCTAAAATATTCAATCCCCAAAACTACTTTGAACAGTTTATTTTGAATTCCTGGTATTGTGTCGGGGAAGACTTCAAGATTCAAGAGAGTTTATTGTCATGTGGCCCTGATAGGACAATGAAATTCTTCAATCAAAATGGCAGATGAATTCTTCCAGTTACAAGATCAATTATGGAATGATTCACAATGCCAATAAACTCTGTGTTTTATGATTCTGCTTCACCCGAGCTTACAGTCTTGTCTTTCCTCGTCCTCCCACCCTTTCCATCGTCATTGATTTCCATTCTCAGCTAAGCACGTTGTTACAGAACTGGGCTCCCTCTGCTGGAAATGCTTGCAATTACACAGGATAGTCGACACCTCACATTCTGACTCAGTGCAGACCACGCACCTATATTCTGCTCTGCTCCGTCTCTCCAATCCGAAGAGAAACACCCAGTAATCTTGTGATTGATTCTCGCACACTGGCTGTAAATCTGTTGCTGCAGAGGCAAGCACCCCTTACCTGTGCAGTCGGAATTGAAGCATTCTCTGCTCTCAGCCCAGTGTCCCCTGCACTCAGAGCCACCGTGAGCTGCTGTCGTGCACTGGCGGGTTCTCTGCTGTGTCCCATTGGAGCAGGTCACCGAGCAGTCCATCCAAGAACTCCACTCTTTCCAATGCCCATCAACTGTAAAAACAAAGTGCATACAAAATATAATTTACAATTATGTTGTTGCCAATTAGTCCCATAGATCAGATTCAGATTCAGATTCAATTCAATTTTAATTGTCATTGTCAGTGTACAGTACAGAGACAACAAAATGCATTTAGCATCTCCCTGGAAGAGCGACATAGCAAATGATTTGAATAAATAATAATGTGTAAGGGTCCGGGGGGGGGGGGGATGGTGATTGGCAGTCACCGAGGTACTGCCAATCACCCTGGAAGAGCGACATAGCAAATGATTTGAATAAATAATAATAATCATAGGCACACTCGAGTCACAGAGTCCGAAAGTCTTACAGCATGGAAACAGGCTGCTCAATCCAACTTGCCCACCCTGGCCCATATGTCCCATCTATATTAGTCCAACCTGCCTGTGTTTGGCACATATCCCTCTAAACCTGTCCTATCCATGTTCCTGTCTAAATGCTTGTTACATTTTGTGATAGTAATGTAACATGTTTTTTTGCTCTTTCTTTTACATGCCCAGTCCCTCCCCCTCTGATTTTCTCTCCTTGTGCTTCCACGCCCAAAAGGTGACAATAGTCAATAGACTATTGAGGCAATGGTTCCAGAGATTCACCACAGAGAGTGGTGAATCTCTGGAACTCTCTGCCGCAGAGGATAGTCAAGGCCAGTTCATTGGCTATATTTAAGAAGGAGTTAGATGTGTCCCTTGTGGCTAAGGGGATCAGAGGTGTATGGAGAGAAGGCAGGTACGGGATACTGAGTTGGATGATCAGCCATGATCATATTGAATGGCGGTGCAAGCTCGAAGGGCCGAATGGCCTACTCCTCCACCTAATTTCTATGTTTCTATGTTTCTATGCATCAGGAAAGTAAGCCAAATGTTGCAGCACCATGCCGATAACTTGCCTTTGTCCTTCATCCTTCTACTTCCATTTCAATAGTGGGTTTCAGCAACCTATCTGCCAAGACCCCAACCAGGTTCAGTCCTAAATGCTGGACATAATCCCCATCCAACATATACGATAAAGTTCTCAGCCTCCCCTGGTCTCACCCCTCCCAATTCCTATCTACATCTCTAGCCAACTCTTGATTGCTCCACTTAATATGTACCATGGTACTTTACTGTGAAGTGTCTCTTTGTAGTTCGCAAAATTGTAAAGGATTATGTAACTTTAATTGGTGTCCTTCTGTTGCAGCCACATATTCTGAGTTGAAGGACATTCTTGCCATAGAGGGAGTACAGAGAAGGTTCACCAGACTGATTCCTGGGATGTCAGGACTTTCATATGAAGAAAGACTGGATAGACTCGGCTTGTACTTGCTAGAATTTAGGAGATTGAGGGGGGATCTTATAGAAACTTACAAAATTCTTAAGGGGTTGGACAGGCTAAATGCAGGAAGATTGTTCCCGATGTTGGGGAAGTCCAGGACAAGGGTCACAGTTTAAGGATAAAGGAGAAATCTTTTAGGACCGAGATGAGAAAAACATTTTTCACACAGAAAGTGGTGAATCTCTGGAATTCTCTGCCACAGAATGAAGTTGAGGCCAGTTCATTGGCTATATTTAAGAGGGAGTTAGATGTGGCCCTTGTGGCTAAAGAGATCAGGGGGTATGGAGAGAAAGCAGGTACAGGATACTGAGTTGGATGATCAGCTATGATCATATTGATTGGCGGTGCAGGCTCGAAGGGCTGAATGGCCTACTCCTGCATCTATTTTCTATGTTTCTATGAATGATACAAGGAATAATGGACAACATTTGTGGAAAGGTGCTGCGTACGGCATCAAGACACTGCGTACAGCGTTGAGATGGTGCATAAGGCATTGAGGCGGCTGCGAGCCGGCAGACCGTTGCCGCGCGGAATTTTTGAACACGGTCAGTTTTTCGGAGCCCTGCGCGATGTCCGGACCAGCTCCGCACAACTCCATACGGCTCCGGCGATCGCAGTGGGACCGGCCCCGCGAGGCCGTACGGCTCAAGCGACCATGTTAGGTCGAGCTTGCCGCATGCAGTCGCATGCTCGTGGGACAGGCCCTCGTGGGACAGGCCCTTTACTTAAGACATCTATGTTGAGAAGGAAACATTCAAAGCAACTACTAAAGCAAATACAGCATTAAAAGAAAACGCAAACGTTTCCCTTTCATCTCTTGTGGAAACCATGTAGGAGAAAAAATTCTAACTGCGGGATGGAGAAGAAGTATGGCCTGTCCACCATTACCAGCAGCGAGGTGCTGTTGCCATTTGAAGTGTATTGCCCCCTGTCTAACCCCTGCATCACAATCCCTGAGAGTGCAGGATTCACTCAGGATCACACTGCAGAACCAGCCTAGACTCTTGTACTTGGCTCCCAAATGAGAACCTGAAGAAGACTGAAGAAGGGTCTCGACCTGAATCTTCACCCATTCCTTCTCTCCAGAGATGCTGCCTGTCCCACTGAGTTACTCCAGCATTTTGTGTCCATCTTCAGTTCAAACCAGCATCTGCAGTTCCTTCCTACACAGAACCTGAGCCCTCTTGACTCCGATATTGAGATAGTATAATTATCACCTGGTTTCTACAAGGAAAGTCTTATCTGAAAATGGGATTGGTATATGACTGAGTGAAAGCCTTGTGCCTAGGAGGATTGGGAAATTGTGACCGAGATGTTCAGAAGTACATTTATCATTTTTAGGACATGGAAAGTCTTCAAAAGCCTCCAATATATCTGGCAGCAAACTCAATGCCAGGAATATGATTCTCACAATGTAGGTCAAACATTGACATGCAATGGCCACACTTGGTACAGAGTCTGAAAGTCAATTGAACTCCAGTGAATGAACAGCCGCGCCCTGAGAACCTTAGAACATGAAAACTAGATGCAGTAATAAGGCATCTGCTCAGGGTTGCTCTCCAACCAACATGATTATGGGTGACTAGACGAAGTGCAGGCCCATTGGCCCCGCTCCCCCACCGCAATATTCCGCCAAACTGCTGCGTTCAATGTTGTGCCGTTGTTGGCTGAAATTAAGTTAAAGTGAATAAAGTAGGACCCGAGTTTGTAAAGGGACGAGTTTGTAAAGTAGGAGGAAAGTTACTCGCGGAGACGTTGGGTACCTGTTGACCCAGGCAAGTACACGCGAAAAAAAAACATGCCAATTTATAAAATATATGAAATTCAGGATCACATTGTAACATCGTATGCTGCTGACGGGCAGCGCAAGTGGAAAAGTGAGTTTTGTAAAAGTGATTTTTGTAAAGTTTAAAATGTCAATAACTTGTAAAATATACCATCAATCTGAACGAAACTTCTTTCATTTACATCACAGGACAATGGCGAGTTAGGTAGGCCAAAATTGTAGTGCTATCATGTACTGTTTTGGCAGTATTTCGTGGGGGACACGCACACACACATACGCATATGTACAAACAAACAAGATGAGAGGTTTAATAATATATAAGATATCTCAACTCAGCACCAAATCCCCACACGAATGCAGTATCTCTCAATTCCCTTTGTTTCTAAAAGTCTATCAGTCTCTGTCTGTCTTGAATATACTTAGCTATTGAGGCTGTCCCACCCCCTTGGGTAGAGATTGCCAAAGATTCACCTCCATCTGGGTGATATTCTTTCTCACTTGTGTTGAAAGAATGAACCTGGTTCTTAGAAATCATCCTCCCTGCATTTAACCTGTCAAGCCCCATACGAATTTTATACACTTCTTTGGGGTCTGCTTTTAATTTTTTCTTATTTCAATGTCGCTAACACTAGTCCACTTAATGCTTTCTTACGCAACAAACCTGCTATCCCAAGAATTAATCTGGTAAGCATTCACTAAATTCCCAATATCGCAAGTACTTCATTCTTTCAAAGGTCACGCCACCCGTACACAGTATTCTGGAAGTGGTCTTAATCGGAATGTCTGCTTTTGTATTTGGATCTTCGTGCAATGAAGGCTACCATTAGCAATTATCTTCGTAAACACTTCCTAAATTTGCATGCTATTTTTCAGTGGATGGTATACAAGGACACACAGGTCCCTCTGCACACCAAAGATGGACACAAAAAGCTGGGTCAGAGTATCTCTGGAGAAAAGGAATGGGTGACATTTCAGGTTAAGGTCTGAAGAAGGGTCTTGACCCAAAACGTCACCTATTCCTTTTCTCCAGCTTTTTGTGTCTGTCTTTGGTGTAAACAAACATTTGCAGTTCCTTCCTACACGATCCCTCTGCCCACCAACACCTTTCAATCTCCAATTGCTTAGAAATAATGATTTGCTTTTATTAAACCAAAGGAAAAAAAAATCATGAGAGGGATAGATTGGGTGGATGCACAGAATCTGTTGGCCAGAGTGGGGGAATCGAGAAACAGACAGCATAGATTTAAGGTGAAGCGGGAAAGATTTCATCTGAATATGCAAAGTATTGTGGGTGTATTGAATGAGCAGCCAGAGGAGGTAGTTGAGGCAGGGGCTATTAAAATGTTTAAGAAGCAATTAGACAGGTAAATGGATAGGGCAGGTTATGGACCCAAACAGACTCAGGAATAGTTGCTTTCCGAGAATTATATCTACTAAAATTCAAATTCACACATGCACTGACTACACCGCCCAACACGGACTTCCATCTGTATATATGTATATATGTATGTAGCGCCGCAGAATTTGTGACCATTCCCCCCCCCCCCCATCTCCCTTCTGTTTTTTGTTTTTTCTGTTTCTTGTTTTTTGTGCTAAATTGTATGTATGCACTGAGTACGAGCAGCTTTCAGTTTCACTGTACATGTATAGTGACAATAAATGGCATATCTATATATCTATCTGGACCAAACACAGGCAACTGAGACTAGTGTAGATAGGATATGTTGGTCGGTGTGAGCAAATTGGGCCAAAGGGCCACACTGTGACTCGAAAATTACATCACATTTTCCCACATCATATTCCATCTACTATGGCCTCCCTCATTTGCTTAACCAGTCTCGATCCACTTGAGGTTTCTCTGCATCCTCCTCACGGCCCAAATTACCACCTGGCTTAGTACGAGCCACAAACTTCAAGGATCTTCGACAGTTGTAAATTCCTAATTCTGGTACTCCCCACCTCACAACTCCATGGGAGTGCCTCTAGCACAGTGGCTGCCACAGCTCAAATAGGTGGAACACCAGCAACTCCCAAAGGGAGAGTTGGAAAGGGCAATAAATGCTGGCCTTGTCTGTGATTCCAATCACCACACTGATACTGAACAGAAACAAGATACAAAAAAAAAAAAAAACCTGAAAGTATGTTGTACATAGCAAATGGATTTGAGTAAAGCAGGGATATTGCAGGTACAGGGTCTTGGTACACAATGGAGTATTGTGTAAGATCCAAATCTGAGGAAACATCATTTTACTCAATCACAGTGACCTGAAATGGTATGTTAGCATTCATAGCAAAAGGATGGATTGAGTCAGATAGGAGCAGGACCAGGTTCTACTCCAGTTATGGGATACAGGGTCTATGGCGAGACAGCACAAACAGGCCATCTCGTATTGCCGAACACATAATCTCCCCTAGTCCCATATACCTGCTGTACCTCCATTTTGGTCTCCATAACTATCAATTTATTTTAAATGATAAAAAGGACCATCTTGCCATAGAGGGAGTGCATTCCACACAGGTTCACTCAGACTGAGTTTCCTGGGATGTCCCTAAACTTCATATTAAGAAAGACATGATCCCCTTGTTTGATTGGTACCTCGGGAAAAGCTTTTCCACCAATACTGTCTATCCCCTATCATGGGAGCTATCAAGTCCCCCCCTTAACCTTCTGCGCTCCAAAGTAAAGCCCTAACTTGTTCTAACACCAGTCTCATAATCAGTAAGTGCCACCAGCAACTCTACTTCCTGCGGCAGCTTAAAAAATTTGGGGTCAGTCGACTAGCCATGACCCACTTCTATAGGTCTACCATAGAAAGCATACTCACATTCTCCATGCTTGTCTGGTATGGCCACACAACCTCGCAGGATAAGATTCGGCTGGAGAGAATATTGCACCGAGCTTCTAAGATCATCGGTTGCAGCAGACTTCCCTCAGTGACATCACTTTACTCAACAAGACTCACCAGAAAGGCCAGGAAAATCATAGCAGATCACTTTCACCCGGCACATTACCTCTTTAATCTCCTCTCCCATCAGGAAGGAGATATAGAAGCATTAAAAGTAAAAGATCTCGCTTCAGAGACAGCACCTATCTCCAAGCCATCAGATATTTCAATTTGCACTAATCACTTTGCACTTTCTTTTGCACTTGCATTTACGCTTAGTATGACACTGCTGGGTACTGTCCTTCCTGTATATATTGTCCTTCATATGGCATTGTCTGTATTATTTATAGTGGTGTATGTGGTGGTTGTCTTGCACTGTATTGTGTTTGTATAAGAGCGAACCAAGACACATTCCTATCAACTTGTTGACATGGCAATAAAATTCTTGAATTGAATTGAATTGTACTCGTTAGAATTTAGGAGATTGAGGGGGGATCTTATAGAAACTTACAAAATTCTTAAGGGATTGGACAGGCTAGATGCAGGAAGATTGTTCCCGATGTTGGGGAAGTCCAGGACAAGGGGTCACAATTTAAGGATAGAGGGGGAAATCCCTTTGGACCGAGATGAGAAAAACATTTTTCACGCAGAGAGTGGTGAATCTCTGGAACTCTCTGCCACAGAAAGTAGTTGAGGCCGGTTCATTGGCTATATTTAAGAGGGAGTTAGATGTGGCCCTTGTGGCTAAAGGGATCAGGGGGTATGGAGAGAAGGCAGGTACGGGATACTGAGTTAGATGATCAGCCATGATCATATTGAATGGCGTTGCAGGCTCGAAGGGCCGAATGGCTTACTCCTGCACCTATTTTCTATGTTTCTATGTTTCTATGAAATGTAGTGGGGAGGCAGATTTAGTGGGAACCTGCAGGTGATACTGGGTAAGTAGTTGATTTGCAAGGCAGTTGTGGAAGGGAGTAAAACTAACGGAGCGACTCTTTCATAAAGCAGGTGGGGTCAAAGGTCTTGTTTCCTGCTGTATTATTCCAGGATATTCATTCCTCTCAAGAAGGGTCTCAACGTGGAACTTCACCTATTCCTTTTCTCCAGAGATGCTGTCTGACCAGCTGAGTTACTCCAGCTTTTTGTGTCTACCCTTCATTCCACTAACTGTGGTTCAGTGACGTGTTTTGAATTCGTTGCCTCAAGGTCCTGGAGGAGATGGCTCTCTGTCAGTTCTTCCAGTTGTGATTGACATGAAAGGCCAGCTTTTGGAGACCTTGTTAAGCTAATTGGGAATTGATATTGGCTCACAGGCAGAGGTTGCTTTACAAAACAAAAGTGGTGCAGGCAGAGACATTTTCATTGGAAACACAACTAATGGACCTAACTTAAAGTGAAGTGTTGCAAAACTGTTTAATTTGCATTGCAATGTTCAAAGTATATTAGTGGTGTGTTTAAAAATAAATGTGGGTCAATCTATGTGGATTGAGACTTAGAAACATGGCTAGCCCAGTATCCTGACAACAAACCTGTGTTTCTACAATAACAGCCTAGAGGCTGAAGGGTCCCGACATGAAACGCATCTGCCTGATCTGCTGAATTACTCCAGCACTTTGTATCTTTTTTTTGATAAACCAGCATCTGTAATTGCTTGTGTCTATGTTTAAAATAATAGAGTAGAAACAAATCCTGGCCTGTTTCTGTATTGACCTTGGTGCTTTTGTACTAAAAGAGTTAATCCCTGAGCACCAGTCTCCTAGGAGACTGCCACATACTGTCACTAATTATATGCTGTTAAATCACATCAAAGGGTGATTAACTTTAATGACCAGAAAACTAGGAGCATTACAAATTGGGAGCATTGACCTGGCACCTGATTCTCCTTTGCTGTGTATTCCTGCATTTAGATAATTTTAGAGGTGTGAAAATGTGAGCATTCAAATGAAAATACTAATTGCATGAAAAAAGACAGAAAGCTTTTAAACTCAATCAGACAAATGTTTGTAAGAATGAACAAATGTAATCCTCAAAATATTGCTTTTGAAATATAACACTACTTTTTTTTCCACAATCAGGTTGCAAATGCTTCAATTGATTGTTTTAAATATTATTAGTTATGAATTCCTGAGATATCTACATTCCTTGGTTCAGACCATGCTGGATGCCCAGTTTTCATTGTTTTTTTTTATTGGCTGCTGCAGTCCAGAGCTTTTATAATTCCCTCCTCTCACATCTTTGAACTATGTCTGAATATCTTCTATCTAAATGCTCAGACGATTCAATTGCATAACATGCCCAGTTAATGATGATCATCGCTGATATTAAATCTGCTCCTTTGCAAAAAGCATCAACAAAACCTGTCAGCAAATTGACTCGTGCTCCCATCAATGCCAATGCAATTATTTTTTATCCACTGCTGTCATATAAAGAGTCAAAAAAAGAAACAATCCTTCCCTTTAAACAAGACTTGCTGCATAAATCCATCAAGCTGGGACTAATTTTCTTTACTTCCATTGGAAATATCTTTTCCCTGAGCCCCAGACCCTAGATTCAGCTGAGAACGGTCATGGGAAAATGAGGCTTCAGTTTTGTGAAAGGGTACAGAGAGATTTTGTTGTTGAAAAATGTTTGAATCGTGAATGGGTAGACAGGGAGAAGGCATTTCTGTAGGCAGGATGTATGGTAGTGTAACAACACAGATTTGAGATAATTAACTGGCAAAAATAAATCCAAGAGGATATGTAGCAAGGTGCAATAATTTTGGATGAACTGCCCAAATATTTGTGGGTACAGATTCAATAGTAATATTCAGGGTAAATGTAATTAATATTTTAAGGGCAGGTATGTGCAGTGTTGTGGGGGGTTGCAATGGATTTATAGAGCTCTGTTAGGCAGCTGTCGCATGTACAAGGGGCTGAATAGCTGCCTTTTGTGCACGTTTTTCCTTCCATTATTTATTATGTAAAGGTATATGTGTGTTATGATTGTGTTTATAGTTTGTTTGGTTGTTTGTCTTTTTGCACAAAAGTCCGCGAGCATTGCCACTTTCATTTCACTGCACATCTCGTATGTGTATGTGACAAATAGACTTGACTTGACTTGACTTGAACACTTTCAGACTGATTCGGAATCACTTGATGCAGAACCCACTTCCGCCACTTGATGCTGCCAGTTCCCTTCACAAACAGTAGAGGTATAGCCATTTCCAAATCATACAAAGTTACCAACTGCTGGCTTGAAAACATAATATTAAAAGCATTTATGAGTTGATTCCAAAACATCTATTGGGGAGATGGCATTTTGCACATGCAGTTTCAATGCATAACTTGCCCTTCTGAACTCATCTAAAAATACCGAGCAAATCGTATCTGACCCCAGCAGTTTATTCCTAATTCCTAATCCAGCAACATGTCCTTTTCAAAATCCATATCTCTGTTTACGAATATGTGGTACTTCTATCCCTTTCTCCTTCGCCCGAACCCTACACCTCCAGATTCAGGGACAGTTTCTTCCCAGCTGTTATCAGGCAACTGAATCATCCTACCAAAACCAGAGACCAGTCCTGGACTGCTATCTACCTTATTGGTGATCCTCAGACTATCTTTGATCAAACTTCACTTGCTTTACTTTGCACTAAATGGTATTCCCTTATCGTGTATCTATGCACTGTAAATGTCTCGATTGTAATCATGTATTGTCTTTTGCTGACTGGATAGCACGCAACAAAAGCTTTTCACTGTAACTTGGTATACCTGACACTTAACTAAACTAAATTGAACTGAACTGAACTGTACTCTCCTCCACGACCTCTGGCAGCTTCCATTTCCCACCTTTTGCATATCCCCACATTCCATCATTCAAGCACTAAACCACTGACATTCCTCAACCTGACTAAATCCTGCTGCCTCTCAATAAAAGCCACCTCTCCAATGGTAGATCATCGGTCCTACTAACTTCCCATTTTGTCGATATGTCCTCGAGATATTTTATTATATTAAAGCCAAGAGTTGCCATCTCGTGCAGAGAAGGACATGGTCAACTGGCACCAGCCTCAGACAAAAAGTGAAATGAAAATATTGGGAAAAGAGCACGAGGTGAACAGCAGGTCAGTCAACATGAGTCAAGGGAACTGAAAATGGGAGGCCCATGGTTGGGGGAGAGTGGGAATCACTACTTTTCCAGCAGAAGGACAGAGGAAGGGAATTGAAGAATACAGTTGAACAGAGGGATCTGGGTATAACCGTGCATAGTTCCTTGAAGGTGGAATCTCATATAGATAGGGTGGTAAAGAAAGCTTTTGTTATGCTAGCCTTTATAAATCAGAGCATTGAGTATAGAAGCTGGGATGTAATGTTAAAATTGTACAAGGCATTGGTGAGACCAAATCTGGAATATGGTGTACAATTTTGGTCGCCCAATTATAGGAAGGATGTCAACAAAATAGAGAGAGTACAGAGGAGATTTACTAGAATGTTGCCTGGGTTTCAACAACTAAGTTACAGAGATAGGTTGAATAAGTTAGGTCTTTATTCTCTGGAGCGCAGAAGGTTAAGGGGGGACTTGATAGAGGTCTTTAAAATGATGAGAGGGAGAGACAGAGTTGATGTGGACAAGCTTTTCCCTTTGAGAATAGGGAAGATTCAAACAAGAGGACATGACTTCAGAATTAAGGGACAGAAGTTTAGGGGTAATATGAGGGGGAACTTCTTTACTCAGAGAGTGGTAGCGGTGTGGAATGAGCTTCCAGTGGAAGTTGTGGAGGCAGGTTCATTGGTATCATTTAAAAATAAATTGGATAGGCATATGGATGAGAAGGGAATGGAGGGTTATGGTATGAGTGCAGGCAGGTGGGACTAAGGGGAAAAAAATTTGTTCGGCACGGACTTGTAGGGCCGAGATGGCCTGTTTCCGTGCTGTAATTGTTATATTGTTATATGGATTTGAATTGAAGCAAGCATAAATGTGCAGACCTCTGGAAAAAGATGCTTTTTCATATTAATGTGGTCATTCCCCTGGTACTTGCCTTTTCCTCGCTGCTAGTCATGTCCAGCATGACGTTTTAGTTCACGTTTCGGTGCCTTTTAAATGCATTTCATATTTTTCTCCCCTAGCTGGCTGACTTCCCAAGCATTCTCTTTATCCTGTATCTGTGCACTGTGGATGGCTCGATTGTAATTGTGTACAGTCTTTCCGCTTACTGGTTAGCAGGCGACAAAAGCTTTTCACTGTACCTCAGTAGATGTGACAATAAATTTAATTAGACTAAACTAAACTAAATGTTGTGTTGGGTGCTGGTGGAGCTTACTTTGCAACCCAAGAGCAGATTGGCTAATACCCTGATATGCTTTCACGAGTGTGAGACTAATTAAGCAGAAGCAGCAGAATGAAACAAACTATATGTAACATGCAATTATTAACAAAGTCACTGGGAGAGGTAATAAGCTATAGTTCTGGCATGTGCATAAAGCAAACGGACTTCCTCTTACACTCACCGGCCTCGGAGTTTAAGATTCACATGCTGAATGTGCAATGCAGTCATGGGCGCTCATACTAAGTTAGGAAGGTAACTCTTCATATCGGGTATTGGTGTAACAACATCTGGATTACTGTGTGGACTGTGTCGCTATTTAAGGAAGGATGTTAATGTAATGGAAACAATTCCAAGATGGTCCCTAATATGAAGGATAGAACTAGTGTACGGGGGATTGTTGGTTGGCACGGGGTCGGTGGGCCGAAGGGTCTGTTTTCACTCTGTATCCCTTAACTAAACTAAGATAATGGACTAGACTAATATCTGGTATGTACGGGAGGTCTTAGAAATTAAAATGGAACTAGCTGGGCCCTGGAGTTCAGCAAACTGAGACACCATTGAAATATATAAAATCCTGAGTGGACTTGACAGAGAGGATGTTTTCTCTTATTGGAGAATGTCGATCTAGAGTTTACTATTTAAAAATAAATGGTTGCGTATTTAAGATGGAGATGAGGCATCGAATGTCATACTTAAGTTTTCTACCACTCTTGTGCTAACGTCAATCAGTCAAAGCAGCCATTGAAACCTCACCTGCCCTTTGAAATTCAATCCTCATAGCAACACAACAAACCGTGAAACTCAATAAATCGGTTCACCTGGAGACACGAAAATCTACAAATATTGGAATCTTAAATGAAAAATACTGGAGGAACTCAGCTGGTTAACCAGCATCCGTATAGGGAAATGGACAGACAATATTTCTGGTCATGTCCCTTCAAATTGATTGGGTCATTTGATAGTAGCATCACAGGAAAAAATGTCCATTAAAATAGTTGATAGTTGGCCATAAAATACGACTGATGCAATTAATTTATTAATGGCCGTGAAAAAACAACCCCATATTCTGGTGAAGAGACTGCAGGTTAGGGAAATATTTTTACCGCAATAATCATCATTTTTGGCTGAAGCTATCCTTTTAGACCTCAATGGCACTTCAAAGATCAAAGATGCAATGCCCTGGCTAGGTTAGTCCATGCAAAGAATTATCAGTTCATTGGAACTTGGCAAAGGTACATATGTAGAAGAGTGAGAGGTAATTGACCAAAATATTTAAAATGTTGAGAGGCCTTACCAGGGTAGACATAGAGAGGATAGTTCCTTCAAATGGAAGAATTTGGAACTAGAGAGTTACTATTTAAAAATAAGTGGATGCCCATTCAATGGACAGTTCACATGCAATTGTTATGGCTTAAAAAGTTGGAACCAGTTCAATAATGTCATTTAGAGGTGGGAACATTGCGGCTTTATACAGTCCAGTCCTTTCATAACTCAAGTCCCACGAAAATGTTCTTTACAATTGGCTCAGGTTCTGTGCCTTATCTCGGAGCAAGAACATTCTTGTTCAACTCAGGTGCATGTAGATGATTACATGGTATTACTTTATGGAAAAGCAAAGGCACTATCCCATGTGCCTAAAACCGATGCCTATCCCTCAATCAATAATTTTTGAAAAATCAAATTATCTGATCCTTATCACGTCAATGTTTGAGGGAGCTATCCATTTATACATTGGCTGCTACATTCCTTCCATTACAATGCTGGTGACACTTCCATATAACCATATAACCATATAACAATTACAGCACAGAGACAGGCCATCTCGGCCCTTCTAGTCCGTGCCGAACACGTATTCTCCCCTAGTCCCATCTACCTGCACTCAGACCATAACCCTCCATTCCTTTCCCATACCATATAACTATCCAATTTATTTTTAAATGATAAAAACGAACCTGCCTCCACCACCTCCACTGGAAGCTCATTCCACACAGCCACCACTCTCTGAGTAAAGAAGTTCCCCCTCATGTTACCCCTAAACTTCTGTCCCTTAATTCTCAAGCCATGTCCTCTTGTTTAAATCTTCCCTACTCTCAGTGGGAAAAGCTTATCCACGTCAACTCTGTCTATCCCACTTCAAATGTACTTTGTTCATTGTGAAGTGCTTTGAGGCACTCTGAAAGGTCCATGCAGGACACCACATAAATATCCATATTTATTTTTAATGGCCCTATAAAATGAACTCGCAAGCCGATGGATTGCATTAAACCACTACCTGCAGTTTGTGAGCCTCTTCCTCCGGAAACTAGAGATGCAAAGTGTATTCGAGCCTAACCTTGACATCTACATAATTATCATGGACATTTAGAATCGTAGATTCACAGAAATGTGCAGCACAGAAAGGGGCCCTCTCTGCCCACCATGTCCATGCCAACTGTGCTAACTATCTACTCGAATCCCATATTCCTCTATGCCTTTCCTATCTGAGTACCTGTCCAAATGTGTTTAAGCACTATAATTGTATCTGCCTCTTCCTCTGCCAGCTCGTTCCAAATAACCACCAACCTCTATGTGAAAAACATACCCTTCAGATCTATAAATTTATGGAACTATTACAAGCATAAGGTGCAATAATAAGTTAAAACATAAAGGCTACCAGGACCTGGTAATGGGGGGTATAAAATAATTTTTTAATAAAAACACGGTTGGTATATCCTTTTTTGCGGAGTTTTGTGTTACAATAGAGCGATTGATTTTCCTTTCTTCTTTTTTTTCTTTTCTTTCTAGGGTCTTATTTCTTTTCTTTACTTCCTTCTCTAATTCCTTCCCTAAGGGGTTCTCTTCTCCCAACACTTTCCTGCACCTTCACGATTCTTGCTTACTTTCCTTACTTTTTTTATTTCTATCTTTTTTAAAGCTCAAAAAATGAAGTGGTACAACATAATGTAATAAGATATATGCGATGTATTAATGTGATTTACTGTACTGCTAATAAAAATAAAATAAAAATTAAAAAAAAAGATCTATAAATATATTTTCTCTCACCTTAAACCTGTGCCCTCTTGTTCTAGACTCTCTTGCTCTGGGAAAAAGATTGACTACTTATCCTAGATATGCTCATTGTAATCTTATAAACATCGATAAGGTTGTCCCTCAGCCTCCTTCATTCCAAAAATAAAGAATCCAGCCTATCCAATCTTTCCTTATAACTGCAGCCCTCCAGGTTTCAGTGAGAAGACAGGAGAATGGGGTTGAGAGGGATAATTCGGCCCATCAAGTCTACGCCATTCAATCATGGCTGATGTATCTTTCCCTCTAAGCCCAATACGCCTGCCTTCTCCCCATAACACTTGACTCCCTTATTAATTAAATATCGATCAATCTGCCTTAAAATATCCAATGACTTGGCCTCTACAACTGGCTGTGGCAATGAATCCCACAGATTCACCACCCTCTGACTAAAGAAATTCCTTCTCATCTCCTTTCAAAAGGCACATCCTTTTATTCTGAGGCTGTGTCCCCTCGTCCTCGACTCTCCCACTAGTGGAAGCATCCTCTCCACATCCACTCAATCCAGGCCTCACACTATTTGGTGAGCTTCAATGGGGTCCCCCTCATCCTTCTAAACTCCAGCAAGCATAGGCCCAGTGCCGTAAAAATCCTCATCATATGTTAGCGCAATCATGTCCGGGGTCATTCTCGTAAACCTCCTCTGGACCCTTTTCAACATCAGCACATTCTTCCTCAGATATGGGGCCCAAAACTGCTCAT
Organism: Leucoraja erinaceus; assembly: GCF_028641065.1. Lineage (NCBI taxonomy): Eukaryota > Metazoa > Chordata > Chondrichthyes > Rajiformes > Rajidae > Leucoraja > Leucoraja erinaceus. The sequence goes on from NC_073381.1 coordinate 10,667,862, forward strand.
GATGCCTCAGGATGTGATGTTCAACTGAATGATGGCAAGTTGCATTATTATTGATGGAGACTTTCAATATTGTCCTTCGGGGCATCTTTATAAAACTTAATTTCATAGAAACATAGAAACATAGAAATTAGGTGCAGGAGTAGGCCATTCGGCCCTTCGAGCCTGCACCGCCATTCAATATGATCATGGCTGATAATCCAACTCAGTATCCCGTACCTGCCTTCTCTCCATACCCTCTGATCCCCTTAGCCACAAGGGCCACATCTAACTCCCTCTTAAATATAGCCAATGAACTGGCCTCAACTACCCTCTGTGGCAGAGAGTTCCAGAGATTCACCACTCTCTGTGTGAAAAAAATTCTTCTCATCTCGGTTATAAAGGATTTCCCCCTTATCCTTAAGCTGTGACCCCTTGTCCTGGACTTCCCCAACATCGGGAGCAATCTTCCTGCATCCAGCCTGTCCAACCCCAAAGAATTTTGTAAGTTTCTATAAGATCCCCTCTCAATCTCCTAAATTCTAGAGAGTATAAACCAAGTCTATCCAGTCTTCCTTCATAAGACAGTCCTGACATCCCAGGAATCAGTCTGGTGAACCTTCTCTGCACTCCCTCTATGGCAATAATGTCCTTCCTCAGATTTGGAGACCAAAACTGTACGCAATTCTCCAGGTGTGGTCTCACCAAGACCCCGTACAACTGCAGTAGAACCTCCCTGCTCCTATACTCAAATCCTTTTGCTATGAAAGCTAACATACCATTCGCTTTCTTCACTGCCTGCTGCACCTGCATGCCTACTTTCAATGACTGGTGTACCATGACACCCAGGTCTCGCTGCATCTCCCCTTTTCCTAGTCGGTCACCATTTAGATAATAGTCTGCTTTCCTGTTTTTGCCACCAAAATGGATAACCTCACATTTATCCACATTATACTGCATCTGCCAAACATTTGCCCACCCACCCAGCCTAAAGCATAGCTGCTTTATTTAATGACAACTCTCAAACAGTGGCCAGTTTCCACTGTTTAGCACCTCGTCCACTTCTGAGGCATGAGGCAAAAGCTTTTCCTCACTAGGCTTTACAGGGCGTTGAATTGCGGCTCTTTTACCGTGACTTTAACAAATCCATTCAATAACCTAAGGAAAATGATTGTTACAAGAAGCAAGGAAGCATTACTTTAAAAATTAGATCAAAGTTGCTCAGGAATCAGAAACCCTCTCACATAAAAAAGCAGTAAATGGTTTGGATTTGCAACCGAACATTTCAGAATGGATGAATTATAGTTGGGCAAGGGTATTGAAGGGAATGAAACAAAGGCATTAGCATGGGGTGAAGATATGGATCAACCAATACCTGACTGAAAGGCCGCGTGGGGCTGAGGGATGAATGGATAGTGCCAGTAGCATAACAAACAATCGACAAGTTCTTTAATAACTGTGTTGTACTAACCTGGGCACAAAGCGATGTTGCAGATCTTTGTCTGTGACTCTGGCCCATCACACACGCGCCCACCATGCTGAGGAGAACTGCATGATCTAGACCTTGTCCGTTGGCCTCTACCACAAGTAAATGAGCATAAGCTCCAGGGTGACCAGTCTTCCCAGACTCCATGCACTACAAAAGAGTTTGTAAAAACAGAGGTTAGACACAACAATCAGAATAACCTTGAAAAGATGATATGAACATCTTAGGATTCTCAAGACCTGTTAGGGTGTGAGTGGAAGCAGGAAGGGGATCAGGTGGGAACAGGGAGGAGGGGTTGAGGAGTATTAGTAGTATCTGTCGGCACAGTGTGTGTGGGATGGTCTTCCCTTCTGCCACACACTGCTAATAACAGCTCTTTAATTATCCCTCACCATTTTCCCTTCTGCACCCACCAGTTGCAGGGAGGAATGAAGAGGGGTGGGGAGGGCAATTTGGTAGATACACTCCAATGTACTCCTGGAACAGCCAGAGAGTGGGAAACCAATATTCATAGCATGGGTAGTTTAGTTATGAAGATCTGTAATTTTTACTGTCTATCCAAAAAAACACATAAGAATCATTTACTTACACAATGATTAACACTTTGCAGGTTATTCATTATCAAATAAGGGATACAACATGTCATTCTGTAACATGAGATTATAGGTGGTCACATCAGTGAAAGGTGTGATAGTGCACATATGCTTGAGTTAGCATCATTTAGTGATTGATGGCAATCCCATCACAGAGACTTTACATGTAACTTTTCAACAGGGCGATCTAACATGCAATTTGCAAGAATACTAAGCAATTCCTCATAAGGAAAGAGGGAAGCATATGGGAAGGTTGATCCTTATCTATGTTACTGGTTGGGAAGGGGTTCTGGGGGAGGCCATGAATTAAGATCATTAAGAAATGTGTTTGGGTTCAGAATGAGGAAGAAACAAGGTCATAGAATCTCAATGAAAATTAAACTCAAGATGTCTATTTAATGTCTATCATACAGATCGCAAATGTTATTTTTATTTATTTGTTCTCATGGCATGGAGGGTTTTGAGAATGTCTCTTCCTTAATTGCTTGTGAATTAAGAGTCAACTGTATGTGTGGGCTACAACTCAATAACGGTGATAGAGGAAGTCTAATGGAAATGCATAAGTGAGTCAAATGGGATTTTTTACAGCAATTTTGTAGCTTCATGGTTAACACAATTGAAGTTAGTATTTTCTTCTATTTAGGTAACAAAGTATTTCAATTGCCACATTACCCTGTTGGGATGTGAACTCCCGCCAGTAGCCCAGACTCTGAATGCTGGTCCAGTAACTTAACTGCTTATGCTACCGTTCACAACCAATTTAGTAAGAGCAATGAAGGGTATGATTAAATGCTGGCCTTGCCAGTGATGCATATGTCCTATGAATGAATAGAAATATGAAAACTAATGCTGCAGCACTGATAGAAAGGGCCTTGTACCGAAGAGCAGGCAAATGATAGCAGAAACCTAGGAGGGAAAATGAAGGACATTGGCCTGATCTAGAGAGTCAAGGTCGTTTAGAAGAGTCTGAGGGCAGATGTTTAGGGGCGTGGACGGCGTTTTGAACAGGAGAATTTGAATGAAGTTGGGGAATGGGGTCCATAAATAGTTAGCTAGGGCAGGAATGTGGAATTGTGTGAGTGGTATTATGCATTGGGCTAAAAAAAAAAAAGTGGAACTTTTGGAGGGGGCTGGGACCAAATGGGTTAAGGAAAAAGAGTTTAGCTGATGTAAATCCAATACATTTAGGGAGGAGACTGGAGCTGGAACCAAGTATTTGACGTGGTGGATGTAATAATCCCAGGTCAGTGCAGGGTGAAACATCTGATTCTGAATGAGGAAGGATTTGAAAAGTGGAAATGGACTGGAGATCCCTGCCAAGGACTGAGGACAACCTCTTTAGTTTTACTGTGGAGGTCAAGTTATAGTATTGCTCAAACTTGATCTCTGAAGGGCAGCTCACAAAGTGGTAAAAGGTAGGAAGCTGAGAGATGGTGGGTAGCTTCAGCGAGTCTCAATAATGTACGTGGGGCAACAGATGGCGGCTTCAAGGGGCATGACCGGTGGAAATGGTAATCAAGGGCAATGCTTGATCAAGTCCTGATAGTGACATTGCAAAGGGCCCAATTCAATCATTAAGATAGGAGCCACAAGCTCATGATTAATGCAAGAAGATTTGAATGCTTGGTGCATAATTGGGAACTCTAATAGGGTGAGTGAGCACTAAGGTACTTTCTATGGAATAAACTGAGTTTAAATTGTTCCATTGTTTTTGCTTATTAGCAGGACATCAATTTACATAGTGATTAAAGGAGGGTATTTTCCTTGATTAGAAACAGCTACAAATGGAAATATTGATGGCGTTTTGCATATTTTACACATAACTGGGGAATAACAAAAAAATAAATAACTAATATGTTATATACTGATGTGGACTGACAAATCACAAACTGCATCACTGGCAGCATCAAACACTGTTGGAGGAGCATGTAGGTGACACTGTGAATCCCACACACTTCTGTGACATCAGAAAAGGTTCATTTCTGAAGGGGATTCCAAATTAGTGAAGTATTGCTTGGACGTTTTGTGAAGAAACAGCATGAGCAAAACCCAATTTGTGCACTAATAACTCACAACTGGGGAAGAGCTGACTGCATCTTAACCTGGGCCTGCTGGCTCAATCGGGCGGACACGGCAGAGAAGGGAGATAACGTTTGGCACCTCGCTTAAGCTCTCCGCCCCTGTTCCCGATAGTGACCGATCCACCAAATTAATCACTGAAGAAATGCAAACAAATGTTGGTGTAACTCAAGGGTTCAAGCAGCATCTCCGGAGAAAAGAAATAGGTGATGTTTCAGGTCGAAACCCTTCTTCAGACTCAATGTCTGAATGTTAATCTGGACCCAAAGTGTCACTCATCCCTTCTGTCCAGAGATGCTGCCTGTCCTGCTGAGCTACTCCAGCGTTTTGTGTCTATCTGCAGTGTAAACCAGCATCTGAAGTTTCTTCATTAATTTTAATCATTGTTTGATATGTGACGGCTGAGTACCAAGTGCATTAATATTTCAAGTTTGCTGTAAAGTGTTATGTCGGCGTTGGATGACATAGTGGTATCATTAGGTCAGATTCTCACAGGGAGCCAAAATGGGAATCAGTGCAAGCCAGTCATTGCTCTCAGTAAACTGGAAATAGATCAACCTTGTTATTGCCTGAGGAGGGGAGCATGGTAGCGGTGAAATCACAGAGGATTTTAGATATTAAACAACATAAATATCAAAATTAACAAAACATTAGGGGTTTCTAAACAAGAGTTCCTGATTCGCTATGAAGACCTGACTTTACCATTGTTGATGGTGTTGATGTATCAGGGGCCGAGTATCACTCCAGGGGCGTATTCCTGGAGGCTGATTGTTCGTTCAGCAATGGGTTATTCGGCATATGCAGGCTTCACATCGGAGTCTGATCCAGCTTTCCACAGTTTTTCCAGAAGGGATCACTGGAGACAGCTGAAACACTGGATCATTTCCCGTTGCGTTACTCTTCAAGCCCAGTGAATGACAATCATGGCGTCCTGATTGCCCTACCCCCTACCAGAGATAGGCAGGGGGTGAAGCAAGGATCCTCTGGCCTTTGGCCCTGCTGAATGGTTTAAGCTTGCCATTTGTGTTATACTTTACCATGTTCCTCTGGCCATCAACCACAGTTCACCATGCTGCTGGGGAGGAGGGTTTGATTTGAATGCTTTGTGCTTGCTGTTAGCTTTCAACTATATTTATCTGGCAAGTAATTGTCCAGCAAGAAATAACTTCCCTGTGCCGTGTGGCAGAAGCTGAATGAAGGCATTTAAGTTTGAAGAACTTAACTTTTCAGTCAAATCTTTCAATTTAATTCACCATATCCCATTCCTTGGAAGGAGAGCCAGCCCTTTTATTGCAGAAATAAGCTGTGATCTGAAGGGAGGGCAGTGCCAAACGGCAGAGAATTTGTTTTTAATCCTGGCCATTGTCCCTATCACCACTTCTGCCCTTTTGTCCTCAGGACTGTGCATAGCAGCAGATGTGAGATGTGAGATGCTCAATGAGACCAGCTCTGAGGTGTCCTCTAAAGGGGACATAATGAAGCACTCGGTTGCCTCAAACGGCAACAAAGATCACTACAGAGACTGTGGCTCTATGAGAGTTTGGCTTTATCCTGGGGACTGGAGGTTGACGAGTGGCTTGTCTCACCAGCAGGCACCTCCTCTGCAGGAGCACAGCCAATTGCACAAGGTTTGTGCTGCTATTGAGCTTTGAGGACATTGGGATGGAAGTTATTTATCCTGCCATATCTGCCAAGATCAGTTACACTGTGGCAGTCCTTCCCCTTTTCTGTTCAATATCACGTGTATTGTAACCCAACACTGATGCCAATGAATGTCTGTCAGCTTGCATGCCTGGCACGCTCCTGTGCTATATTTTATGGGGGAGAAAAGGGACTTGAATTAAATTTGTCTGCTGTTATATAACAGACCTTTCCTGCATTGGGTAGGAATGCAAATTAGGTTTGATTTATTCTATTCCAGTGCTAAGAATCCTAATCAAATGCTAACACGCTCTGGCAGTTCACAGGATCCATTGCCATTAAATATATATTATCCTTGCAGTGAATATTTTTCATTTTATTTCCTCAACGCTCTTAGTTCCACTGTGATGACGTGGCTGCAGTATTTACGATGGAACTTGAACAAAACAGCAAGTCATTTTAAAATATTCAGACAATCTCTAGCAAACAACAATGTCCTGGTTGCGTGCCAGCTCGATTTCAGAGAAACCACAATGTAAACAGTTCAGGTTCCACAGGAACATAAATAAATAAATAAATAATACTGAACAGGCATCTGTACAAAGTGATGGGACATAATGACAATACATACTCCAATTTACCTGCTGTTGTAGCCTAAGCAGTGTCATCTGCTGAGAGGCCTAATTGGAAAAACAATTTGATATGACCTAGCCGCGCACAGAGTGTGGGTCGTACTGTATCATGCTGGTCAAAAGCAAGTCACCGTGACACCAATTCAAAAAGGTTTTTAGATTTGCACACTGCTTTAAGCTTATGCAGGTAAAATGTCCAAAACATTTAAACATACTGAAGAAAAAAAACGAATGGTAGCAGGAGCAAAATGCAAGAATGTGTGAATGATTTTTGGTCTTCTTGTCTATAGCTAGTCATAGAATTAAACATCCATACTTTTACTCATCCATTGCTAACACTACCTGGACAGAGGACAGTGTTATTGCAAACCCTTGATTCTCTTAAAGGCACGCTGCACAGTATCCCGTAAGATGATACACAAGCTCTGGTTCGCACCTGCGACCCTTGACCACATGTTACTGAACACATACTCCACTGGGTCCATTCTTCTGTAACAGGGTCTCCTGTATATAAAGAGTGACATAACAATTATTAAATAGCAGTAGCCCCATTACAATAATACAACAATTCTAAGAATAAACAAGGCAGAGACAGTTAACAATCTGGTGGCAGAAATATAAACCGTAATCGAGAGGAAATTGAAAGGAACAGCTGTTAAGATTTCCTATTGATCTCAGAAACTGGACTGGAATGATGATTACTGGGAAGATTCAACCTATACAGTGCTGCGAGTCTGAATCCCGCAACAAGTGGCTCCTGATCGATGATGCCTTGCTGGGTGTGATTGTTTTTTTAGCTCCTGTAGATACATTTGAGTTGTCTTGGGGCTTGGGTGGAAATCAGCCACAATTTAAAAATGGAAACAAACTTCTCCAGTAAGCTTATAAAGTGCCCTTGTAACTTCAGTGGACTGTCCTAATGCTTTATTGAACTCATTGTCTCTGTGCTGTGAATTCCCGCTGCATACTGTGACAAGCCTAAGCGGTGGGCGGCATGAAGAAAAGTGGAGAGAAGAGCTGGAGGGATCTCCCAACATTATATTTCTGAATCAGACAGGGTCTTGGCTCCAGACTTGCACCTTCCTCTTTCCCCGCTTCAGTGCAAAGGTATATTTGCAGTCAAACTATAATCTATGGCTTGGTCTGGAATCCCATGTCTTTTAGAATGGAAACCTATTTACATTTGTGGTGGTCATGACAAAATTAATAGTGGTCAGGAGACTGATGTTAATAAGAGACAATGACATCCCAAGGGACAACAATTGAGTCTCACTAACACTTAATGAAAGTTTGATCCGTGTGGTTGGTTATTATGCACCCACTGAATATGCGTTATGAATCGCTAAAATCTAATTTGTTTATCAAATGCACTGACTCATTAATGACAAGGTTATAAATTGTCTTATGCTTTGCTCAATGGTTATCTTTGAAAATAATGAAACAAAACACGGGTGTCTAACAATAACTGTAAAATGCCCCCCAATCAATGCGATCACTTTATACCTGGAATCTAAATTTTAAAAAGTATGTGTTTTTTACTGAAAATAACATATTTTCAAGGCTTCGGTTCCTCATATCCAATCTCTGACACCTTTTGTTGTATCATTCAAATGGGGAAGTGTAATTTTTTGTATGGGTAAATTGTGCAGCAAAGATCGGTAATTGGCAGCGACCTCCATATGGATTCACAGCCCTAAACCAGACAATGGTATGGCTGGTGTTTGAGTGAGATCAGTACCTCACAACTAGAATGTTGCTCCATGCACCATATAGTGGTCTGAGAGGAACTACAGTAGAGGCTAACCAGAATGATACCTGGATGCTATTGGTGGTGTGCTATGGTGTTTAAAAGCCTTAAAAGTGAAACGATTGTGCACAGTGGTGCAGTTTAGCCTTTAGACTTTAGAGATACAGCACAGGGCCAGGCTTCAGCGATCACCCCATACATACATCAGCATTATCGTACACAATTGGGGCAATTCATAATTTACAGAAGCCAATTAACATACTAACATCCTCCTTTTTCCTTCCTTCTCCCCGCCAGCTCCTCCTTTTCCCTTCCTTCTCCCCGCCACCCCCTATCAGTCTGAAGAAGGGTTTCGGCCCGAAACGTCGCCTATTTCCTTCGCTCCATAGATGCTGCTGCAACCGCTGAGTTTCTCCAGCATTTTTGTGTACCTTCGATTTTCCAGCATCTGCAGTTCCTTCTTGAACATACTAACCTGTCTGTCTTTGGCGTGTGGAAGGAAACCAGAGCACCCAGAGAAAACCCACGTGGTGTGGTCACAGGAAGAATGTAGAAACTCCATTTGTGCAGACTGCACCTGTAGTCAGAATTGAACCCTGGTCTGGCGTTGGAAGGCAGCAACTCTATTGCTGTGCACTGTTCATCGGGCACTGTCGGTCTAGAGATGGCACATTCTCCTTGTGACCATATGGATTTCATCTGGGTGCTCCGGTTTGTACCCACATCCCAAACAACATGTGGTTTGGTAGGTTCTTTGGGTGCTGTAAGTTGCCCTTTGTGTGAGTGGTAGAATCTTGGGGAATTGATAACAATATGGGGAGGATATGGTTGGATTCGATTAGTATAGGGTCAGTGGACGTGGGTGGTTGATGTTCAACATGGACTCAGTGGGCCAAAGGGGTCTGTTTCGGTGCTGTATCTCTCTATCTACCTATCATGGTGAAAGAATAGAGTGTATAGAGAAACAGTACTTGTGTTGTTATTGGAGTGTAGGCCTCAAAGTTAGTTTCAAGTAGGAAATATTTTATGCATTCAAAGGATGGAAGTAATTTGGAACGTTGATTTGAAATCTGAGATTTATTTGTTAACCATATTAAGGAAATGAGGAAAATATAGGTAGATGGGAATAAGTTACTGATCCAATCGATGGGCTAATTGGCCAACATCCAGTTCAATCAACCACATGCCTGGCATGCAAAACAAGGCAGTTATCATAAAGAGGGACTTGTACCCATGATCGATGCCTACCATCACCAGATAGTCAAAGGTAAGTGGTCCAAACGTGGAGGGTCTACCTTGCTAGCCTAAAGCAAACTTGATTTCAACGATAAGTCGTGAGCAGTGATGGGCCACTGGGGAAGCCCTGCCCCTAAAGACTTTGACAGCCTTCAAGCTTTGCAAGTTGTCAAAGTTGTTAAATGAATCAGAGTGTCTATGATATTGAACCAAAAATCAACTAAAACATTTTAAAATAATTCCAAATATCAAACAAACACAAATCATTAAAAAGAACAGTAATTTGGCAGATGGATAATTTTATTTTCTACACCCCTACAATCTACATCAAAATATATGGAGCAGTGAATCCTGCGTCAGATTTAGCCCCGGTACTGGATCTGAAAACAAATTCATTGCGTGAAAGTTGGGGAATTTTCGGAAAGCAACTGTCTACCACTGGTCTCCACAGTGGGTCCAGCAGTAGAGCAGATTGCAATGTACGCCAACCATTGCAGAATAAGTTAGGGACTACTGCAGTTACGGACCTCTGCAGAGTGTCAAATGCAATGTTGGGGCTTTCTGCATTTGATTATACATGTGCCAAAGTCTGCAAAACCCTTGCTTTCAAATGGGTGGGTGCTGCCTGCTCTACCTGGAACTGCTGTTGTCATTAGCCTTCCCTCTTCAAGATACTGTGTCAGATCCAGCATTTTGCATTTTTATTTCAACTTGAAGAAATTTTGTTTCAATTTATTAGAACTGCTCAAAACGTTCTCAGTTAAAGGATAACTGAGCAAACTTGGTTAATGCAAAGAAGACGAAGAGTCAAAGCAATTGGATTTTCAGTGGGCTGGGAGGATGTAACCAGTGGAGGAGCTTAAGGATCAATCCTTGACCCTCCATTATTTATGATTTAAATTAATGACCCAGAGGAGGGAGACTGACCCAGTCTGTGAGGTTGCCAACAATATGAAGAAAGGTAGGAGGGAGAATATTTGGAAACTGCGAGAGGATATCGACAGGTTGTGCGAGAAAGCAAAAGCCTGCTTAATGCCAAGTGTGAGTCATGCACTTTGACAAGCAGAGTCTAAAGTTAGACTATTATCTAAATGGCTGAAAGATCGTAAATGAGTGAATCTGGGTGATAGATCTGGGTGTACGGATTGCAAAATGTTTTACAGCCAGATGTTATAAGTGGTTAGGAAGACAAATGGCATATTGGCCTTCACTGCAAGAGGATTGGCGTTTAGAAATAGGGAAATATTGTTACAATAGTACAGGCGTTGGTGAGGCCACACCTAGCGTACTGAGCCCAGTTTTAATCCTCTTATTGAAGAAAGGGATTGGAGGCCGACCGAAAGAGATTCACTTATTGCAACTTATTGGAATGAAAGGCCTGTCCCATAACCACGAGCATCTAGAGATCCTACCAAGGTCCTCCCAAGGTTATGAATGCCTGTCTTATGGACACATAGTGTTTGAGGAACTGGTGGGAATGATTTGCTGGCTGCTGCGGAGCTGCAGGTATTTTCTACGGGTGGAAACAGGGCGTTTCCATGGTTTTCACATTACACGTGGGGTAGGATTGAGCCGAGCAGAGGTGGGAGCACTGAGCAGACTCCGCCGCCCACTCACTGAGACTTTGGGGCCGGCTGGTGCCTGCTCACCCCATGCCTGCTAGTTCTCCCATCACAGCTCTTTCTGTGATCCTCTCCCATGCACTGCTTTTGTTTGTTTCCAACTTATAGACTGTTTGGGTGATGGACAGTTCTTGGGAACAGAACCCTGTTGTAAACTGGGGACTTCCTGTCAAGAATTCAGCTGTTCATTAGTTTAGTTTTGTGATACAGCATGGAAACAGGCCCTTTGGCCCAGTAACTTCACCCCGACCATCGATCACCCATTCACATAAGTTCTATGTTATCTCACTTTCGCATCAACTCCCTAGCCAACAGGAGCAATTTACAGAGGCCAATTAACATAGAAACATAGAAAATAGGTGCAGGAGGAGGCCGTTCGGTCCTTCGAGCCAGCACCGCCATTCATTGTGATCATGGTTGATCGTCCTCTATCAATAACCCGTGCCTGCCTTCTCCCCATATCCCTTGACTCCATTAGCCCCTAGAGCTCTATCTAACTCTCTCTTAAATCCATCCAGTGATTTGGCCTCCACTGCCCTCTGTGGCAGGGAATTCCATAAATTCACAACTCTCTGGGTGAAAAGGTTTTTTCTCGCCTCAGTCTTAAATGACCCCCTTTAACCATATAAGACTATTACAGCCCGGAAACAGGCCATCTCGCCCACAGTCCGTGCCGAACACATAATCTCCCCTTCCCATATACCTGCATCTACCATAACCCTCCATTAACCTTCCCATCCATATAACTATCCAACTTGTTTTAAATGAAAACGAACCTGCCTCCACCACCTTCACTGGAAGCTCATTCCACACAGCTACCACTCTCTGAGTAAAGAAGTTCCCCCTCATGTTACCCCTAAACTTCAGTCCCTTAATTCTCATGTCATGTCCCCTTGTTTGAATCTTCCCTACTCTCAGCGGGAAAAGCTTTTCCACGTCACCGCTGTCTATCCCTCTAATCATTTTAAAAACCTCTATCAAGTCCCCCCTTAACCTTCTGCGCTCCAAAGGGGAAAGCCCTAACTTGTTCAACCTTTCTCTGTAACTTAGTTGCTGAAACCCAGGCAACATTCTAGTAAATCTCCTCTGTACTCTCTCTATTTTGTTGACATCCTTCCTATAATTAGGCGACAAAAATTGTACACCATACTCCAGAATTGGCCTCACCAATGCCTTGTACAATTTTAACATTACATCCCAACTTCTATACTCAATGCTCTGATTTATAAAGGCCAGCACACCAAAAGCTTTCTTTACCACCCTATCTACATGAGATTCCACTTTCACGGAACTGTGCACAGTTATTCCCAGATCCCTATGTTCACCTACATTCTTCAATTCCCTACCATTTACCATGTATAATGACCTTCCCTTTGTTCCAAGACTGTGGCCCCTGGTTCTGTGGCACAACATTGGGAACATGTTTCCTGCATCCTACAACCTACATTAACCTACAAATGCACTTGTCCTTGGGAGGAAACCAGGCATCCTAAGAAACCCACACATTTACAGGGAGAACGTGCAGACTCCACGCAGACAGCCCCCTGAGGTCAAGATTGATCCCAGATCTCTGAGACAGGTTTATAGCACTTTGGAATTTAGGAAAAATAAGGGGTGATTTATAGAAACTTATAAAATCTGGAGGGGTTGGACAGGCTAGATGCAGGAAGATTGCTCCCGATGTTGGGGAAGTCCAGGACAAGGGGTCACAGCTTAAGGATCAGGGGGAAATCCTTTAAAACCGAGATGAGGAGAACTTTTTTCACACAGAGGTGGTGAATCTCTGGAATTTTCTGCCACTGGGGGTATTGTTGAGTCTAGATTATTGGCTATATTTAAGAGAGGAGGCAGATGTATTTTGCTGTGGGCTAAGGGGATCATGGGGGGATATGGAGAGAAGCCCCGCAGGTACGGAAGGACTGACAGGTCAAGATGATTCCCCATGATCTTATTGAATTTGCGGTGCAGTGTTTAACATGCAAGGGCCAAAGGATTTTTTAAAGCATTCAAACAAAAGCAGCAAAACTATTTATTTAATTAAGGAAAGTGGAAGCAAAGAATCAATTCTTTACTCAGAGAGTGGTAGCGGTGTGGAATGAGCTTCCAGTGGAAGTGGTGGAGGCAGGTTCGTTGGTATCATTTAAAAATAAATTGGATTTAACATGCATGAAGACAAAGGATTTTTTAAAGTACAGGCAAACAAAAGCAGCAAAATGTTGTTCGGCATTTCATTAGGGCCGAGATGGCCCTTTTCCGTGCTGCAAATTGTTATATGGTTAATACCGTTTCTGATATATGTCATGGTTGGAGTGGAGGAGAGGGGTAGGTATGAGTGGGGAAGAAAGGAAAAAGAGGAATAGCTTGTCTTCAAAATGATACTGTTGTGCTACCAAACAGCAAGGTTGAACATATTGGAGTCATTTTTTTTTAATGAACAGAAATTATTGCTGAAATCTACCGTTAGCAATCTAAACGTGTCCAATGTCCTGCCTCTCTCTCTCTCTCTCTCTCTGGTTGTTCTAAACAGATCATTTTGTAAGACTCTTGGGTCTCCTAATCTGAGGAAAGACATTCATGCCAAAGAGGGAGTACAGAGAAGGCTCACCAGACTGATTCCTGGGATGGTAGGACTTTCATATGAAGAAAGACTGGATAGACTCGGCTTGTACTCGCTGGAATTTAGAAGATTGAGGGGGGATCTTATAGAAACTTACAAAATTCTTAAGGGGTTGGACAGGCTAGATGCAGGAAGATTGTTCCTGATGTTGGTGAAATCCAGAACAAGGGGTCACAGTTTAAGGATAAGTGGGAAATATTTTAGGACCGAGATGAGAAAAAAAAAATTCACACAGAGAGTGGTGAATCTCTGGAATTCTCTGCCACAGAAGGTAGTTGAGGCCAGTTCATTGGCTATATTTAAGAGGGAGTTAGATGTGGCCCTTGTGGCTAAAGGGATCAGGGGGTATGGAGAGAAGGCAGGTACAGGATACTGAGTTGGATGATCAGCCATGATCATATTTAATGGCGGTGCAGGCTCGAAGGGCTGAATAGCCTACTCCAGCACCTATTTTCTATGTTTCTATGTTTCACTGTCTTTGTAAAACTCTGGAGCTGCTATTTTATGAACCCAGTTAAACTAAAGTCTCTAGTTCTTGCATTCCTGTGTGCTCGCAGCAATTTAATCAAAATGGACAGCAACCTGGTGAAATAGTTTGGGAAATTATCAAAAAAGAGGAAATGAAACCTATTTCCAACTGACGTGTTGTTTAAGAAGGAACTGTAGACGCTGGAAAATCGAAGCATTTACTTTGTGCTTGTGCTTAAATGAAGTCAACACAGGGAACCGATAATTCTGCCAGGAAAAAATGATGCTTCATCTTTCTTATTACCTACTAAACTGGCAATTCTTAGAATTGCATCTCACTGTGTGGTTTAATTGAGGGTTTGAATTTTATTTCAATACTGACATATCTAGAGATCGTTTTAATGAAATTACTGAATTACTCCGCAGTAGAGTATTTTATATTTTTACCTAGAGCCTACAATAGCTTTTTTTCCCCCTAAACGTTCAAGTTATTTTATTATAAAAAACATTAAAAAAACACACATTAATTCAGACAGAAATGGCAGTATATAACTTTCCACTCAATTTAAAATGCCTTTTTGTGAATTAATTCCAATCCTAAAACGTTAAAAAATATGTATTTGCAGAAATGGCTTTGCTTAATAAAATTAAAGCCAAAAAGTGCAGCATTTAAAAAAAAAAAAATGTTAGATTTGAGTTTGAGTTTAGTTTATTGTCATGTGGGCGGCACAGTGTCACAGCGGTAGAGTTGCTGCCATACAGCTCTTGAAGTGCCGGAGACCCGGGTTCAATCCTGACCACTGGTGCTGTCTGTGTGCAGTTTGTATGCTCTCCCCGTGACCAAGTGGGTTTTCTCCGAGGTCTTCGGTTTCCTCCAAAGATGTACAGGTTTGTAGGTAAATAGGCTTGGTATAAGTGTAAATTGTCCCTTGTGTGTGTGTAGGGTAATGTTAATGTGTGGGCTCGGTGGGCCGAAGGACCTGTTTCTGCGCTGTATCTCTAAACTAAACTACCGAGGTGAAAAGCTTTATATACTAATCAGGCAAAATTTGTGAAGAGAGAAAAACAAGGTTCCATTTGAAGTAAATGAGCTTTAATCTGTTGTATTGCAAAGCCATCGACGTAAATCATGAACTGTTTTTCTCCCATCAGGTGCTGCCTGACTTTCTGAGCATCTTGAATATCTTTCTGTTTTCATTTCAGATTTTAGCATCTGCATATTTTTTGCTTTTCATTCTCTTTAAATTATAGTTTGATGCTGAGACAGATTGGAGTGCAGCAGCAATTTGACATATTTTTAATATGTACGGATGGTCCTGTTGCTCCGATTCCTTGGATGAAAACAACAGTTACATGTTGTAACATTACTAAGTGCAGTTATACACCAATCCTGAACTTGCGCACTTTGCAGCAAAACTGTCCACTGATTCTGGGCCGGTGCCAACAAAGTTAGAAGCACAAGCATGAAGACATGAAAGTTTAAAGGCAGGAAGCATGCAAAAGTAAAGATAAATGAAAATACTAATTTGCATTTGAATATCCTGAGACTCAGCACTTTGGAGAAGCTACTTACCATAATCTGACTTTTGTCAGGTAGGATGTTGGCCAAACTGAACTGAAGGCTCTTCAGCACAGTTATATGTGTCATTCCTTGGCTGGCTGGCTGGCAGAAAGGGTGCACCTTCATTCTAGGCAGCTAATTTTGTCAATCGCTTCGTCTGCTCTTTATCTACTAACCCAACCCTTTCTCTTAGCTCTGAACTCCAATGCCATGACAATTTCTTCGGAAGCACTTCTTGCTAATTAAAAACGCTTCTCAAGCGCCAGACTCCTGGGAAGCCTGAATGAAACGGGACAGGTGGGCATTGCCCACCATTAATGCCACTGAATGCTAATCTTGAAATAACTAGCCATCTCCAAGATGTGGACGTAACCATTTCAATGTGCTTGTGCTTGTGCAAATCTGAATGCGTTTTCTTTAAAAGTAATAAACTTCCATGTCACGAAACCAAGAGGAAATAAACTGAAATAAACCTTTGTACAGTCTAAGAATATCAGAATGAACAGCCTGCAGTAAGTGAGAGTTTGGCAAGCTGCCCATTTCCTCAGTCAAGGAAGGATAACAGTTGTACCCCCAAACCATACTTAATAAGAGGAAATAGATGAAATGTTAGCAATTTGAACAGATGTATATATTCATCAGAGGTGAAAAATATGAGAGTTTGTTAAGCTTTTTAAATGACTAATATGTTAATTACAATTGCTTGAATTGAAGCAGGCGTTAATAATGCCTTGAAATCTTAATGTAAACATTATTCTACATCACAAGTCCTATTGAAGCTCTGGTAGCATGCACATTCTAGTTCTCTAACAGTAAACACAAAGTGACAAGATGAATGGCTACAGAGATCCTGGGGTAAACATTAACCAAATCCCGAGCAGGAAATCCATGGGACAAGTTGGCCTGACAGTGTAAGTAAAACCAGGTGTATGTAAAACCAGTGTTTCACTTGATCCCGTGTATTTCCTGACACTCGGGCTAGGTAAAGAATTCCCCGCACTGTGACTCCCACGAGGAACTCTAAGCAAATGCACATAAGGAGCATAAGCACTCACACACAAACACTTGTTTCAAATTTCAACAAACTCAGTTCATGCATCAGTTTGGAGTATCATATGTTCAAAACTAGTGGAAGCCCGTGTAAATAATAAGAATAATTTTAATGTTTCCATGCAACATGTGTTTTTAGGACTCATTCTATTCTTCCAAAATGTCATTGCCAATTATGAATGCCTTCAAAATAGCTTCCGACTTGAAGGTACTTCTGGACACTTTGAGGTGACTGACCATAAAGAATACAGTTAATATACAAGAAACATCAGCTGAACAACTACAAGAAAAAAAAAGATTTATGGAAACATGCAGTGGGTTTGTTAAGTTGATCAAATGAAGACAGGTAGAGACTATTGAATTAATTACCAGTATGTGGCATAATTTTACCAGCATCAGCTTGTTCCTGAGGGACCTTTCTCTCATGAACTGATCGAGGTCGCTGACTTTTTATTGTATGCTCTTTCATCATTCCAAATTCTAAGGACAGAATAGAGGTTTATGAAAGCTCCAATGGTTGCACAATTCACACATTCACATTTGTATCTTATGCATTTTTTACTGATCTTAATGACAAGGTATCAATATAAAACAGGTTCAGAATGTTGTACTTCTTATTCCAATCCATGTATTAAATCAAATTACACTCGTTTGTTGTAGTTTTGTCGCTGGATTGGGTGGGATTGGGATTTTCCTCGCACTCTGGAAGTCAAATTTCTCCACAAATCCCTGACAGAGGCTGCTTAGTTCTGCAAGCATTGTTCCTGGCGGCAGTGGCGGACTGGCCAGGGTGTCAGCTTGCCCAATGGCAAGTGCGCCCCTGATGAAGTGGGCCCCCTATATCAAGTGGGCCCCTGATGAAGTGGCCCCCCTTTGTCTCCTGGTAACCAATATTTTTAGACCCAGTCCGCCACTGTCCGACGGAACTAAATCGATGAAAAATAAAATTGATGAAGCTCATTGGCAGCTGAAACATCAACTGTTTCTCTCTCTACAGGCGCTGCCTGGCTTGCTGAATATTGTCAGCATTCTCTTTTGAGTAAGGGTGATAAATCTTTGCAGCAGGTTTTAAGGCTGTAAATGTCAACAGTGCATAACATGTAGATATCTCAAAGAGACCCTTTTAAGTAAAATTACATTTGATGGGTAACTTATATGGAATTTACAGAACTGAACTGCTCGTTTGACTAAATTATTCTCTGCCAGTATTTATGTCCTTCACAGGCTTCCAAGTATCACTGATCATTTCACAGTATTCCCATAACTTTCTGATCCCTTATCCATTCCTCTGTTCAAGTTAATGAGCCTCCACCAACTGCAACAGCTATGCCTTGTGGTGTCAAGGTCCATGTACTTAACAATCTATGGAAACATTTTCCCCTGAATTGCCCATAAGAGTTATGAATGATTGTTCCTTTCCCTGTATATATTAATATTGCTTCCCCTTAATGATTAAAGATAGCTAAGTAAGCATTCACTTTCATTAAAAACTGCATTGATTGATTGTACATCACCTTAAAGGTGAAGCTTGGCTTGGGTCTAAGTCTAGGGTCATCAAATGTGGTCGTTTTACAGTAGCAAAAGCAGTAAACTTATGTTCAGGATTTCCTCAAATGCAAACATTCATTCTGGGGGAAAGGGTTACATTAGAACATAACAACATAAATAGCACATGAACAGGCCCTTCGGCCCACCATTGCTGGGCTGACCATGATGCCAAATTAAACTCATCTGATAACTCTCTATTCTCTGCCTATTCACGTGTCTGCCTAAATGCCCCTTAAGTGTTGATAATTGTGCCTGTATCGTGACCTTCCCTGTTAGCACTTTCCACGCACCTACCACCCTTAAATACAAATCCCTTTTAAAATCCCCCCCCCCACCTTAACCTATGCCCTCTAGTATATGACTTTCCCATCCTGAGATTCTGAGAATCCTGAGATTCTCTCTCTGATTATCTACCCTTTTTATGTCTCCTATAATTTTATATCCTTCCATCAAGTCACCCTACAGCCTCTGGCACCCGAGCGAAGTCAATCCGAGTTTGTCCAATCTGTTCTTATAGCCAATCCTTCAGTCCTGGCAGTATCCTGGTGAACCTCTTCTGCACTCGTTCCAAAGCTTCCACATCCTTCCTGTAGTGTGGCAATGAGAACTGTACACCAGACTGGAAATGTGGCCTAATGTTTTATACAGCTACAACATGACTTCCCAGTTTACACTCAAAGCCCCAGCTGCACATTATCCAGGCTAAACTTTATCCGCCCTTCGCTGCTCAAATTTCTAACTGATCATTATCCTTGCTAGAAATTGCCATGATAAAAATGACACCCCCTAGACTAACAATTGACAAGTCAATAAAAGCAAAGATTCAATTTGGGAATAATGGGGAGACATGTGCCAATTTGTCCCAATGCCCACAATGCATGATGTCCTTTAAAGGTTCCCATGTTATTCCACTGGTGTCGATAATTTAATGAGTCTAGCATTCCTGCTGAAAACAACCCCTGCCCACTTTAGTCCTGTCTTCACCTCTAAATGGGAAGGAGATTATTGAGGCAGTCAGGACAGGAAGTCACTTGAGGTGCCCCCATAGTGCGCAGCTTGAGGTGCCCCCATTGTCATCAGGGTAGTCGATGTGCCTGATGATCTTGTTTCACCAACTACTGCTTGGAAATCTTCATGGCAGAGGGGACCCAGGAAGCCCCAGAGGTAGGCCCGAGGCACTGCGGACGGAGATGGCCAGAGGGATTATCACTCCTAGTCAGGCCCGAAGGACTTTGATCCATTGCCATTAGAAATTTAATGACCATTCACGTCTGATCAACGCACTGTGAGTCCAATCACACACCTCGTGGAGTCCTTCCATGCATCTGATACCATGCACTTATAAAATCACACACACACACACACACCAGGTCACGGATTCTTCTCTTCTTGTGGGAGCCTGCCGCCTGCAACTACAGATTGCAGCAGCAGAAACGTGGAGGGCAGACTACACCCATATTGTTAATACACGGGCGAAGGCACCAGCTGCCATGGAACCAGTGCTACGTCCAGGATCAATCTGGGTATAATGGTGTGACCAGACCAACTCCAGTTTCTCGGATCCCACCTTCCCTTCATCTCCTACTTCCATCAAAGTGTAACCGTCAAACGGGACGTTCTTGCCTTGTCCCCATCCACTGATCTTCCCGAGGTGCACCAGATGCAAAGGATAAATATCTGATTTCCCAATTCCCAGCTTGGACTCTCAATTAGAGGGCAGCATTGCAAAATTCTGCATATGCTGAATCCCCAAGCATGCATTGCAACATGCTTGCAGGGGGGAAGGGGGAAAGGGTAGCCAGTGTATCTACTGACCAGAGAGGGAGTACACCTATGTTAGAGAACACAGACGAGGATTTGCTTTGAAACATTTGCAGGTGAAAGCGGATAGGCTTGGATGTCTGGTTATCAGTGCAATCTTAATCCAGCTCAATAGCTTGTGTGAGACATCTGGGAATATGGAGGGGTCCAACTCTAACCTTACACACTTTTTCTCGGAGCCTGGAGTCTACTTATTCCATGCAAGATTTAAGTCAATTAAATCAGACAGGGCCTTTAAGGCACGAAAGAAAAAGCTCAAGTGGGCAATTAGAAGGGGCAATATGGGCCGCAGAATGGCTCTGGAGAGTTGAATTAAAGAAATCTCAAGGCATTTTACACATAGTTTAAAAATAAAAGGAGAACCAGGGAGCAGGTTGGACAAGATTAAAGAAGGGAATTTATGCTTGTAGTCGGGGGGTGTGAGTAAGATACAAAATGAGTACTTTACATCTTTTTTTCATCAAGGAGAAGAACATGGAGTGGAGAAGTGTGGATAATTCTAAAGGCAGACACAACAAGCAGGAGTAACTCGGTGGGACAGGCAGTATCTGAAGAAGGGTCTCGACCCCAAACGTCACCCATTGCTGCCTGTCTCGCTGAGTTACTCCAGCTTTCTGTGTCTATCTTCAGTTTAAACCAGCATCTGCAGTTCCCCCCTACACATTTTGTGGAGAATACTAATCAATGATGGCATTTTGAGATTTTAAGAAGGAGGAAATGTTGGGGCTCTTGATGAAAATTAAGGTGGATAATTCTCCAGGGCGTGATGTGAGCTATCTCAGGTTATTGAGAGAGGCCAAAGAGGTGATTGTGGAAGTCATCACAAAGTCTCTTCCCTCGCCTCAGGCATGTTCTCAGAAGAGTGGAGAGTTGCTAATTTTGTACCATTTTTAAGAAGGTGGAGAGAATCCAGGCCAGCAAGTGTCATGCCAGTGATAGGGAAATGATTGAAGAGGATTGTTCGGGGGGGATTTGCTTCCAATTGGACGAGATTGGGTTAATTCGGGACAGTCAGCATGGCTTTGTACATGGCATGTCTCGCTAACCATATTGAGTTTTTTGAGGTGATGAAGGTGGTCAATGAGGGTCAGTTGGCGGATGTTGTCTCCATGGACTTTAGTGAGGCATTTGATAAAGTCACCCAGTGACTAAATTGCACAGATTCAGAACCAGTTTAGACACAAAAACCTGAAGTAACTCAGCGGGTCAGGCAGCATCTCTGGAGAAAAGGATAGGTGAAGTTTTGGATCGAGAACCCTTTTTCAGATTGAAAGTCAGGGGAAAAGGAAAGGGAAAGTCAAACCGATTTACTGATAGAAGACAGAGGGTTATAGTGGAAGGACAATATTCAGGCTGGAGTTCTGTCACCCGTGGAGTTCCACAGGGAGACACAAAATTTGGGAGTAACTCAACGGGTCAGGCAGCATCTCAAACTGAAGAAGGGTCTCGACCCGAAACTTCACCCATTTCTACTCTCCAGAGATGCTACCTGACCCGCTGAGTTACTCCAGCATTCTGTGTCTACCTTCGATTTAAACCAGCATCTGCAGTTCCTTCCTACACAAGTTCCACAGGGACCTGTGCTGGGAAATCTGCTTTTTGTGATATATATATATATATATATAAATAATTTGGACATAAATGCAGATGAGTTGGTTAGTAAATTTGCAGATAACAACAAGATTGCTAGGGTTTTGGACTTTGAGGAAGACTGTCAAAGTATACAGTGGGATGTAGATCAGCTACAGAAATGGACAGAGAAATGACAGATAGAGTTTAATCCCGTACCTGAGGCTTCTCCCCAGGAGGTCGATCCCCTAAAGGACAAGGGCCCATGAACTTGCAACTCTTAAATATAGCCAAGGGAAGTGGGCCTCAAGTACCCTCTGGCAGAGAGTGGAGAGATTCACCACTAGAGTGCGTAAAAAAGGCAAATCTTCTCATTGCCGGTTTAGTCGGGGGAATGTTCCCCTTTATGGTTAAGCTGTGACCCCTTTTCCTGGACTGCCCTAACATTGCCACACAATCCATTCCTGCATCTAGCCTGTCCAACCCCTTAAGAAATTTTGTAAGTTTCTATAAGATCCCCTCTCAATCTTCTAAATTCTAGAGAGTATAAACCAAGTCTGATCCAGTCTTTATACAATCATGAGGGACAGTCCTGATCTTTTCCCAGATGGAAATCAATACTGGTGTATAACTTATATATATATATGGACATTTAAAGAAGATGTTTGAGGAATATTTTTTTAATACAAAATTTGCAGATAACATAACAAGATAGGTGCAGGGTTTTGGACTTTGAGCCCTTCGAGCCCCCAAGTATTCACAGTGGGATCATGGCTGATCGTCCCAGAAATGGACAGAAAAATAGGAGATAGAGTTTTAATCTGAGCAAGTGTGATGCGTTGCCCCTTTAGGAGTAGCAGTAGAATGTAAAGTGAAAATGGAATGCACTTGCAACATTGAGGCAGGAAAAGGGAGACAGTCTTGGGGTCTAAGTCCATAACTCCCTGAAAGTGGAAACACGAGTAGATAGAGTGGTAAAGAAGGCAAATGTTATGCTTGCCTTCATTAGTCGGGGGATTGTGGAACTCCTTTGGTCACAAAAATAACCTTTTCCTTGATGCTCGCCCAGATTTGCCACACAATGTCCATCTGCACCCACAGGGTATTAGCTATAAGGAGAGGTCCTGGACAAACTTGGATCCGCTGCTTTTCAGCAGATCTACAGAGTGTTGACGGAGGTTGTTGACCTGATAGAAGCATACTCGGTATACAATTATGAGGGACCTGCCGGTAAAGTCAGCAGAATCGTTTCCTCCGGATGGACCTCTCTGTCCTGTCTCCTACTATGGAGGAGCTAGCTTTAAGACATTGGTGGTAAAAAATTTCAAAGAAGATGTTTGAGGCATATTTCTTTAATACAATTGTTTATGCTAGAAATTTAGAAAATCCTTGCAGGAGGAGGAGGCCATTCCACAGCTCTCGAGCTCCCCCTCCTCCCATTCATTGTTTTCATGGCTGATCACCCCCCCCCCCGAAACATAGAAGATAGGTCATCAGGAGAAGGAGGCATTTTTGCGCAGCCCACAACTTTGCCTATTTCCTTCCCTCTACAGTAGCTGCTAGATCGTAGCGTGATATTCCACAGGTGTTTGTGTACCTTCAGGAAAAGGGATCTGACAGTCCAAGTGTTAAACATTTAGAATTAGTTTATGATTGTTAGTATGTTTGGGATGACAGACATGGTTGTTGTAGTCGTAGATTCCTTTTCTCTGTTCAAAGGTCAAGGGACCTCATAGCTGGAAAGTGGGGTGAAGCAGTAGCAGATGAGATTTACATCAGCCCTGTGAGGAAACTGCACCCCAAAGTAAGTTGACTCTGGTGCGACAGCGGGTTCACCTGCCTGTCCTCCGTTTTTCTATTTTTCCGCTGCTGTAGTTTTATGCAGATCTATGTTATTTTGAGACCAAGTGTGTGGTTGGGCGATCGTGGGGGGTGGGAGGGGGGGGGCTCGGGGGGGGGAACCTTTTGAATCTCTCCCTGCTCAGCACTTCAACTCCCTTTTCCCTCGTCGGGTCCGAGCTGTCGTTGGGGCCACAACGAGGAGCGGCCTCCAACAGGATGAAGCCAGAGGGACTCAGGTGCCGAACAACACCTCATATCGCAGCTTGGGGAGACTGCATCCTGCGGGAATGAACATTGGATTCTCCCAATTTTGTTAGTCCTTGCTGCTGCTGCTGCGCCTTCCTCAGCTCTCGAGCTGCTCCTGCTCCTCCTGGACGGCGGCACTTTTCCCCGCGGGTCCCCCCCCCCCCCCCCCTTTTCGGGGCTCCTGCCACGGCGATTCTGAAGAAGGTTTTGGCTCGAAACTTTGCCTGGAGCGGGGCCTACATGCTGCTGCCCCGCGCTGAGTTTGGAATGCGGGACTTTGCGAGCGCACCTTCGATTTTCCAGCAATCTGCAGTTCCGGTAAAACGACCTCGGACCACCCTAATGGCGTGGCTTCAATGGCCGTGGATGACACATCGCCATGTTGGAGCCGTAGGCTTTGACTTTGACTGTGACATCGGGAGGGAGAGAGTGCAGTGGAGAGATAAGTTTATTTGGCCTTCCATCACAGTAGCATGGATGTTTATGTAAAATGTTAATCTGGGGACAAGTGTGATGTATGTTGGCTGCAGAAACGGCATTTCATTGGACCTCCAGGGGGAAATGACAATTAAAAACTCTTGATATTACTCTGGTAACAGGATTGATATACAGAGGGATCTAAGTGGTGATACAGGTGGATTGGGTGGTGAAGAAGGCATATGCCATGCTTGCCTTCATAGGCTGAGGCATTGAGTATGCGAGTTGGATGGTCCTATTGTAGCTCTATAAAGCCGAGGTTGGAGCATACTTGGAATATTATGTATCGTTCTGGTCACCACACTTCCAGGAAGGATATGGTAGCAATAGGAATGTCCAAGGGCTGCCTAGAATGGAGGATGGTGTATAAAGGAGTGATTGGAGAGGCTGGGTTTATTCTCGCTGAACAGTGACCTTCTAGAGTTACTAAAAGCATGAAGGACATAGATTGGAGAGATAGAGTGTTTTTCCCAGGACAGGGACTAGTGTCTAGAACTAGAGGGTACAAGTTTAATTAGAGGGGGGGAAATTGAAAGAAGATCCAAGGGGAAATGTTTACACATAAAGAGTGGTACTTATCTGGAATTATCTGCCAGAAGAGGTGGTAGAAATAGATACTATGACAGCATTTAAAAGGTATATGAATAGGAATTTAAATAGGAATTTGGATGAGGGAGATGTGTCTAATGTAGGCAAGTGGGATCAGCGTAAATGGGCATTGACGTAGTGGGCAGATAAAGCATGTTTCTATGCCGTATGATTTGAGAAGATTACAGCTGATTGAATTTCAGCCTTTACTTCATATTCCTGTGGCACCCTTTCACCCCTTTGACTCTCCAATAAAATTGCAACTGATTAATAATCATCTTAGCAGAGCTTGTCACTGAGTGTAAAGAACTACTTTTCAGTGCGCAGTCTGCACCAAACGTTAATTCCATGCCTGTTCTTAGACTTCGGGGGTCGTTGTTTGATGTTGCTTGTAGATTAACACCACAGTTGCACATTATGTACACGGGCATGTCACGGGCATGGGGGCAGCTGTTCACATATCTCTGAGACTACTGAGCTCACACTTGCAATTCACAATCAATTTTACACTCAATAGAAACTTGACAGCACAACATAATAGACAATAGGTGCAGGAGTAGGCCATTCGGCCCATTGAGCCAGCACCGCCATTCAATGTGATCATGGCAGATCATCCCCAATCAGTACCCCGTTCCTGCCTTCTCCCCATATCACCTGACTCTGCTATCTTTAAGAGACCTATCTAGCTCTCTCTTGAAAGTATCCAGAGAACCAGCCGCCACAGCACTCTGAGGCAGAGAATTCCACAGACTCACAACTGTATGAAAAAGTGTTTCCTCGTCTCCGTTCTACCCCTTATTCTTAAACTGCGGCCCCTGGTTCTGGACTCCCCCAACATCGGGAACATGTTTCCTGCCTCTAGCGTGTCCAAACCCTTAACAATCTCATATGTTTCAATAAGATCCCCTCTCATCCTTCGAAACTCCATAGTATACAAGCCCAGCCGCTCCATTCTCCATTCTCCATAAACATATGTTGGGCGACTGAATTTCTAAACCCATATCCAACTGCAGGATATAATTCCATGCTGTTAAAAATGTTGGCATTCAAAGAAAAGTATGGGATTATCGGACCGATGGAGATAACACAAGGCCTTAATAAAAAGTACTGACAAAAGCTGGGAAAGTGAAAATGGAAAATGTTGCAGACAAAGAGCAGCTTTGGCATCTGAAGAGAGAGATGACAGCTAAATAGTTCAAGTACTAAGTCCATGTCTTATCAATGTCGACTAAAGGGTTTGACCAAAATACCCTTTTCAGTTCTGATTTTTTTCTCTTCAATAATTTCAGTTTATGTTGTTGCGCTATGCTTTCCAAATCAGGAGGCATATGTAGAGGTCAATGTGCTGAGGAAAGGAATCAAAGGCTGTACAGATGGGATGAGATGAGGGTGGTGTGAAGGGGAGGAATTGGTCATTTGAAAAATAGCTGTCAATTATAGTAACATCATGTGCCCTTTTGAATCACTGTTGTCCTGCAGTGCAACCCAATTCAACACTCTGCCTCTGCACCTTGCAAATGGCCTGGATTGATTATGTTCCAAAGCAAAGACTGCTGGAGTTGCTTTGCTGAGATGAACTTCGATCGTGGTGAACCACTAATGGGGGAGTGTGCCAATTGGGTCATTGCCTACATCCAATGTGGGAAAGAAGTGGTGGTGATTTTGATTCATGGTGATTCCAGGCAATGCAGCCGCGAATGGGGAAAAGACTGCACCTCAGGCCAACTGGTCTGCCTCTTCTCTGGCATCATCCGTCTGTAATCCAAAATCTGAGAAACTCTCTGTTGCCTACTCATTCTTCACAGTCTTCTGCCTGAGGAGACTGAGCAGTATTATCCCAGATTATTTTTCTCTCATTGGCCCAATGTTGTTTTTTTTTTACTATTTCTAAGCCAAGGGGTCATGTAGCCGTAGTGGGAGTGGGGAATGGGGAGTTAGGGAGGTGTTTGGAGGAGGCAGGAGTGGAAGGAATTTGGTGGTCATGATCATCAGGAGGGGGGGAGGGGAGGAGGTGTCGCAGCGGGAGAGTTGCTGCTGACTGACAGACAGACAGCGGCCCACAGATGCGGGTTCGATCCTCACTACAGGTGCTGGCTGCACGGCCTTGTCTCCTTCCTCCCCCCCCATGGCCTCGCTGGGTTTTCTCCGGGTTCTCCGGTTTACTCCCACACCCCAAAGTCGTCAGGAGCTGAATTCCGCGAGTCATGGAGGATAAGCTTACACAATTTAGTCAAGGATGGACAGATTGCCTCTTTAAAGAACATTGGCAGGAAATTCGACACTCGTGCCCTGATGTCCAAGAAAAAGTGAGGCGTCATTTGCTCTCTTCCAATTTGTGTGAACCATTCTGCAACCTACGGAATTTTGGAAGATGATGAACAGTGCACCTGCCTGAAAGGCTATGGATCAAGTTCTGGAATTTGGGCAGCTATTTTCCAGCCGGCACGGACTCCATCTTCTACGTCATCAACTCTACGATTCCTTGAAACTGGCAAGATGTCTGATTCATACAACACAGTGGAAACCTGGAGCGATCTCCCCAAAAGGCTTTCTGGATGCTGTGGACAGACCTCTTGTCATTAATCTCCGGGGCACTGTGACCGCCGACTGCGACATCGTTGAGCTGCGGCTGCAGATGTCACCGTGGGCGGGCGGCTCTGGATTTGAAAAAAGTTCTTCTCATCCGAGTTCGCCAAAGGATGGCCGGCGCGGCGGCCTGAGAACCTTGGACATTGCAGTCTCCGGGGTGAAGCCCCTTGTCCAGGCCGCTGAGAATGTTCACCCCGCCGATGATCCAGCGGGCAGAGGGCCTGAAAATCTTCCTGCATGAGGAGCCACATATAGACCCTCGGGTGGACTATGAAGAATTTGGATATTTTCAGTTTCTATAAGATCCCCTCTCAATCTTGTTAAATTTCTATAGCGTTCTGTACAAGCCGATTTTGTCGATTATTTACTTTTATATTCATTAATTTGATCAGTCTCTGTAAAGCACTTTGGTTCAAATGATTTTGGTTAAAAGTGCTTCTAAATAAATATTATTATCCCTCTATTATGATGTGGCAGGAATAATG
This sequence comes from Leucoraja erinaceus, assembly GCF_028641065.1. Lineage (NCBI taxonomy): Eukaryota > Metazoa > Chordata > Chondrichthyes > Rajiformes > Rajidae > Leucoraja > Leucoraja erinaceus. The sequence goes on from NC_073381.1 coordinate 10,695,735, forward strand.
TACTTCTTACGCTCTAGTTATCATGGTCTGCAACAGGTCTAAAGGATGGTTATTTTCTACCTATTATAATGGAAATAGTTTGATTTTAGACTAAATGTAACTATTGTAGTTTAGTTCAGCTTATTGCCACATGTACCGAGGTACAGTGACAAGCTTTTTTTGTTGCGTGCTATCCAGTCAAGAAAAATACTACACACAATTCCAATCAAGCCTTCCACAGATACAGGATAAAATGAATAATGTTTAATGCAAGACAAAGTCCCATAAAGTCCGATTAAAGATAGTTTGAGGGTCTGAGAAGAAAGGTTTTGTGATAGTGATGTAGTCGTGCAGGAGGAGAATAAAGGAAAAAAATGTTAGGAGCTGCAGAGCCAAAGAAGACTTTACATACATATCCGTTAGCATTTAATTAGATACAGAATGAGCTTCAGAAATTGAAAGGCCTACTTTGGTAAACGGCCAGCCTGACCTTACAGGATTGACGTGTGCACAGGGAAAGAAAATGGTGTTCAGGGTTAATTACCAAGTGAGAATTCTCTTAAAAAGTTCCAAGTAATGCACCGTTAGCTCTCAAATAGTGCAGATACAGCCATTTCCTGGGCAGTATTCATCAACTTCCTTCAGATTGCATGCCTCAGTGCAGACAGTTTCTACTTCAATCACAATTCAATAGCTAAATGAATGTATCCAGAACTCCTCCTTGTCCTTGGAGGACAATGCAAATGGTGATTTCAATTTTTCAAAGGCATTTCCCCCAAATGTTAGTGTAATAAACAGCTACCTGCTCTCATGCCCTTAGTCCTTCAATGTTTATTCTTCTGTATCTACACATTTAATCTCAAAATCCATTTTTGGAAGCCTTGTCCTCAGCTGCCTTGGCCCAATACTTTGGAATTCCCTTCCTAAATTTACCCCATTTTCCTTTCTTAGAAGCAGCTTAGGATCTCTTGATACACGGAATTTGCTATTCAAATGCAAAACGCTGGTTTCATTATTTCCTCAGACTTTTCACATTGCTGAAGATGCCCGTGGGAATCTTAGTTTCATTTATATCCTTGTCAAACTTTTCTCTTTAGCAATGTTTAACTGGAATATTATGAATCAAAATTTTGTGACTCGCAGTCATGCCTCTAAATCAGACACTTGCGGTTTGAATTTCCATTATAGAGAAATGAGGATCCCAATAATTCACTGAGTATGAACACACTGGACACTGTAGATTATGCAATCTGGGATCTGGGGGGGGGGGGGGGGGGGGGGGGGGGGGGGTGGGGGGGGTGGGGGGGGGGGGTGGGGGGGGGGGGGGGGGGGGGGGGGGGGGGGGGGGGGGGGGGGGGGGGGGGGGGGGGGGGGGGGGGGGGGGGGGGGAACTAACTGCTGAAAGAACTCAGTGACTCAGACAGTATCTGCAGAGACAAAGACATGGTCGATGTTTCAGGCTGAGATGGTCAACTGACCTTTTTGTTCCCATCCTGAACATGGACATTCATACATCAGATGAATAGATCCCAACCATCCTTCCGCCAACACCAGGAGTGTGAATACAGCATCAGCAAAAGGCATGTTGGTTCTTTCAAACACTTGTTGCAAGAAGCATCGTGATCGCAGAAATGTACCGATGCAATATGACACCAAAAATGGTACTGCTATTTAGAAACAGTATCATTAACAACTTCAATAGCACCATTATTGTGGGAAAATCACATTCAGAAAAATAATTAAGTCCTTTCAAGTGGATATAAGCAATTCCATAATCTAACACTTATCTCTGCCAACATCACCAATAACAAATTAACTGTCATTTATTTCATTAACATTTCTGGGACCTGGCTGTGTGTGAATCACCTGTGGCTTTCCCCACAGATCAGGTACAACATTTTTTGGTGCAACCTTTTGTTGTGAAAGTAACCCAAATAAACAATCATTCTTTCTTCCGGGACAGTAGTGGGACAGCACAGAAGAAGACAATAATGTCTAAACAAGCAATCCCTTTCCTATCCTTTTGGTATCATTGGCTATCATTTTTACTCGGGACAGCCTATACTTTAAGAATGGAGAGCACGGAACGAGCTTATTGGTCCATTGTGTCTTTGCTGATGAGGAAGGATTGATCAAATTAGTTCCACATTGTTGATCTTATCCCAATTCCCAGTAACGGTGGTGCAGTTGGTGGAGCTCACAACACCAGAGACCCAGGTTCGACCCTGACTTTGAGTGCAATTTGGGTGAGCTTGTACCTTCGCCCTGTGACTACGTTGGGTTTCTGCTGGGTTCTCCGGTTTCTTCCCCCATCCCGAAGTCATGTGGGTTTATAGTATACAATTGGCCTCTGTAAATTGCTCCTGGTGTGCAGGGAGTGGATGCGAGCGGGATAATAGATCCGGGATAACAGCATGAATTTGGCGGGCAGAAGTGCCTGTTTCCATGCTGAATCAATCAATCAATTAATAAATGAATTTCTCCCTTCAAATACCACAGCCAATAGAAACATAGAAACATAGAAATTAGGTGCAGGAGTAGGCCATTCGGCCCTTCGAGCCTGCACCGCCATTCAATATGATCATGGCTGATCATCCAACTCAGTATCCTGTACCTGCCTTCTCTCCAATGTCACTGTGAATCTATTTCAGCATCCTTTTACATGGTTCAGTGCAAATTATCGAAATGACTGCATAATAAAACAACTCATTACTCCCCTGCTTTCTTTTGCCAATTATTTTAATGAACTTTCCTCTCTTTCTGTTATTAAACTGCAGAGAGAGCTTTAATTCATCTTCCCTTCCACTCATTTCTACCTTGCCGCGCATGTACAACCCTCCCACACAATGAACCTTGACCACTTTACCTTTATTTTCCAATCATGGAAATGCCATGCTTATTTTTGTAAACTTTAGATCAAAAATATTAGAAGCAAATATAAAAAGAGAACACGGGCAAGTGAATCAATTGATGCCTTTTCTTGTAATCTAAAAATGCTCTGTAGGTCTGCAATGATTCATGACTTATTCACAAATAATAATCAGTTTGATGCCTGCGATGATATTAAAACAAAAATTAAATTGCACACATTTTAACATGTTATGGTCTGAGACGTTGGGAAAAGACAGTGAAAATCAAAGCCGCGTTCCAGACAAACAGGGTTTGAAACTAAATCACAAGCACGGGGAAATGCAATAGTTGAGGGATGAAGAGGCAGAAGGAGGTTTGATGGAAAAGAGAGAAGGGAGAGTGGAAGTAAGAGGGAAGGGTAAAGAGAAAGAATGAATTGAATGGGGGAAGAGACAGGGAGATGAATGGAGGTAATCAGAAAGATGAGAGAGGTGATAATAATAATAATAATAATCTTATTTATATAGCACATTTTCAGTCAACTTGCATTGACCCCAAAGTGCTTCACATAATTACATTACATTACACACAGGCAAAGTTGGGTGAAGTGTCTTGCCCCAAGGACACAACGACAGTATGCACTCCAAGCGGGATTCGAACCGGCTACCTTCCGGTCGCCAGCCAAACACTTAGCCCATTGCGCCATCTGTCATCCCACGTGATGGTGAAAGATGAGAGAGATGGAAGCTTGAGAGGTATTGTTGGATAAATAACCATAGTGCATGTTGAAGATAGTACAGACTGCGCTGGTGGTGGTGGAGGGCAGTGGGTGGATGTGTGGATGCCAAACAGGCAGGCTCCTTTATTCTTTGTTCACTAAGCTTTGTGAATGTTGCTAGAGAAATATACTATCCAGGCAAGTGAAGAATATTTCATCATGCTTCTGACTTGTGTCTTGCAGACGATGAGAACACCTAGAGCTGTTACATAGAAACATAGAAACATAGAAATTAGGTGCAGGAGTAGGCCATTCGGCCCTTCGAGCCTGCACCGCCATTCAATATGATCATGGCTGATCATCCAACTCAGTATCCTGTACCTGCCTTCTCTCCATACCCCCTGATACCTTTAGCCACAAGGACCACATCTAACTCCCTCTTAAATATAGCCAATGAACTGGCCTCAACTACCCTCTGTGGCAGAGAGTTCCAGAGATTCACCACTCTCTGTGTGAAAAAGTTCTCCTCATCTCGGTTTTAAAGGATTTCCCCCTTATCCTTAAGCTGTGACCCCTTGTCCTGGACTTCCCCAACATCGGGAACAATCTTCTTGCATCTAGCCTGTCCAACCCCTTAAGAATGTTGTAAGTTTCTATAAGATCCCCTCTCATGTGGTTACGTGGTAAATCACTCATTGCAAGATATCCGGCCTCTGACAAGGCCTTATTGCCACAGCATTTATGTGACTGGAGCACTTGAGTTTCTGGTGAATGCTGACCCCAGGTTGTGGATTATGGAAATAGTAATAACACTGAGTGTAAAAGGATAGGTTGTTAGGACATAGAACAGTGCAACAAAGGAACATGCACTTTGGCCCATATTATCTGTGCAGAACATGATACCAAGATAAACCAATTTCATCTCCCTGCACACGATCCATATCTCTACACTACCTACATATCCATGAGCTGAAAAGCCTTCTAAATGCCGCAATCATATCTTCCTCCTCCAGCACCATACCTGGCAGTGCAATCCATGGACCCAACAAATTCTGTGCAAAAGATTTGCCCCGCACATCTCCTTTAAACTTTCCCCCTCTCACCTTAAAGCTATCCCCTCTAATCTATGACAATTCCACTCTGGGAAAAATATTCTGACTGTCTCTCCTCTCTGTGCTTCTCATAATTTTATATGCTTCTACTAGGCCAACTGGCAGCAACTGGCAGCATCTGCGGAGAAAACAATCCAAGTTTCTCAATCAGGCTGAAGAAGGATCATGATCCGAAACGTCACCTTTTCACTTTCTCTAGAGATGCTGCCTGTCCAGCTGTCCAGCACTTTGTGACCTTTTCCAAGTTTCTCCAATCCCTCCTTGCACAAATATCCACGAGTCAAGTGTCAACATACTTGACTTGGTATTGGGAAACCACCAAGGCCTGGTGACTGGTACTTTACCAGTTGGATTGTCCACATACTAATTTAGGAAACTTTCCTTGATGCACCTACTGCCCCATCTAAGCCTTTTGCACTAAGTAAGTCCCAAGTCAATATTCGAGAAGTTAGTCATCCACTATGACAACCCTGTTACTTTTGCATCCTTTCCTCGATCCCCTGATGGATATTTGAGGACCGTTAGAGTGAATGCACCTTTCCTATGTTTGAGCACTATCCATATTGCCCATGGTATGTCCTCTCCAAGTGTCGCCATGACATTCATGTTATGGGACTTTCTCTGACTGCAGATCATGGTTGTTGTGGTTACGTCACGTTATCTGCTACTCAATAGCCCGTGCCTGAAGGTTGGCTGCATCTTGCTCCATGCAGGCACGGGCTTTTTTTTTGTATTGAGAAATTGTGAATCAAATTGAATATTCTGCAATATTCAGCAAATCTCTCCACGTGATCTCGTGAAGGAGGGAAGGTGATGGATCTAGCAGCTGAAGATGTTTGGGCTTGAGGATGTGCTGGGGCTGGGATGGCTGATCACAACCAGTTTCCCTTGTGTGAGACACAACTTCAACCGTGGAGTGTTTCCCTTTGAATTCAGATTTACCAGAACTCCTTGATGCCATTATTGGTTCAATGGTTTATGTATTATCACATGTACCAAGGTACCATAAAATATTTTTTGTTGTATGGAGCTCAGCAAGACTATCACCATACATAAGCATAATCCCCCAATTATTTCAGAATGTACAGCCCACTGAGTCCATATGCAAGAGGTGCCAGTGGTTAAATGCTATCTGTAAGGTGAGGGCATTCATTGTCACTGCACCACTGGAGTTCAGCTTTTTGGTCCATGTTTGGGACAAAACTGTGATGAGGCCACGAGTCAGGTGGTCCTGGCAAACCCAAACTGGGCTCTGCTGACGAGCAACTGCCTGATGGCAGGTTCTATCACTTTATTGTTATGAGCAGAATATTCAGAGGTAAATAGCTGGACCGATTTGTCCTACCCAGGCAATTTTACACATTGTGAGGTTGATGCCAATATTGCAACTGCATTCAAGCACCGAGTTCTGGAGTACAGGCGTTCAGTAGAGCAGCTGGAATATTGTCTGCTCCCAAGGGTTTTGGTGTATACAAGTGATACTAAGGATTAGCTGAGGCCAGAGGAGACTGGCTATTGTGATGGAGGGGATCTCAGGAGAAAGGCAGGATGCAACACCCACTTCCCACATTTGGCTGAACATGTTCACGACTGCTTCAGCCTGGTCTCTGGCACTAACTTTGGGAATTTCATTGTGAATGTGACAGGATCATCCACCCGCCATGAGCACTTTAATTGTCCACCACTATTTTACAATCAGGTGTGGTAGAGTTTTGAGATATGAGATTGTGAGATCGAGCCCTTGCATTTGCATGCTGTCTTTGCAGTTTAACACATGCAGTCCTCAGTGGCCCCTCATTGTATTTAGTTTCGCTTGATTCTTCATCTAGCATGCTCATCTGCACTCCTCACTGACCCAGGTTGATCTACTGGGTTTGATAATAAAGCTCGGGTGAGAGATAAGCTGGGCCTTGAGGTCACACATTGTGGTTGTGGTCATTTCTGTTGCTGCTGGTGTTTTGCCATTGCTCATGAAAGCCCATTTCATGCTGCCAGATCCCTTCTGATGAGACCACACTTAACCCAATTTATAGGGCAACACAATACGATAGAAGGTGTCTTCACTATGAAGACGGGACATCACAAGGATTGTACAATGGTTACTTTTATACTTTAGAGATGCAGCGCGGAAACAGGTCCGTCAACCCACAGAGTCCCCACTGACCAGCCAACACTGAAACTATCTAAGGGCAATTTACAATTTTACCAAAATTACCAAAGTCAATTAACCTACAAACCTGTATGTCCTTGGAATGTGGGAGGAAACTGGAGCAGCCAGCGAAAACCCATGTGGTTTCATAAAATATGTCATGGACAGGTAGACTATAGAGGATGACGACAAAATGATTTATTCCTTGTACCTTGGGTGGGCAGCGCGACTCACGTCGCAGCGGCCTCTGCAGTCCGTCTGTCGTTTTTTAAATTTTTTGCCGCGTTTGAATGTTTGAATGTTTGAATGGAGTTTAGTTTAAAGTGCTTTTTTTTTAACTGGGTATGTGTGTGTGGGGGGGCGGGGGGGGGGGGAAACTTTTAAAATCTTTCCCCTGCACGGAGAACCCGACCTTTTCCCTATCGGGTCTCCGTTGTCGTTGGGGCCGAGCACCGTGGAGCGGCCTCCAATCGGAATGACCTGGGGCTCCAGTCGCGGAACCTGCGGACTTAACCACCATCGCAGAACTGGCCGAGTTCGGAGCGGGAGGAGCTGTGGTGGCGCGCGGATGCGACCCGACCCTGGGGATTCGAATATGACCTGGAGCGGGGCTTCCATCGCCGCGCGGTCTAAATGGCCGCGGACACTGTTAGCGGGAGCTCGATCCGGAGCGCGGCCTTGCTCGCCCGGCACGGCTTTAACCGACACTTTTCGGGGCTTTGACTCTGACATCGGGAGGAGAATGTGGAGTGCAGGGAGGATAAGACTTGCCTTAGATCCAGTGAGGACGAGATTCAGTGTGATGGGTTCGTGTAAATTACCTGAGCGGGGCCTTACATGACTGCGCCCGTTTGCGCGGCAATGAGGTTTAAATGGCCAAATAAAGGACTTGTTGACTCGCTTATCCGCCGGGGACCTAATCTGGCAGCTTTATCATTCAGAACTTGACCCACCAGGTAGTGAGCGCGCCACGCTGCTATTGCATCTGCCCGTCACACGGCTATTGGTTAATGACCTCCCGCGAAACACTTCAGACTTCTTTTATCGCATAGAAGCCTAGTGGCTTTGAACTCTGCCTGTCATCGGGAGGAACCTTCCAACCCACTGAGGATGTTGCAGAGATTAAAAAAATCAAGTCTGATCCCATCAGATAAAGCATAACAATAAGTTTAATTTGACACCTTTTCACTTTCTATCTCACTCGGAAATTAGCATCTTGTTCCCAGTGAGCTGTGATCGTGGACAGTCAAAAGCCCATAACCTTCACTGTAAGAGAATGGATGAAATTTTCAGTTATGTAAATTGCATTCTGGCAAATATAAAATAATTTTTTTGAAATTGTGTGTATGACCCTGCAGAAATTTCAAATTTCGTTTGAACCTCAATGAGGTTCAAATGACACAAATAAATTGTATTGTATTGACTCACTTAACACTTGCTGCAGACCTAATCTGGCAGCTTTGTCATTTTAACTTGACCCACCAGCTTTCTAGTGTGTTCCTTGAACGCGTGGGTTCCTTAGAACGTTCACATTGCGCTGGATTTGTGCCCTCAATTGCCCAGAAAAATACTGCGGGTTATTGGTGAGTGACCTCCCAGTCATAGAAAAACTTTATTGGTGAGTGACAAGCCCCAGTCCCTTAATTGTTTGCCTGCTGCGACCTTCGGAGTGAGAGAGATTTTTCTACTTTATATTGTTAACATAGAAGCACTATCTTTTGCGACTCTTTACTAAGAACTGAACTTCGATTTGCATGTAAAAATCGCGTTTTAAACCCCCACCTGACAGCGCCAAAATCACCAACGGGGCGGGGCTTCCAACCCACTGATTCACCACCCGACACCCAATCTTTGTTCCAAGCTTCCAGTGTCCATCCTGACCCGCAATCTCATTTCTGTTTCCTCAATTTTGCCCCCCAGGTCTCTGATCTCTCTGCCTCACGATCCAATATGTTGAGCCCGATATCAGAGAAGCCAAGCTCTACCAACCCTTCATCAAACCCAGTCCTCCCTGGCATCCACTTACAAGCCCATCACTCCTCTGATCTCCATGCCGCAAGTCAGCCATTGACTGGGTTGTTGACTGAACCCAACATCCCAATCCTCTGCTTATGGCCCTTGTTCTCTCTACTTCCGAACACTGGCCCACAGCTGCTCTTGACCCCTGGGCAAGGATTTGCCCCCCACCAATTGATAAAAATTTGAAGTTGCAACCAAAAGAATGAAAGTTCATTTGGCTTGCCGTTTGTAGCACCATTTAAAAACAGAATGCTTGTCCCCTTATTCAATGTTGAAATTCTACCTCAACATTACTTTCCTGCAGTCTCTTGATTCCCTTAAAACCTAAAAATTAATTGTTCTCTGTCTTGAAAATACTCGACGACTGAGCCACTTAGTTCTAAAAATTCACCACTCTTCGGATAATAAAATTTCTTCTCATCTCTGTCCTGCTTGACTGACTCTTTATTTATTAACTGTGACCCTGGTTCTGCATATCACAGCAGAGAAAACATCAACTTCATAGCACCCCTGTCAAGCCAGGAATACTGTACATTTCATTGAGATCACCTCTCATTCTATGAAATGTTACGGTCATGGTGCAGTCTGCTTGATTCCCATCCTAGGGCATGGCCCCATCCCATGGAATCATTCTGGTGAATCACTGTTGCAGGCCCTCCTTCCTTACATAGGGAGACCTGGCCAAAACATAATATTCTCGCTATGGTTTCACCTGGGGCTCTATATAATTGGTGCAAAACGTTTCTAATTTTGCACTCTAATCTTTTAATATTAGTCACAACACCAGCCTTCAGTTTAGTTGAGTTTAGTTTAGAGATAGCATCCCTCGCATATTAACACTATCCTACACACACTAGGGACAATTTTTACATTTACCAACCCAATTTACCTACATACCTGTACGTCTTTGGAGTGTGGGAGGAAACCGATGGTCTCAGAGAAAATTGTCGCAAGTCGCGGTGAGAACGTACAAACTCCTTACAGACAGTACCCATAGTTGGGATCGAACCAGGGGTTCCCCGGTGCTGCAAGTAAAACCAAGTCTATCCAGTTTCTTTCTTCATAATACAGTCCTGACATCCAGGAATCAGTCTGGGTGAACCAATTCTCTGCACTCCCTTCATGGCAATAAATGTCCTTCCTCAGATTTCCCTGTATGGGCATTACCTATCTCACACCAGCCCTGCTGGAAGGCAGCAACTCTACAGCTGCGCCATCGTGCCGCCCTAACCCGACCCTCTAACCTGAATTAAGAAGTCATTCTAGAAGTATGTCTATCCATTTATTTTAATCATGGTGAACCTTCTTGAACTATGCATGATTTAACTTCACCAGGTGTTGTCTCACCAAGAAGTACAATGCAGAGAAGCAATCCTTTTGCTGTGAAAGCCCTCTGAACTCCACTCCCTTTTCACCCAACAATCGGCCACCATTTAGATAATAGTCTGCTTTCCCGTTTTTAAAATGGTGACCTACATTTATCCAATTTCATTTGCCAAACATCTGCCCACTACCCAGCCTATCCAAGTTTTGCAGTCTCCTAGCATCCTCCTCACAGCTAAAGTGGCTTATTACAAACTTAATATCAATTCCCTTCCACATTCATTGAGCCCACCCCATTGTCCTTGTGCCATTTACCCATTCTCTTTTTAATCAGACAGTTCTCTATTCAATACTGAACCCCATCCTGCTTTACGTTTGTAGCTAATCTCTTTGTGCAACCTCTTCACAGCTTGAACAACTGGCCAAGTGTGGCTGAGCACCAGTTACATTTACTTGTCAAAGATATTGGAATGAATCGTGAACAAGTGCAACTCACAGCAATAGACAATAGACAATTGACAATAGGTGCAGGAGTAGGCTATTCGGCCCTTTGAGCCAGCACCACCATTCACTGTGATCATGGCTGATCATCCACAATTAGTACCCCGTTCCTACCTCCCTTGATTCCACTATCTCCAAGAGCTCTATCCAACTCTCTCTTGAAAGCATCCAGAGGATTGGCCTCCACTGCCTTTCACTGGCAGATAATTACACAGATTCACAACGCTCTGTGTGAAAAAAGCTCTTCCTCATATCCATTCTATTGTTGTGGTCTCCAATAATCACAGCTTGTTGCGGTCTCCAATAATCACTGCGACACACTTGGCGTAATGCACTGAAGAGCAGCCATGTACACCATGCAACCAACTCCTGGCTTGAGGGTTAAATCCCATTAAGTTCCTGACTCAAGTTGTCCATCTCCGTGCACCATTTATTTCCCTCTATTCTCCGTTTTCTGCCCATTAACAGTACTCATTGTTTAATGGACCGACTGAGGTATGTCGATAAATAGCAAAACACCATCCAGAATTCTGGAAGGTTGTATTTGTTTAATAATCTCTTCATTAGAATGCACCGGAATGAAATTGGTAACTCTTTTCTACATGGTCGTTATTTCGTAGCTAATATCAAGTGGAACCTAATGCTGAAAAACCATGTTACTCGAAGGGTGAAGAAGTTATTGTTGGTTAATGTTGAAAACTTACAAGAATTTTCTCATGAAATATCACGGGACTTCAACACAATTTAGACTGGAACAATGGAGCCTACTGAGAGATTTTAATATATGATAAACCTCATTTCAAAATTAAATTACTTCATGTGTATCTTCATTTCACAATTTTAATCATAACATTGAATATTAACTAATTCATACATTAATTAGTCCTCATTATCCTATTTTAACTCTGGCTCCTCACGGTTTCCATTATTCCCATTTATGGATCTAATTTGCCACAGCAGTAGATCAGTGGGTTTACTGCAAATATGGAAGAAGAGAAGACCCTACGCTTGTGTTTCTATTGCACCTTTAATCCAGAATAATAATGGCATGTTTAGAATGTCTACGTTGTTTCCAATATAGAGAAAAATATCCGAAAATTTGAGATCCCTTACTGTGACCCAATTCCTCAGCCATTCAAAATTATCCAACATCAGAACAGCATCCAGAGGTGATTACTGGGACTATATCCTCCACCTTGTGCCAACTAAGATCCTTTACCCCCCATCTAACCTCCACCCCTTATAACCCCAGTGACCCTCCCTCTCAAGTGAACACCACTTGCTCCTGGGCGTGTGTGGAAGAAATGTGCCTGTTTGGCAATTCTAGAGTTAAAACTTGGTACTCGCTTGTAATGTCTCCATTGTGCTTGCCTGTATGTTCCCTCACTTCTTAGGAGGAAAGTACTTACAGGTATCTGCAGCTGCAGAAAACCATCCCCTATATATTAACAAGCTAATGAACTAAATAAAATAGCAGGGTAAAGGTTACCACACCGCTCTTGTTATTCTTATTTTTGTATCTTATTGCAAAGCAAAGCATGACTTTGGTCATGTAGACTTGCATGTTCTGAGGTATACAAGACATCACTGAACTACTTGTAGCAGAGTTTGGCTCCAGCAGGTAGACAAAAGTGCTGGAGAAACTCAGCGGGTGCAGCAGCATCTATGGAGCGAAGGAAATAGGCAACGTTTCGGGCCGAAACCCTCTGGCTCCGACAGACAGGATCTCCGTGATATGACATTAATGGAACCTCGCAACCTCGAAGTCTAGTTCCGACAGTGTTTCCGTTAGTAAATTCCCTGACAGTGTGTAAGTGTACAATAGATAGGGAATTCACAGGTCGAATACATCCAGAATTGTTAGCCTTCCTTTAGGGTGTTGGTGGTGGAGGTTCTAACATTTTGCACATTTATTTCCACTCTATGCCTGATTTTTAAACCACCATTCTGATGAAGTTGACCCATAGCCACCCTTTGCTGTTTTTCCTATTCCATTATCTGATATATTACTGGATTTTGTAATATTTGACATTCATACCCTATAAATAGGAAAGGAAGAGAAAGAATTTCTAACAGCAATATGTGTTTCAATAGCACCTTTAATATAGTATAATAATGCTGAACAAGATTTGACAATGACTTGCAACAGGAGATATTAGTGCTGTTCCTTTAAGGAATCTCTTAAAAGAAGAGAGGTGAAAAGAAAGATCGTGAAGGATCCTCAGCTATCAATGGACTGGCAATTAAAATTGGAGATACAACACATGCCCTGGAAGAGGCCAGTCATCCCAAAGCTCTATAGGGTTGGTGAACATTAGGAGATGTGAGGCCATGGTGGGGTTTGAACACAGGGATTGAGAGATGTTAAATTGAAGCTGTATTTAATTTAAATTAGTTCTGCAAGTGCAAAGATGGTGAACTAATTGGTCTTGGTTGAGTGAAGGCACTGGGAGCAAAATTTACAGAGGGCGTGAGGTGGAGACCAGCTGGAGGTGCAAAGAAACAGACAAAAATCTGGAGACATTTGATAAAGATATGACTGAGAGTTTTCGCAGATAAGCTGAGGCAGAGATGGAGTTGGGCCTTGCTACCGAAGTGGAAGTCTTTGTTATGCCATGGATAATTAAATCTGTAATCCTTTTGCTGTAATCTTTTTGAATTAGATTTCAGGATATGGGCATTTTTCCTGAGAGGTGGCGGTGAGCTGCTTTCTGGTAAAGTTATACAAACTGTGCAGCGGGGTAGGGAGTTCCAGAATTTAGACCCAGCAATAATGAGGGAATGGTGATGTACTTCCAAGTCAGAATTCAGGTGGTGGAATTCCTACAGTTCTCCTCCTCTTTGGTGGTAAAGGTTGCAAGTTTGATGTAGCCAAGGCAATTATAATGCATTTAGCAGATAAGTATGAGGTGGTGCATTTTAGAGGGTAGTGGGGATCAAATAAGGGAAGGGTAACTATTTTGAGTGATAGTACCTTGGAGAGTATTAAGGGGTCATGAAATCTAGCGGTACGTCCAAAGATTCCTTCCACCTACAGTATATCCCCATCGCTGACTTTACATTTCACTATCTTCTCTCCTTATTCACATTCTTTTCTCTTATACCCATCTTTGTCCTCTGCCCAGTCATCTGCTAATCAAACCACCCTCTCCGATGTCCACCTATACTTGCCAGGCTTTGTCCCACCCCCACCTCTCTTCATGCTTTCTCCACCCCACTACAATTAGTCTGAAGAATAGTCCCGACCCAAAATGTCGCGGATTCATGTCCTCCATAGATGCTGCCTAACCCACTGAGTTACGCCAGCACTTTGTGTCTTTTTTTGAAAAACAGCATTCGTTGTTCCTTGTGTCTGCAGGTTTTAATAAAAATGACTCTCACCAACTCTGTCACCAACAAGGTAAATCTCAGTTTCTGGTCAAAGCCCTGATTCTTAATCTCAGCTAGAAGTTGGGTTGATTATCGCTGAACTGTTTCTAACATATGGACATAAGTTATACATGATTGATCTTAACTGTAGATGGTGGCCCAGGGGGGATAATTCTAGCAATAACTACCTTTCAGAATCACTTCTTGAGACTTTGTGTTTATTTTTCTGGCCGTACAGTCAATGTTTGTTGTTTCCTTCAATCCTTCCACATGCTCCCCTCATCAATCTTGTCATCTGCTCCCCATTGTTTATTTTCTGTATCTATTACCTTTCTCCAATCTTACAATTGGAGATCGTACAATTCTACAATGGCAGAACATGTCCTCGGGGCTGACTGGACCTCACACATTGCAATGGAAGTTAGTCATTTATTTTCTTTGAGTTTGACCTAGTTAAAGCTGTGCAGCTTCTTCAGTTGAGATTTGCTGATCTTCTGAGAGTATGCAATTTAAGATAATCAGGTGGAGGTGAGAAACATAAATTCTGCATGTATACATAGTGGAAAATGCTAAAGGGCCTGTCCTACTGTACGAGGTAATTCAAGAGTTCTCCCGAGTTCTGCCCTGATTCGAGCTTGTGTAATGGACGTGACGGGTACGTAGGGGCTCGTACAAGTAAAAAGTAACAATTTTTTTTCATCACGAGTATTTTTTTTACTCGTGAACATTTTTCACAGTGTTGAATAAACGTCACGAGCTTACCGGATTTCCCGAGTACCTACCGTTACTCGTACGAGCCACTACGTGACATCCACAAGCACCTACATACCCGCTACGTACATTACATGAGCTCGAATCAGGGGAGAACTCGGGAGAACTCTTGAATTACCTCATACAGTGGGACAGGCCCTTAAGTCAACACCAAAACTATACCAGACAAACATATGAAGAATGAATGTAACATTCTGAATACTCAAACTGCATATCACTGTTCTCAGGCCAAGCCGACCATGTTGGTTTGAGGTCTAAGGGAACTTTGTCACAGATTGTAACAGATTGTAAAGAATAAACATGGAACACGATGATTCACTCCACGATTTCTGCTGGTTATATTTTGCAATAAACTGAATTTACAATTTGTAGTCTGAAACAGATGGGCTGTCTTCTTTGTACATGTATAAAAGAGCTCTCAATTTACTTTATCCCAGTATACGTGTCAGCATTTTAACAAATCATTGTCCACCCTCAGTAAATTTGTTGAAATAGTGCCTTAGGCCAAATTTTCATTCACATGAAATGCCAAATCATCTTCCCCAGTCTATTCTCATTTCATTGCTCTAACATGTTGCTCCCTACAGCACTTCCGCCATATTAGTTCCATGACCTATATTCACACAAAGCCACTAAGAAAAGCCATGTTATGGGACTTTTCTGCACCCATGTTCTCATACACCACCATGGCCAATTCTGATCACTTGCTTCTATTCCCATTGTCCACAATCCACATCCACTCTATCTAGGCCTTTCACTATTCAGTAAGTTTCAATGTTTTCAAGAGAGTTAGGTTTAGCTCTGAGGGCTAAGGGAATCTAGGGACATTGGGGATAAAGTGGGAACGGGGTACTGAATTTGGGTGATTAGCCGTGATCACATTGAATGGCAGCACTGGCTTGAAGGGCCAAAAGGCCTACTACTGCACCTATTCTCACTGTTTCTATGTTTCTTTGTAATCCCTTACAAATCCATGTCATTATTTATCCATCCTAAATTGGAAGAGTGGGGTAGAAAACTCTCTAAAACACTAGCAATAGCTCTGTTATCCTTCAATAATAGTTCTGGTTCTAACAATCTTCACCTCTGCCTTCAGTGTCATGTGTGCTCACTGCTCTTATTTCTGAAATGTCAACCCTGTTTGTATTTCCCCTCCCCTTCTGTGCACGGAGGATGAAGTGA
The DNA here is from genome assembly GCF_028641065.1 of Leucoraja erinaceus. Taxonomy (NCBI): domain Eukaryota; kingdom Metazoa; phylum Chordata; class Chondrichthyes; order Rajiformes; family Rajidae; genus Leucoraja; species Leucoraja erinaceus. Next base: position 10,711,708 of record NC_073381.1, read on the forward strand.
ATCTAAACTTGATTTGGAAGATGTTATCAATTGCCTTCTAAGCAGAGCAAAGAGCTAAAGGCTGGTGGAACGCAACTGGTCAGACAGCATCTGTGGAGGGAATGGTCTGAATATGTTGTGGGCATTGATGGACAGAATTGATATACAGAGGAATCATGGGGTTCAAATCTGCAGCTCCCTGAAAGTGGTGACGCAAACAGACGGAGTGGTAAAGCAGACGCACGGTAATGCTTGTCTTTATCAGTCCGGCCTTAAGAGTGAGATCGGGAAATTGTGTTGCAGCTTTGTTGGATTTTGTTTAGACCACATTTGGAGTATTGCGTGCAGTGCTGGGTGTGAACAATTTGGAGAGGGAGCAGATGAGGTTTACTGGAAAGCTGCCTGGATTGGAAGTTGTTATCTATAAGGAGAGGTTGGACAAATTAGGATTGTTTTCTCTGAGCAGAGATGGATGAGAGGAGGATATATACAAAACTTTGAGAGGCATAGTTTGGGTAGAAAGTCAGGATCTCTTACCCAGGCTAGAATTTAGAAGACTGAGGGTGGATCTTATAGAAACTTACAAAATTCTTAAGGGGTTGGACAGGCTAGATGCAGGAAGATCGTTCCCGATGTTGGGGAAGTCCAGAACAAGGGGTCACTGTTTAAGGATAAGGGGGAAATGTGGGCAGGCAGGATTAGTGTAGCTGAGACAATTTGGGCCGAAGGGCCTGTTTATTATTCTATGACTCTATGACCTGTGGTGTTCATCCACAAATTGCATTTGTAATTCCATCATCTTGTGTTCACTACTTCCTAGGCGATCGTTAACCACAAGATCATCGATTACTTGAGACCAAATCTTAACTAGAGATTGAAAGGTATAGCTGTTCAGAAGGACCTGGGTTCCCATGTATATGATTCACAGAAATGTGATGTGCATGTTCAGCAGACAATGAGGAGGGCAAACAATAAGGGTCGCCTATTGAGTCAGTCCAGAGAAGGTTCTCTAGAATGATTCTTGGAATTACGGCTTTATGCGATGAGAAATTAAGGAAAATCACGTTTAGTAGGACCAAATGAGTAGGAATCTTTCATTAACGTACTTGCAGGGCTTGTAGTGTGTAGAGCGGCTGTGGAAAGCATCTTGTCCGGGAATATTACCATCTGGTGTGGGAATTGCTCTGCCCAGGACAAGAAGGCTCTGCAGAGAGTAGTGCGTTCGGCCGAACGCACTATGGAAACTTCACTCGCCCCCCCTGCAGGAACTATACATCAGGAGGTGCAACTCCAGAGCCAACAATATCATGAGAGACCCCTTCCACCCCTGCAACGGACTGTTCCAGCTGCTATGGTCAGGCAAACGCCTCCGTTGCCATGCTGTGAGAACGGAGAGGTTGAGAAGGAGTTTCTTCCCAGAGGCCATTCGGACTGTAAATGCCTTTCTCACCAGGGACTAACTCTACTGAACGTTTTTCCTTCCAATATTTATTATGTAAAAGAATATGTGTGTTTATGATTGTGTTTATAGTTTGTTTGGTTGTTTGTTTGTTTGTCTTTTTGCACAAAGTCCGCGAGCATTGCCACTTTCATTTCACTGCACATCTCGTATGTGTATGTGATGAATAAACTTGACTTGACTTGATTAGAAGAATGAAAGGTGATCTCATTAAAATGTAGATTTGTCAGGGCCTTGATGGGTCGGGGGCAGAATGGTCATTTCCCCTGACTAGGGTGTCTAGGGGTGATGATCTCATAATAATGGGTTGATCATTTAGGACAAAGACCAAGAGGAATTGCCTCACTTACTGTGTGGAGAAACTTTGGAATTCTCTAGAGAGGCTGTTAGTATGTTCATGTTACAGATTGACAAGTTTTTATATATTAAAGAAAATACAGGAAATGGGATTAGTGCAGGAATGTGGTGGCAAGAAAAACATATTAATCCTTCCGCATTATACGAGACCAAATCTAAACCAAAGATTGAAAGATATTGCTGTTCAGAAGGACCAGGGTTCCCACATTGAATGGTGGAGCAGACATGAGGGGACCTATTTCTATATTTATTTCTTAAATTCATATGTAACTTTGAGGTATTTTAATTATATCTAGATATCTACATAATGGTGCAATCGAGAAATAACTGTTAATAGGTTGAATAGTGTGGGAGGTGGAGTGTAAATTGCGATGTATTACATTTCGTCCATATGGCTTGTTTCCGCACCAGAAAACATTTGCAATTCAATATTCAGAGGTTCTTATTTTCTCTGTTTGACTCAAAGCAAACTTTCTACAGTCTCTCGTAAAATAGATTTCTCATCATTCCATTCCTATATCGCATTCCTAGATTAATCCAGCCTTCAGACATTTCTCATGCCTCAAAGTTCTAATTTAATGCCATATTAAATCCAAATTCAATAAGAAGGCACCTCTTCCAGTTGTCAAATGCAATCTCAGACTGACCACAAAAAGGAATGACCAGCTATCTTCAGGCTATCAACAAGTCTAGTCTCATGACATAGTCTCTGCCACTTATTAAAATCTACATCATGGGAGAGTGTCATTTGCTTGTGCAGAGTTATAAAATTGGAGTTTGTCCTGTGCTTTGCAACATAGAACAGCAGAATGATTACACAACAGAAAATATGCCACTCAGAACATGCTGCCTCTGTGTAAAAAGCAATCTGGCTAATTTCACTCCTCACATTGCTCACTTCCAGACATTCATCCAGTTCCTGTTCGTACACTGTCAAAAGTGATAGGAACAAAATTAGTTCATTCGGCCCATCAAGTCTACTCTGCCATTCAATCATGGCTGATCTATCTCTCCTTCCTGACACCATTCTCCTTCTTTCTCCTCGTAACCCCTTGACACCCATCCTAATCAAGAATCTATCTATCTCTGCCTTAAAAATATCCATTGACTTGGCCGCCACAGCCTTCTGTGGCAAATAATTCTACAGATTCACCACCCTCCTCATTTCCTTCATAAAGGAATGTCCTTTAACTCTGAGGTTATGACCTCTAGTCCTAGACTCTCCCACTGGTGGAAACATTCTCCCCACATCCACTCTAACCTAGCATTTATGTTCAATGAGGTCCTCCCTCATTCTTCTAAACTCTAGCGAATACAGGCTCAGTGCTGTCAATCTCTGAATCTCTGTATCTCAATCTCCGGCAGTGTATCCAGAATGCTCCAGTTATGGAGCAGGGAAAATGGGAAAATATATTGACCAATGGAATATGATTCCTGCAGATGTGTGGACAAAACATCAAATTCAGAATGGAAGCACGTTGACTCCATTGGGACATTTAGCACAATGATCATGATGTTCTCTTGCGACTGTTCACTGACGGTCCTCGGTTCCTCCTGGGAGCTCCAATTTGTATCAGTAAATTGAATTTGAGCATTGCATAAAAATGATAGAGCCATTACATGTGTACCTGCTTCCAGGCAGTCCTCATCCATTATAACATGATTAGTGCCTGATACAATAATGAAGCCAGTGCATTTTTACTTAGAAATGATTGCAACTGTGACCTGCCCTGTGTCGAGTTGCTTCTCATAGCAGGTCAGGACTAACCCATGCATTTTCATTTAATACAAATGTTTTGCATAAGTTTTTGGTTTTGGTACCCTGCAGTTTAGTTCTGGTCATAGAATGCACATCAAATCGAGGATGCTTTATAAAACATAAGAATCCTATATATTTTTTGTAAACCGTCTTGCCCTTTCTATAGAGTTAGATAGAGCTCTAGGGGCTAGTGGAGTCAAGGGGTATGGGGAGAAGGCAGGCACGGGTTATTGATAGGGGACGATCAGCCATGATCACAATGAATGGCGGTACCGGCTTGAAGGGCCGAATGGCCTCCTCCTGCACCTATTTTCTATGTTTCTATGCCACCTGGCCCTTAACTTCACTCAACCTCTGCTTTATTATAAAAATGGTCCCCTTTTCTGTTTGCAATTTAAAAACAAACATTAAATGGAGACCAACACTCCTCAAAGGAAACCAGCATAGAACTTCAAAATTGAGTCACTAACTACTGGGTTTTACATCTTATGATTCAATCTAAATGAAGACAATTAAAACAGATTTACAGTTATATTTCCCTCTTCTCCCTTAAAACTGCAGATGCAGACTGTAAAATTAAAACCAAACCTATAAAAACTATCTTACTCTGGGCTTTATAGAAATGATTCTAGACTTTACATCCATTGCAGAAAATCAAAGTTGATGTGGCAGGTCTTATTTCAGCAGAGCTAAATTGTGGTACATTTCCACAAAAACATAGATTGTTGTATTTATATTCAACTGTGGGGCAAAAGTTCAAAACGATGTATCCAACTCAATTATTGAATTTAGATAAGGTTTCGTTTGAACGCAGTCTCTGAATTAACGGTATGACAGGGAAGTAAAGGAGCTGCTGTTGCAGGGACATTCGACCAAGAGAAATGTAACATGAATAATGGTGACAAAGCTGCCATATCAATCACAAGAAATAGGTGCACAGATCTCAGGGCATCTGTGTGGCAACCGAGGATCACATTAATGTCAACGTGCTGTACATCGTCACACCTTAAATGAGGCAGAAACACAAATGGAATAAATTCATTTTGATCGGAATTGATTCAATGGTTGCTCACAAGGAGAGGAAGAAGAACAGGGATTGCTTTCCATGGTAATCAATATTAACATTGTACATTGCTTTCTTGTATTCTTGACAGTGATACAGTATTTGCTAATCTTCCGTACTCAAGTACAGGCGCTTCTCTGCAGGAATTGCCGGACCAGCAGGTTCTGGAACAGCTTCTTCCCTGCGGCTGTTACCCTACTTACTTACACTGCCTACACGCATGACTGATCTGATTGCCCCCCCCCCCCCCCGAACACTCCTTCGCAGTGACTGATCTCCCCCCCCCCCCCCCCTGAAAATGGCACTAGTGCTACTGTATATACATATATATATTTTACTGTTCCACTATTCTATGCTCGCACTTCTGGGTGAGATGCTAACTGCATTTCGTTGTCTCTGTACTTGTACACTGCGCAATGACAATAAAGTTTGAACCTGAATCTGAATTTGCACATACTTGTTTACAAATAAAGCATCTTATACTGCGGACTGCCACATAGACTGTGCCCCATAACAGTGCTGCTGACTTCCTCAGTACTGGAAGAATTGCGAGTTTAAAATCTGATTCATGACCACATTGTCTATTGCAGAGATGAATGCTAACATGGGGACACAGTAAATATGATATTAAACATCATTACAGTAATATTATTAGTATACTCCCACTGGGGATTGGTAGGGAAATATCACTCCTAATTTTCTTCAGAGTATTTGGCATTTGGAATGCGTTAATAACACCCTTATCAATTTATAGCGCAGCCCAGCAGGGTTTTCTGAACAAGGATCATCAATAACAAACTTACTTTTTTTATTGGTTTTATTGAGTGCTTATTAATAAGTATATCCTGGTTCTTTTCTCTTTCCCTATTTCTCTGGAATATACACAAATGTGAATACTATTCCCAGCCTTTCCCTGGCTGCAGGCTGAATGAGCTAGAAAGCATGTTGAGCTAGAAACATGTGTTAAAAGGGTATTCCTGCGAGAGACCGTGTTGGGTGGAAGGGAGACCCTTCACTGCGCAATTATACTGTGAGTTATACACGCAATTATACGCGTTCGGCACGGACTAGAAGGATCGAGATGGCCTGTTTCCATGCTGTAATTGTTATATGGTTATATGTTATATGGGTTCCAAGCCGTTTTGAATGATGGAGCAGGGTGAGAACATTTTGGAGGTGGGAAAAAAATCCATAGACAGTTCAAGCTTCACTTAAACCAAACTGACGTTTTGATAAAATTGAGCGCACTAAAGCGGCAGAATTTCTAGATCATTTACTTCAGGGCAACATCAAAGCTCCTCGTTTCAATTAATACCTCCAGACTTCCATCCCCATTTCTAATACTTAGCAAATTTGTGTATCAGCTCTGCATTCCATTTTCATAAAATTTCCCTCTGTAATTTTTAAACTTCACTCAGTACCATTCTCTTCCTCATCCACTATACACGTTTACATCCCCTCTAGCATCTTGCTCACTTTATTCCTGAAATTTAAAAAAAAACAACAACTTGGGCTTGTGTACTCTTGCATTTGGAAGGATGAGAGGGGATCTTATTGAGACAAATAAGATTATTAAGGGTTTGGACGCGCGAGAGGCAGGAAACGTGTTCCGGATGTTGGGGGAGTCCAGAACCAGGGGCCACAGTTTAAGAATAAGGGGTAAGCCTGATAGGATGGAGACGAGGAAACTCCTTTTTCACACAGAGAGTGGTGAATCTGTGGAATTCTCTGGCTCTGAAGGCAGTGGAGGCCAGTTCTCTGGAGGCTTTCAAGAGAGAGTTAAATAGATCTCGTAAAGATAGCGGTGTGAAGGGATATGAGGAGAAGGCAGGGACGGGATACTGATTGGGGATGATCAGCCATGATCACAGTGAATGGCGGTGCTCACTCAAAGGGCCGAATGGCCTACACCTGCACCTATTGTCTATTGTCTATTAATACGTTCCTGTATATTGGCATTTTCCCTTCGTTACTAACTAATCGTGTCTCCAGTACTCCTCCTGAAATACCTAGTTAATGAACATTCTTCACTTAGCTGTCATAAGTTGTTCCACCTCACTCTTTCTCACCACTTAGTTACCTTCTCCTTGGCCTTCGTTTGAAAGTCAGTTGAATTGTCAGTCTGGTTTGGAACCAAATTCCCGTAAGTCACAGACAGTTGTTGCTCACAGCTCAGGTGGTAAGCAGTAGGTTGTGTTTAAAAAAATATATAAATTATGCAAAGCTTTGGAAAATGCTTGATTCCATATGTCTCTCTCCCAATTTAGTCAGATACATCTTGTAATTAAAATGTTACAGTGAATAGTAACCTCAACACAAGTTTGAGCCTGATGTTTCCTTTTCTGATTCATCAACAACTGAATATGTGACCTAAATGTTAATCAAAACTCATCACAAAGTTCACACACCACTCAAACGGTCTCGGTTTGTACACTTCCACCATTGAAACCAGACCACTCCTATGGAGGAGGCAATTAAGCTCCCTCGGGAATTCTATATCTTTTTAATCCCCTTTTAAACATTTAGCAATTTCCATTCTGAATGCCATTATGGATTCTGCATTCATAATTTCTGATTGGGCACTTTTCATCTTAACTTCCCACAGAGAAAAATCGCTCCTAAAATCCACTTTTGTTGCATAGGAAATTACTTTACATTTACACACTCTATTTAGCAAAAGCTCTGAATAGGTTTATCACAGTTCTTCCTCCGTTTCTTTGTCCCAGCGAAAAGGTTTGTTTCCATGTAGATCATTTTGTTTTCTTATTGATCGTAACTTCATTCTATTTTCTTTGTAACTTTACTTTCATTCCTATTTTCATTGTGCGTCCCCGTTTTACAGACAGCTTGAACACATTCAAATGCAGTAATGAGCTTTCAAAATTAAATCTGAGAATATAAAAATCTATGTGTTTATGCCCATGGGGTTTGGTGGGGGGGAGGGGTTCTCATTGGGAGCCAAGGTCTTGCAATTAGTTCTGGGATGTTGGAGCACACAGAGCGAAGTCATTATATGCATGGAAGAAGATGCCTTTGTGTGCAGTTAAAATTGCTTTATGAATCATGCAGAGCATGAAAAATAAGCAAGCTCTTGCAATGTTAAAGAAGCTCTCAAACGACTTGCAGAATTATACCTGATAAAGTCTGTTAATATTTGGGGTTAGCCACTGAAAATGGAGTATCGCCTGAGAACGCACACTCTTTACGACAGGCTATGTGGTAAATTAAATAATTCCTCTTGCTCTAATTAAGTAGATGCCAAGTATGCACAAGGAATTAATGGATATCTGAGCAAATACTTTATTTTGTCTAACTGGCTATGTGATGTTGGAATCCGAGTACCTTCCAGGTACAGATTGTTTTGCTTTTAATTTTAAGATGCCACTTAATCACCTTGTTGAAGCCTGGGCAAAGTGGAAAGTGGCTGAATCGCAAAGTCACTGAGCAAATCTAATGTCCAATGTCACAAGTCACATGAGAAAATTACCTATCCCATCCATTCTCTCACAAGCATATGGGACATTTGGACAGGTACATGGATAGGAAATGGTTAGAGGGATAAGGGTCCAATGTGCACACTGGTATAGATGGGCATCTTGAAGGGTCTGATTCCCCGCGGTGTGACTCAATGACCACAATTGGTACCTCCATAATAATCTGTCTTTCCTGATGTAGATGTTGAAATAAGATTTCTCTTGTATGCAAGGGCTGAGGAATAAAATCCTCACAATAAACAAACAGAAAGTTCTCTAAGATGCGGTTTTATTCACTTCTCAAAACAAGGCTGAGGACGTACAAATACTGAATGAAACCCTTGGCTCTGGTGATTAGTTCCAGTCTGTTGCTTGCCTGAGCTGAAATCATAAGAAAGGTAAGTGGATTGCTGGAACAAGAGTTGTTTACTTAATTTTTCAATCGGATGTGGACAACATGAGCAAAGACACAAATGTCCCGGCTGGGAAAGAGACACATTCTTGAACTGCTCTGGTCTGTGTGGTGAATGAAAGCAGCAAAAAACGCACAAAAGAGGAGCAAAAATAGACCGTGTGGCCCTTGGGTCTGCACCGCTCTTCCATACGATCCTGGTTGATCCTCAGTGCCATTTCCTTGCCCTCTGTGGATTTTCTGGGGAAGTGACCTAGCCCCATGAATACAAGTAATTCATCGCTGATGATTAGCAGCAGCTTCTGACCACTCACGAAGGGGTCTGCGAAGAGCAGTCCACCAGCTCACAGAAGCTGCTGACTGTACCGAGGGCAGCTGCAAATGAAGTTTTATCGAAAGTAAAACTGCAAATTGGCCAACAGTTTGGTTGCACAGCTCACAACTTTTTTCCGGATCTCAGTCAATGCATTTTGACATGAAGGCTTTCCCCTGATTCCCCCGATTCGAAATCAGAGAATTACGGTAATAGCCGCTCATAGATACTCGGGGCTCTTGTGGACATTTTTCAACATGTTGAAAAAACTTCACGAGCTTACCGTTTCCGCGTTGGTGTTACATCTTAGAAACATAGAAAATAGGTGCAGGAGTAGGCCATTCGGCCCTTCGAGCCTGCACCGCCATTCGATATGATCATGGCTGATCATCCAACTCAGTATCCCATCCCTGCCTTCTCTCCATACCCCCTGATCCCTTTAGCCACAAGGGCCACATCTAACTCTTTCTTAAATATAGCCAACAAACTGGCCTCAACTACCTTCTGTGGCAGAGAATTCCACAGATTCACCACTCTCTGTGTAAAAAATGATTTTCTCATCTCGGTCCTAAAAGACTTCCCCCTTATCCTTAAACTGTGACCCCCCCCTAGTTCTGGACTTCCCCAACATCGGGAATAATCTTCCTGCATCTAGCCTGTCAAACCCCTTAAGAATTTTCCCCCCCTCTCCATTGCCAAATACATTCTTGCCATAGAGGGAGTACAGAGAAGGTTCACCAGACTGATTCCTGGGATGTCACGACTTTCATATGAAGAAAGACTGTATAGACTCGGCTTGTACTCGCTAGAATTTAGAAGATTGAGGGGGGATCTTATAGAAACTTACAAAATTCTTAAGGGGTTGGACAGGCTAGATGCAGGAAGATTGTTCCCGATGTTGGGGAAGTACAGAACAAGGGGTCACAGTTTAAGGATAAGGGGGAAACCTTCTAGGACCGAGATGAGAAGTTGTTTTTTTACAGAGAGTGGTGAATCTGTGGAATTCTCTGCCACAGAAGGTAGTTGAGGCCAGTTCATTGGCTATATTTAAGAGGGAGTTAGATGCAAGATATGACAAAACAATATTACGTTACATGAATTCTAAAATAAATCAATTAATTTCTTGATGAGATAGGCAGGACTTCATCAGAAAACATACACAAGCACTGCAAAATATGCTCCCGATCTACTACTTGTGTAGAAAACACAAGCACAAATACATTTTCTCTCAACAGTTTCTCGCCTACTCTTTGCTGACGGAAGGACTGAGTGACTGGATCAAGGGTGGGGAACCTTTTCATGTTGGAATGCCACATTAAGTTAGCTGTAATCTAACAAGGTCACATCCAAGAAACTTCAATTAGATATACTTCAAAATGTACATTATTTTGTTAAAATAGCCCTCATGACTTACTAATATTTTAATTGTGGCCATCAGTCGGGGAAGATTATTTTGTTGAATCTTCTTTAACTCTTTGGTATTTTAAATACGTTCATTTTAAGATTAAAATAAAAATAATAAAAGACGAACAAAAACATATTAATAAAAATAAAAGGATTTGTTCTACAAAATTTGGATTCATTCAAAAGGCCACACTTAATGGCCTAGAAGGCCGAAGGTTCCCCACCCCTAGACTGGATCATTGCAGGACTCTCTGTGACCAGCAGAGGGTGCTTTTTCTCCAGCCAATGGGAAGAGAGTGCAGATGCCACAGAGCAGTCAGGAAGAAGTGTCATTGGAGTATTGGAGTCAGGGAGCGCAGCAAGGCTGCAGAAAGATTGCTTGCGAGACCACACGTAAACTTTTCCAACGGTATTAGGAGTGATAAACAAGGTCACACCACTGTCAAAAAACGAGGTTAGCCTCCATTCTCAATTCATCTGCAGAAACAATACCTACCCAAATATTAAATATTTCCATGATACAGTAGCTTCACTATACCATGTGCAAATAGTTGACCCTTTCGTTATCTTTCTTGAAAAATTCTCACTGTAACTGTGCCAATACATTATAACTGAAATTCGGCAGCCTAGCCAGCAGTGTGTTCGTCCTTTCGACTTTATTTTTGTTTGTATGTCTAAATGTATGTTTTAGTGTGGGGAGGAGGGGGGGGGGGAATAGGGGGAAACCGTTTTCAGTCACTTTTATCAACGGAGATGCGACTTTTCTCTTTGTTGCATCTTCGCCCCCCCTCCCCCCCTCGCAGCCGAACAACTGGATTGGTGCGGCCTTTCTCGGAGACCGGTCCAGAGTTTCAGCAGCAGGGACGGCACGGACTTTAACATCGCGGAGCTGGGTGATCCCTTGCCGGGGATCGCCAGAAGGAATGCTCCGACCTCCGGCCTGTGGACTATAACATCGTGAAGCTGCGGTCTGCGGAGCTTCTAGCCGCGGGCGCGCCGTGGACTTTCCATCGTGGAGCCTGGGATCCCTTGCCGAAGATCGCCAGAAGAAGTTCTCCGACCGCCGACCTGTGGTCTATAACATTGTGAAATCCCGGTCTCCAGTAAGAAAGTGGTTGATTCGGGAACTCCAAGCCGCAGTGTGTGTGTGTGTGTTCCGATCTGTCCTGATGTCGGAGTTTCGATCATCCTGACGAGAGGGTTTTACACCGGTCTGTCCATATTGGCGACTACGAAGGGTTCAAGGCCCTCACCACGGGTGAACAAAGGAGGAAGATTGACTGAACATTATTGCCTTCCATAATGATGAAGAATGTTAATTCCACTGTGGTGGATGTTTATGTTAAATTCTATTGTGTATTGTGTTCTTTTTGTTTGTATGGCTGCATGACAAGTCAAATTTCACTGTACCTTAATTGGTGCATGTGACAATAAATGTGAACTTGAACTTGAACTAATTTACTACATTTGGTTCAAAGTTATGCCACCTTCTGTACAGGCATCAATGCACTTGGTTTTGCTTTCTGCAGGAGTAATCTGCCACATAGTAGCTTTTAGAAATACCTGCACAGTGTTGCAGCCTCTGTGCCTGGCGAGGCACATCGCAAAATCTGCTCCGTGCTAATGTCCTTTAAGGAAGTAATTCCTTCATTATACTTGATCCTACCTGAAATGAGATGGGTCTACAATGCCTGATGACAAGGAAATCTACTGCTCCAACTGGAATTACTCTTCCATTGCCCTACTGCCACAGTCCAATTCACCAGATGCAAACACATTTAATCGAGAGGGTTAATTAATGCTACATGCTCCCTTGGGAGATTTTTCTCATGATGACCCATATTAGCATGGCCATTTAGGACTGAGTTGAAGAAAACCTCTTCCCCCAGAGAGTTGCAAATCAGTGGAATTCTCTGCCACAGAAGGCAGTGCAGGCCAATTCACTGGATGTTTTCAAGAGAGAGTTGGATTTAGCTCTTAGGGCTAAAAGAATCAAGGGATATGGGGAAAAAAACAGGAACGGGTACTGATTTTAGATGATCAGCCATGATCATATTGAATGGCAGTGGTGGCTCGAAGGACCGAATGGCCTACTCCTGCACCTTTTTTTTAAATGTTTCTATGTTTCCTGGTCTATCCATCAGATTATGGTGGTAAGATCTAGAAATCAGCTTCTCCTGCCTAATGAAGAGGGCTAAAAATGTATTCTCTCTCCTGCCCTCACTTTTTTCCAAAAGCTTACCCAATCAGAGAGTGAGCCGCGTGCAAACCTTCACTGGGAATCTTAACCCAATTTCATGTTGCTTGGTCTTTCTGAGGCCTGGGGCTTCATCACATAAACATGGAAACATAGAAAATAGGTGCAGGAGTAGGCCATTCGGCCCTTCGAGCCTGCACCGCCATTCAATATGATCATGGCTGATCATCCAACTCAGTATCCTGTACCTGCCTTCTCTCCATACCCACTGATCCCTTTAGCCACAAGGGCCACATCTAACTCCCTCTTAAATATAGCCAATGAACTGGCCTCAACCACCTTCTGTGGCAGAGAATTCCAGAGATTCACCACTCTCTGTGTAAAAAATGTTTTCCTCATCTCGGTCCTAAAAGATTTCCCCCATATCCTTAAACTGTGACCCCTTGTTCTGGACTTCCCCAACATCGGGAACAATCTTCCTGCATCTAGCTTGTCCAACCCCTTAAGAATTTTGTTTCTATAAGATCCCCCCTCAATCTTCTAAATTCTAGCGAGTACAAGCCGAGTCTATCCAGTCTTTCTTCGTTATGAAAGTCCTGACATCCCATGAATCAGTCTGGTCAACTTTCTCTGTACTTCCTCTATGGCAAGAATGTCTTTCCTCAGATTAGGAGACCAAAACTGTACTCAATACTCCAGGTATGGTCTCACCAAGACCCTGTACAACTGCAGTAGAACCTCCCTGCTCCTGTACTCGATTCCTCTTGTTATAAAGGCTAACATGCCATTCGCTTTCTTTACTGCCTGCTGCACCTGCATACCTACTTTTAATGACTGGTGTACCATGACACCCAGGTCTCGTTGCATCTCCCCCTTTCCTAATCGGCCACCATTCAGGTAATAGTCTACTTTCCTGTTTTTGCCACCAAAGTGGATGACCTCACATTTATCCACATTTATCATTGGTTTACAACTCACATCACATCCTCTACACTCTAAGCCACAGAAATGCTGTTGGGACCTTAGTGAGGTCCAGTGATCATGGATCAGACCAAGCTGGGCAAAGTCCACTGGAGTGACAGTGAAGTTCACCCTCTCTCAAAGATTGGAAGCTTTGCTTGAATTGCTTATGCATACATGTGTTCAAGGACCAGGAAGCCTCTGCCCTTCCAGAAATGCCATCCATAAGACAATAAAGACCCACCAAAAGCCTCAGTTTGAACCTCCTGATTTAATTGGTAGAAAACTTGCTTGCCCTGCTGTGCCATAGGTCCAGCCAAAATAAATTGTAGCCTGCCCGTTATCAGAGGATCAAAGTAAGTGGCTCCTCCTTGTCACCTTTCCTTCAAAGTGAAAAAACCCTCTGAGGAAGTTGGATCTAAAATCTCTTTGTAATTTTACAGAAAATTAGCCAGACTTGTGAATAGAAAAAAATGGTTGTGACCATAATCGCAGATATAAGGTGTTGGAGTTATTACTGGTGTCTTTTGCCACACTCTTCTGGGACTTTGATTTCTTTTAGGGAGATGGCAGAAGTTTCCCCAGTGGATGGTTGGATCTGGAACCTCAGAACATTTTCCAACAATTTGATTCATTTGATGCATGGTTAACGGTGTTGGAAGATTATGTCATACTTAATAACCACTTTCTGAAGATTCTTTTCCGTTTTTGGTGCATAAAATGTCAGTAGGTGGGCATCAGGACTCATCAAACTTTGCACATAATTTTCACAGTTAAAAGGTTTTCATGATGTGTGCTTCAAATGTTCTCCAATGATTCAACGATATTTTATTGTCACATGTACCTAATTACAGTGAAATGCTTTGTTTTGCATTCAACTTGGTAAAATGATACAGCAAACCCCACCTGGGCTGTATACAAGAGTCACCATGTTTCGGGCGCTGATAAAGTTACAAAAAGTTCATCGGACAATTTTGTCTTCTGTTCGCAGCGGCAAACCAGGCCTGCACCGCAAGTGACAGCATGTGCCCCTCTCCCCCGCTCGTGTTACTCATCATTCACAGCAGCCCCACTGCCGGGTACCCCCTTCATTCTCTGTGGGGACCCCCCAACTGGGTACCCCCCTTCGTTCTCGGCAGCCCCTGCCAGGTAGCTACATAGGGGGCTTTGTGGTAACATATCTTAAAAAGATTTAAATGTGGCTTCCAAGGGTTGAAATTCCCCCAGCAGCTGGGTTTTAGATCTAAGTTGGGTTAGAAAAACCAAAGTCACACCAACAGATTAATAGAGACTCGCCAGCCGCCTGCCACTTTTGCGGGCTGGAAGAGTCTGTGTACCACGTGTACATGGAGTGCGTGAGGCTGCAGCCACTGTTTGAATATCTAAAGGGGCTGCTCCTTGCCTTCTGGCTGCATTTTTCACCCACCATCCTCATCTTTGGACACCCTGTGCGTAGGGGAGAGGGTAGGGCTGAAGATGTCCTGGTTGGGTTGCTCCTGGGCCTGGCCAAGCTGGCCATCCGCGAGTCACGGCGCCAGGCGGCGGAGGGCTCTACCCGGGCCAGCTGCTTGCCCCTTTTCCGGGGTTACGTCCGTGCCCGGGTGGGATTAGAAAGGGAATACGCCCTGTCTGTGGGCACCCTGAGGGAGTTTCGGGACCGCTGGGCTCCGCAGGGTGTTGAATGTATCCTCAATAAGGATTGTATCATAATTGTATAATAGTTTATTATGGATATATGTTTGTATTGTATTTATGGTGGTGGGTTCTGGCTTGTTTTATTGTAGTGTAAATATTATTTTTTAATAATTGAATAAATTTTTTGATTATAAAAAAAACAAAACAAAAAAAAAACAGATTAATAGAGTAGAAGTTAAATGCATGCGGAGATTAATTTCAACATAAATTGGGGGAAAAAAAAAGAACCTAATTCAGGATGCAATGGAAGTAGTGAGAATATTTCTGGTCTGTGTTTCTGGAAAGGTGCTTGAGGAGATGCAAACATAATAAGATTAATTACAGTTGGGGCTTTCTTTTCCCACCACTCTCTTGCACCTTCACGACTCTTGCTCACTTTCCTTACTTCCTTTACTTCTATCTTTTTCTTCAAGCTCAAAAATGAAGCGGTACAAAAAATTTATTTAGACATATGTGTTGTGTATTATTGTAATTTACTGTACTAATAAAAATAATAATTTAAAAAAAAATTACAGTTGCAGCATAATAGAGAGGTTATATCTCCCAGGGGGGAAAAAAAAGGACTTTCTTAAACTTACTTTGAAGAAAAGTGTTCTGCAGAATGATTAAGAGATCACAAGCCAACATATTCACATTTGCAGATGGAACAGAGGGCCATCGATATTAGGCAGTCACAAATAAATTAAATACGTTTAGTGGAAACATTTTTAATCAAAGACTGCCAAGATTGTGGCTACCAGACTGGACGGCTTAAACACATTTAGGGGGAAGTCAGTTAATGAAAGTAAAAGGAATACAAGTAGTCAGATAATGGATCAATTGGACTGAATCGACTCTTTCCATGCTGTAAATAATTTAAAAAATAGTGTTTTGATGGGACATCTGGATAAGTGTTCTTCACATAAAGAACGTTAGTTTGGCATTCCGGAAATCATTTTCTCTCATTAATTTGGTGCCAACTGTTCAGATAAATCATGCAAGGATTCCACCTGATTATGCTGATGGATTCTGTACTGGGAAGGAGTCAGTTTATTGAGTGATATGTGGAAGTTGTAGGGAGAAAAGGAGATAGCGGTGAGGTAGTACATGGTCAGGCTTGCCACTATAAACTGAGGCAGGTAGCAATAGGAGGAACACAAAAATGCTGGAGAAACTCAGTGGGTGCAGCAGCATCTATGGAGCGAAGGAAATAGGCAACGTTCTTCAGTCTGAAGAAGGGTTTCGGCCCGATGCTGCTGCACCCGCTGAGTTTCTCCAGCATTTTTTTGTGTACCTTCGATTTTCCAGCATCTGCAGTTCCTTCTTAAGCAATAGAAGGAGTCTTTTCATCTCTGCTAATAATCATTTTAATGTACTTTTTGTGGTAAGGTTTTATTGTGAAAAATATGTGGACACATTGCTGAGCTAGAGGAATATAAAGCAAACCTCAACTTATAGCAACAGCAAAGTAGAATATATGCAGTGCTTGTGTTTCACTGAGCAGCCATGTGTTTGATCGTGGTGCCATGTGTGTGACCTTGGTGCTGTATGTTTGACCTGCGACTGTTGTGTTAACCCCCAGTAGAAGGCACGGCATGCCCGCTGCAGAACCGGGAAGCTGCTCTTGAGAGGGAATTCGCCGAGCCCGGTCCCTGCCCATCCCCAGGAACTGGAGATCCAGTGAGGAGGGTGGAGAGAGTTAAGAGGACCGCAGTGGTGGACGCAAGGAACAAAGGGACAGAAGAGGACCCGGGGTCTTACCTTCCGCACCCTCAAGGTCAGTTGTGGGAGGCGCTCTGGGACACAAAGGCTGAATGGTGGCCGGGCAGGTAGAGGGACAACAGTTCACTGGCCAATGTGAGGATCTGGACCGTCGCAACACCTGGAGGCCCTGAAGCAACCTAGGTCTCGACCAAATTGCCAGGCCGACCCTGTAACTCCACTAGGACAATGGGGCCTTATGGCAAACTGCACTTATAACCATATAACCATATAACAATTACAGCACGGAAACAGGCCATCTCGGCCCTACAAGTCCGTGCCGAACAACTTTTTTCCCCTTAGTCCCACCTGCCTGCACTCATACCATAACCCTCCATTCCCTTCTCATCCATATGCCTATCCAATTTATTTTTAAATGATACCAATGAACCTGCCGACACCACTTCCACTGGAAGCGCATTCCACACCGCTACCACTCTCTGAGTAAAGAAAGTTCCCCCTCGTATTACCCCTAAACTTCTGTCCCTTAATTCTGAAGTCATGTCCTCTTGTTTGAATCTTCCCTATTCTCAAAGGGAAAAGCTTGTCCACATCAACTCTGTCTATCCCTCTTTCATTTTAAAGACCTCTATCAAATCCCTTCTTAACCTTCTGCACTCCAGAGAATAAAGACCCAACTTATTTAACCTATCTCTGTAACTTAGTTATTTAACGCAACTTAGTTATTTAACACAACTTAGACTGAAAATGGTGCTAAAACAGCTGGACTATTTCTGTACACTTCTTATTTAACTGTGTCTTATATCATACTGAACTGTACGCAAAAAATAGTTTCACTGTATCTCAGTACATGTGACAATAAAGAACCATTGAGTCTTTGAACCAATGATTCCTGACTACATTTTTCATGATAGATTGGATCTCAGAGCTACTTTCCAAAACTTAGTCTCAAAGTCTCAATTAAATGGCTAGAAGACAAAATAACAAAATTAGAAAAATATGCAAAGCCTTCGTCAAGGAGCCACAGAACTGTGATAAACTAAAGCCTGGCTGAGTTCCTCGTTCACAGTGCAGGTTGCAATACCACAAGCCAGTCACAGGTGGCATCTGGGTCTAATCCACCTCAGTTAGCAAACAGTCTCAACAGCAGAAAATAATGTCTTGGTTGCTGCTGGACATAAATTTCATGTCCAGGAGGAGCCTTTGACCTCAGTTCAGATGCAATAGTAAACCTCAAAGGCGAACAGCAAGAATACAAACAAAAATGTTGCCTCACTCACATTTGGGCAAGCTTTCTACTGTACACAAAGGCAGGTAGCAACAGGAAGAGCCTTTTCACATCCCCTAATAATTCCTTCATCTTCAATTAACCGTTGTGCATCTGAACTTCATATCTGTTTATTTGCTTTGTTTCCGTGATATCACCAACAATAAAAAAATCCATTGATCAGTCCTGAAAGCCACAGTTATTGTGGGGCATGGAATTTTAGGTTTCACTTACAGTGCTTTGAACAAATTATTTCATTGTTAATTTTATTCCTTTCTCCACAAATATTATCTAACCTGCTAAACATTTGCAGCATTCTCAGTTCTTGTTGCAAATTCTGAGCACCATGCAGCATTGTGCTTCTTGCCCAGTATGATACATACTACTCCCTCAGCAAGGAGAGACACAGTTTCAGTTACCCATTTCAGCAATAACAACAATGACAACAAAACGACATATCCAATTGCAAGAATCTATAATTAGGTCCTGCTTTGACATCCAGCAGTGTATTTATCAAAAGCAAAACACTGCAGCGCCAGAAATGGAAAATAAAAGCAGAAAAATGGTGGAAATGGTGGAAATGGTGGAAATGGTGGCCCGGGGTGGTCGAAGCTGCATTAGTTATTGGAATCACACAGCGAGAATACAAGCCCTTCAGTCCACCGAGGCTGCACCAGGCCATCAGACATCCAACTAGGCTAGACATCCAACAGCACCTCATATTCCGCCTGGGCAGTTTGCATCCTGATGGCATTAACGTTGAATTCTCCCAGTTTTGCTACTCCTGTGGTGTCTGTTCCCCTTCCTTTACCCTCGAGCTATTGTATCCTTGTATGTATGACTGCAGCCCTCGGGCTCGTTCCTCCTAAGGTTTGAATGACAATAAAGGAATTCCCCTCATCATTCAAATACTCAGGGTTTCAGCCCGAAACATTCGCATTAGTTATTGGAATCACACAGCGAGAATACAAGCCCTTCAGTCCACCGAGGCTGCACCAGCCATCAGACATCCAACTAGGCTTATCTTCCAGTAATCCCATTTTAGTATCTCCACATTCATATCAAAAGAGGAAGAGGATTGGACTATTGCCTTCCATCACAGTGAGGAATGTGGGGAATCTGCTGTAGTAGCTATTTATGTAGTTGTGGGTGTTGTTATTTTTTTTGTATGGCTGTATGGTAATTCGAATTTCACTGTGCCTTAATTGGCACACGTGACAACAACAAACTGACCTCAAAACCTTGAAACTCTCCAAAGAGTTTTACAACCCCCCCAAGGATGTAAGGGTGATTTACAGTATTCTATTAACCGATCAATCAGCACCTTTTGGGATGTGGAAAGAAACTGCAGCATCCAGGAGAAATCCACGTGGTTTAGAGGGAAGTACAAATTCTATGTTGGCAGAACAGGACATCAGGATTGAGCCTGGATCTTTGGTGGAGCTTTGAGGCATCTACTCGACTGGTCTCTCGCCATTGCACCACTACCATGGGTGGAAACCAAGTCACTACCTCAGAATTCTCAAAATGGTTTGAAGTCCTAATGCATTCCTCATATTTCACTGCGATATACTAATTAGTATATCGCAGTGAAATATGAGGAATGCATATGCGTATGATTATTCTGTATTTAAGATGAACACTTTGTTCTGTTTCTTAATTGCAATTCAATATCAAATTCAATAACTTCAGATCCTTTGCTTCCATAGTTTTCAGTTTAGGAGTAAAGAGGTTCTTCTGCAGTTGTAACGGCTCTGGTAAGACCACATCTGGAGTATTGTGTACAGTTTTGGTCTCCTAATTTGAGGAAAGACATCCTTGTGATTAAGGCAATGCAGTGTAGGTTCACGAGATTGATCCCTTAGATGGTGGGAATGTCATACGAGGAAAGATTGAAAAGACTAGGCTTGTATTCACTGGAGTTTAGAAGGATGAGGGGGATCTCATAGAAACATATAAAATTATGAAAGCTAGATGCAGGAAAAATGTTCCCAATGTTTGACGAGTCCAAACCAGGGGCCACAGTCTTAGAATAAAGGGGAGGTCATTTAAGACTGAGGTGAGAAAAACCTTTTCACCCAGAGAGTTGTGAACTTGTGGAATTCCCTGCCACAGAGGGCAGTGGAGGCCAAATCACTGGATGGATTTAAGAGAGGGTTAGATAAAGCTATAAGGGCTAGTGGAATCAAGGGATATGGGGAGAGGGCAGGCATGGGTTATTGATTGAGGACGATCAGCCATGATCACAATGAATGACAGTGCTGGCTCGACGGGCTGAATGGCCTCCTGCTGCACCTAGTTTCTATAGTTTGTTTCAAAATTAGTCATTCCTGCTGTCAGACATCTACCTGAAATACTAACTCCGTTTTTCTGTCTCTGCTAACATTGTCTCATATACTGTACGTGGCATTCCCTACAGTTCTGTTTTGCATTTCAAAACTTTTAATTATTTCTTTGTTTTGCCTCTAGAACTTCCCTCATTAACCTGTCAATCAGAGTGCTTCATTAACAATTCAATTCACGGCGGCCCTGACCTCATTATTTCAGGGATATTCCATGTGGTTTAGGCATCTCTCCATCCACCATCCTCATCAACTTAAAAATAACTTGATCTCTCTCTTTCTTGGTTCAAATAAAGACTCTCTGACCTGAAATGTAAATTAAGCCTGTTTCTCTTTCCACAGATACTGCCTGGCTTGCTTTTCCCAGTATTTTCAATTTTATGTTAACAAACAAGCACACAAATTTGAAAAGGAATAGGTCAAGAAGAAAGGTTTCGACCCGGAATGCCACCTATTCATTTTCCATATATTCCGTATATATAGCCATATAACAATTACAGCACGGAAACAGGCCATCTCGACCCTTCTAGTCCGTGCCGAACACATAATCTCCCCTAGTCCCATATACCTGCGCTCAGACCATAACCCTCCATTCCCTTCCCATCCATATAACTATCCAATTTATTTTTAAATGATAAAAATGAACCTGCCTCCACCACCTTCACTGGAAGCTCATTCCAGACAGCTACCACTCTCTGAGTAAAGAAGTTCCCCCTCATGTTACCCCTAAACTTCAGTCCCTTAATTCTCAAGTCATGTCCCCTTGTTTGAATCTTCCCTACTCTCAGTGGGAAAAGCTTTTCCACGTCAACTCTGTCTATCCCTCTCATCATTTAAAAAACCTCTATCAAGTCCCCCCTTAACCTTCTACGCTCCAAAGAATAAATCCCAATTTTCTCCAGAGACGCTGCCTGACCCACTGGGTTGTTCCAGGTTTTTGTGTCCATCTTTGGTTTAAACCACTATCTGCAGTTTCTTCCCAAACATACTAATTTGAAATCCTAATGGGCCTGTCCCACTTACTCGACTTTTTCAGCGACTGCCGGCACCCGTCATAGGTCACTGCAGGTCGCCGAAAATGTTCAACATGTTGAAAATCCAGCGACGACCAGAAAGACGTTACGACTCTTTGGAAGACTGAGGAGACTACTCACGATCATACAGGCGACACCCTGGCGACATGAAACCTGAATGGTTGTGAGTGAGTCGTACCTTGTTCTGGTCGCCGCTGGATTTTCAACATGTTGAAAAGTTTCTGCGACCTGCAGCGACCTATGACAGGTGCCGGCATTCGCTGAACATGTCGCGAAAGTGGGACAGGCCCATAATTCAATACTTGTACAACAATACTTGCGTACAGTTTTGGTCTCCTAATCTGAGGAAGGACATTCTTGCCATAGAGGGAGTACAGAGAAGGTTCACCAAAATGATTCCTGGGATGGCGGGACTTTCATATGAAGAAAGACTGGATAGACTTGGTTTATACTCTCTAGAATTTAGGAGATTGAGAGGGGATCTTATAGAAACTTACAAAATTCTTAAGGGGTTGGACAGGCTAGATGCAGGAAGATTGTTCCCGATGTTGGGGAAGTCCAGGACAAGGGGTCACAGTTTAAGGAAAAGGGGGAAACCTTTTAGGACCGAGATGAGAAAAACATTTTTCACACACAGAGAGTGGTGAATCTCTGGAATTCTCTGCCACAGAAGGTAGTTGAGGCCAGTTCATTGGCTATATTTAAGAGGGAGTTAGATGTGGCCCTTGTGGCTAAAGGGATCAGGGGGTATGGAGAGAAGGGCAGATACAGGATACTGAGTGGATGATCAGCCATGATCATATTGAATGGCGGTGCAGGCTCGAAGGGCTGAATGGCCTCCTCCTGCACCTATTTTCGATGTTTCTATGTTTCTATCTGTCTCTATTTCATTGCAGGTAACATCTGCCCCTTCTATCTGTACTACAATGTCCATCTTCTTTGGAATCAGAAACATTCTTACAGGATGGAAATGTCAGGCAACAGGACATAGCTTTAAGGTGAGAGGGGCAAAGTTTAAAGAAGATGTGCGGGGCATGTAGTTTACGCAGGGTGTGGTGACTGCCTGGAACACACTGCCAGGGTTGGCGGTGGGGACAGATATGAGAGTGGTATTCAAGAAACATTTGGATAGGCACATGGATATGCGGGGAATGGAGGGATATGGATGATGTGCAGGGAGCTAAGAGTTGGTATTGACATATGTTTGGCACAGACATTGTGGACTGACAGGCTAATACATTGGTGAGACCAAGCGTAGGCCTGGCGATCGTTTCGCGGTACACCTCCGCTCGGTCCACATTAACCAACCTGATCTCCCGGTGGCTCAGCACTTCAACTTCCCCTCCCATTCCGAATCCGGCCTTTCTGTCCTGGGCCTCCTCCATGGCAAGAGTGAGCTCCACCGGTAATTGGAGGAGCAGCACCTCATATTCCGCTTGGGCCGTTTGCACCCTAGCGCCATAAACATTGACTTCTCTAATTTCCGGTAGCCCTTGCTGTCTCCTCCCCTTCTCAGCTCTCCCTCAGCCCTCGGGCTCCTCCTCTTCCTTTCTCCTTTCTTCTCCTCACGCCCCACCCTACATCAGTCTGATGAAGGCTTTTGGCCCGAAAAGTTGCCTATTTCCTTTGCTCCATAGATGCTGCTGCACTCGCTGAGTTTCTTCAGCGCTTTCGGCTACCTTCTAATTCCTGTGATGTTCTGTTCTATGTTCTAATTTGAGAACCAATTGAGATGAATCTGCATGTGAATTCAGGAGGTGCCCAGTTGCCAATGGCCATAGAAACATAGACATAGAAATTAGGTGCAAGAGTAGGCCATTCGGCCCTTCGAGCCTGCACCGCCATTCAATATTATCAATGCTGATCATCCAACTCAGTATCCCGTACCTGCCTTCTCTCCATACCCCCTTATCCCCTTAACCACCAAGGCCACATCTAACTCCCTCTTAAATATAGCCAATGAACTGGCCTCAACTACCCTCTGTGGCAGAGAGTTCCAGAGATTCACCACTCTCTGTGTGAAAAAAGTTCTTCTCATCTCGGTTTTAAAGGATTTCCCCTTTATCCTTAAGCTGGACCCCTTGTCCTGGACTTCCCTAACATCGGGAACAATCTTCCTGCATCTAGCCTGTCCAACCCCTTAAAGAATTTTGTAAGTTTCTATAAGATCCCCTCTCAATCTTCTAAATTCTAGAGAGTATAAACCAAGTCTATCCAGTCTTTCTTCATAAGACAGTCCTGACATCCCAGGAATCAGTCTGGTGAACCGTCTCTGCACTCCCTCTTTGGCAATAATGTCCTTCCTCAGATTTGGAGACCAAAACTGTACGCAATACTCCAGGTGTGGTCTCACCAAGACCCTGTACAACTGCAGTAGAACCTCTCTGCTCCTATACTCAAATCCTTTTGCAATGAAAGCTAACATACCATTCGCTTTCTTTACTGCCTGCTGCACCTGCATGCCTACCTTCAATGACTGGTGTACCATGACACCCAGGTCTCGCTGCATCTCCCCCTTTCCCAATCGGCCACCATTTAGATAATAGTCTGCTTTCCTGTTTTTGCCACCAAAATGGATAACCTCACATTTATCCACATTATACTGCATCTGCCAAACATTTGCCCACTCACCCAGCCTATCCAAGTCACCCTGCAGTCTCCTAGCATCCTCCTCACAGCTAACACTGCCCCCCAGCTTAGTGTCATCCGCAAACTTGGAGATATTGCCTTCAATTCCCTCATCCAGATCATTAATATATATTGTAAATAGCTGGGGTCCCAGTACTGAGCCTTGGGGTACCCCACTAGTCACTGCCTGCCATTGTGAAAAGGACCCGTTTACTCCTACTCTTTGCTTCCTGTTTGCCAGCCAGTTCTCTATCCACATCAAAACCCCCAATGCCTTGTGCTTTAACCGCCATGATCACACCAATGTCTCTACTTGCTTAAAAGGCTTAGGAAGTTCGGCAAATCCTCACCTACGATGCGCCATAGAAAGTATTTTATCCAGATGCATGATAGCTTGGTTTGGGAACAGCTTCATCCAAGACCACAAGAAATTTCAATAAACTCTGGACACAGCCCAGACCATCACACAAACCTACCTCCCTTCCATTGACTCCATCTACACTTCACGCTGCCTTGGCAATGCCCCCGGCAAAATCAAACCCGGTCACTCCTTCACACATCTCCCATCAGGCAAGAGGTACTAAACTGTGAAAACACATAGAAAATAGGTGCAGGAGGAGGCCATTTTGCCCTTCGAGCCTGCACTGCCATTCATTGTAATCATGGCTGATCGTCCCCAATCAATAACCCGTGCCTGACTTTTCCCCATATCTCTTGATTCCGCTAGCCACCTAGAGCTCTATCTAACTCTCTTTTAATTTCATCCAGTGAATTGGCCTCGACTGCCTTCTGTGGCAGAGAATTCCACAAATTCGTAACTTTCTGGGTGAAAATGTTTTTTCTCATCTCAGTTTTAAATGGCCTCCCCTTTATTCTAAGACTGTGGCTCTTGGTTCTGGACTCCCCCATCATTGGGAACATTTTTCCTGTATCTAGCTTGTCCAGTCCTTTCATAATTTTATTTGTTTCTATAAGATCTCATCCTTCTATATTCCAATGAATTCGAGTCACATACCTCCAAATTCAGAGTGTTTCTTCCCAGCTGTTATTAGGCAACTGAACCATCCTGTCACCAACTAGTGAGCAGACCTAACCGACCATCTACTTAATTGGAGGCCCTCTGAGTATTTTTCACGAGACTTTACTGGATTTTATCTTGCACTAAACATTATTTTCTTTTTCCTGTATCTGTACACTGCGGACGGCTTGATTGTAATCATGTATAGTCTGTCTGCTGACTGGATCGCACTCAACAAAAAAGCTTTTCACTGTACCTTGGTACGCGTGACAATAATAATCTAAAGTAAACTAAACTAAACAGAGCCAGATGTGTCAGTGAATGTTAATTGCACTCAGTGCATTTTCGCATGAACACAGCCACACTCACACACGGCAAGTTGTGGATACTTTAGCTGCTAATATATGTCATTTGTAAATCACTATGCCATAAACAAGCAGACTGAGTCAGTCCCAGGTGTAATCATTTAATCCCAACTCTGCTGAATTAAACAGGTGCTCCATTTGGCTCACACCAAGTACTGTGCTTTGTGCTTTCAGGGTTAATGTCAGTTCACTACAATGGTTCAATTAGGAGCTGCTCAAATATCTCACGATGGTGTCTACATCACTATAGCAGCTTGACAACATTATTGTCTACTGCTGTTTCCAGAGATATAGCGGCTGAGATAATAAATTCATGCAAGTTGGAGCATATTGAGCATTAAATGAAGATTTTAATGCAAGTGGGAGCAGGTTGAGTATTAAATGGAGAATTGAATGCAGGTGCACCAACATTCCACGTGTGCCACCAGGGATTAAGTTGCAACCCAACATGCTAGAGTATGCAGGGTGATCAAAAGGGAATAAACGTAAAGGATTTATTTTCTTGGTTTCTCTCCTTTCCTGAAGTTGGGGAACACATGCCAGGTTGGAGGGACTGCAGTGGGAGCAACCATCTCACTCAGGTGACTGATAGGAGGATAGGAATAAAAGGAGACCTTTCAGTCACTGTGTTTATAGATAGAAAATGCAGAAAAGACTAGGCATGTAAGGCAGCGTCTGCGAAGAAAAGCACAGACAGGTCCAAACCCTTCGTCTGAACTGGGAAACAGTAAAACCAAATTATTTTTAAGTTGTAGAGAAGGAGCAGGGAAGATAGGCAGAGCAAAGGGAATATATTTAATAGGATGAGACCAATTAGCTTAACTGGACAATTGGACAGCGGGAGTAAGATTATGACAATTAAAATTGAAATTGAATCTGAATCTAAGATTATGTAGAAACAAAGAACACAGATGCTGGTTCACACAAAAGGACCAAAAATGTTGGAGTGAATCAGCAGGCCAAGCAGCATGTCTGGAGAACACAGGTGATAGAAACATAGAAAATAGGTGCAGGGGTAAGACATTCAGCTCTTTGAGCCTGCACCAACATTCAATATGATAATTGCTGATCATCCAAAATCAGTACCCCGGTCCTGCTTTCTCCCCATATTCCTTGGGTGCTTGTGTAAATGCTGAAAGTCAACTAATTCTCAAGGGGCATCTGAGCTGAGGACATCTATCCCTTGGTTGCCTTACCTTTGGTAACAGACTCATTGGGTGATGTTCAGAAAGAATAAAGATACAACATCATGTATTTTCTGATCTTGTTGAACTAACTATAGTCCCACTCCTATACCCATTCGCATAACCAAATAAGCACCGATCAATGCAGTGTATTCCAGATTTAAACCAGTACTTACACTATTCTGCTTGCTCGGTATCATCCCTCCAGCTGACGATAGTACTGGAACAGATTTAAATATACAGGCCTGCACAGTAACTGCGGTGGATTACGAATGTTGTGGAATTTTGGATTATGATTTCCTCAGAGGCGGTAGAACATTACAGTGCCCTCCATAATGTTTGGGGACAATCATTTATTTATTTGTCCCTGCACTCCACAATTTGAGTAGATTTTAATAAAGGCCTTTTTTATACATTTTGGTTTCACCATGTAAAAATTACAGCAGTGTTTATACATAGTCCCCCCATTGCAAGGCACCATAATGTTTGGGACACAGCAATGTCATGTAAATGAAAGTTGTCATCAGTCTCAAGAAGGGTTTCGGCCCGAAACGTTGCCTATTTCCTTCGTTCCATAGATGCTGCTGCACCCGCTGAGTTTCTCCAGCACTTTGTGTCTACCTTCGATTTTCTAGCATCTACAGTTCCTTCTTAAACACAAATGTTTAGAATTTTGTTGCATATCCTTTACATGCAATGACGACTTGAAGTCTGCGATTCATGGACATTACCAGTTGCTGGGCGTCTTCTCTGGTGATGCTCTGCAATGCCTGTATTGCAGCCATCTTTAGCTTATTCTTGTTTTGGGGGCGAGTCCCCTTCAGTTTTATCTTCAGCATATAAAAAGCATGCTCAAATGGGTTGAGATCGGGTGATTGACGGCCAATCAAGAATTAACCATTTTTTAGCTTTGAAAAACTCCTTTGTTGCTTTAGCAATATGTTTGGGATCATTGTCTTGCTATAGAATGAACCGCTGGCCAATGAGTTTTTAGGCATTTGTTTGAATGAGCAGATAGGATGTGTCTATACACGTCAGAATTAATTATGCTACTACCATCAGCAGTTGTATCATCAATGACGATATGTGAGCCTGTACCTTCAGCAGCCATACATGCCCAGGCCATAACACCCCCACCATCGTGTTTCACAGATGAGGTGGTATGCTTTGGATCTTGTGCAGTCCTTCTCTGCTCCATACTTTGCTCTTGCCATCACTCTGATATGTTAATCTTCGTCTCATCTGTCCACAAGACCTTTTTCCAGAACTGTGGTTGCTCTTTCAAGTACTTCTTGGCAAACTGTAACCTGGGCATCCTATTTTTGTGGCTACCCAGTGGTTTGCATCTTGCAGTGTAGCCTCGATATTTCTGTCATGAAGACGTCTGCAGACAGTGGTCATTGGCAAATCCACACCTGACCCCTGAAGAGTGTTTCTGTTCTGTTGGACAGGTGTTTGGGAATTTTTCTTTATTATAGAGATAATTCTTCTGTCATCAGCTGTGGAGGTCTTCCTTGGCCTGCCTGTCCCTTTGCGATTAGTAAGCTCACCAATGCTCTCTTTCTTCTTAATGATGTTCCAAACAGTTGATTTTGATAAGCCTAAGGTTTGGCTGATGTCTCTAACAGTTTTATTCTTGTTTCTCGGTCTCATAATGGCTTATTTTACTTTTATTGGCACAAGTTTGGTCCTCATGTTGGTAAACAGCAATAAAAGTTTCTAAAGGTGATGGAAAGACTCGAGGAAAGACTAGGTGCTGAGCGCTCTCTTATACAAGATTCAAGATTCAAGATTCAAGAGGGTTTATTTTTATTACAGCCGTATAGACAGTACACAGTGCAATGAGATAGCGTTACCCTAGAATCTCGGTGCTACATAGAACACAATTGGACAACATGCTACATATATAGATATACTACGCTATACACATGGTGCATTAAGGAGGCATTTAAACACCACCTGAGCAATTACAAACACTTATGAAGCCATGTGTTCCAAAATTATGCTGCCTTGAAATGGGGGGGACAATGTATAAACACTTCTGTAATTTCTACATGGTGAAATGTATAAACATTCCAAAATGTATA
This sequence comes from Leucoraja erinaceus, assembly GCF_028641065.1. Lineage (NCBI taxonomy): Eukaryota > Metazoa > Chordata > Chondrichthyes > Rajiformes > Rajidae > Leucoraja > Leucoraja erinaceus. Next base: position 10,740,405 of record NC_073381.1, read on the forward strand.
AAAATGACCTTTAATAAAATCTGACAATGTGCACTTTAACCACATGTGATTTTTTTTTCCTATTACAAATCTCAAATTGTGGAGTACAGGGTCAAATAAATAAATGATGGGTCTTTGTCCCAAATATTATGGAGGGCACTGTAACTCCGTATTCAACATCTTTTACCATCAACAGTTTTCTCAGTGGAAAGACAGACTGAATGACAGAAGGGTTGGGAGAATTTTGAGACAGACCCCAGTCTGAAGAAGGTACATTTTATAATCCGGGGACTCTGCGTGAATTAGGAATTCTGCCTGGAGATCACTTTATATCAGCTGTGGTCAAATTGAATGATGGGGCAGGCCCGAGGGACCTATTTTCTTGTGTTCTTGTTTGTTCCTTAGGAGTCAAGAAATTCGTCATCTTTCCAATGACTCTTACAAACATCTACGGATGCACCATAGAAATCATACAATTGCATCACATCTTGGTTTGGGAATAGCTCTGCATTAGACCACAACAAATTGCAGAGAGTTATAGATGTAGCCCAGTCCATCATACGGACCAGACTCCCACCATCCATCCATGTACAAACTCCATCTACACCTCACGCTGCCTCAGAAAAGCAGCCAACGTAATCAAAGACTTGTCCCACCCCAGTCATTCCTTCTGTTCCCTGGATCCATCAGGCAAAATGTACAAAGGCTTGAATGCAAGCACCACCAGTCTCAGGAACAGCCTCTTTTTCTCTGTTAATGGTCCATCCATGAGCTGGGGTACTGTCCGATTCACCTCTACCCCTTTGCAGTCATTGGACTTTGTCTTTGGAAATGATGCACTAAATACTGAGAACTATATTCTAGACTTTTTATCTTCCCCTTTGCTCTATCTATTGTACATGAGTTTGACTTGATTATATTAATGTATAGTATTATCTGACCTGAGTGGATCGCACGCAAAACAAAGATTTTCACCGTACCTTAGTACACGTGACCAGAATAAACCGAAGATAGAATGGGCTATCCAATGAATGGAAATACCATAGCACATACCTTTCATATACTCTATGCTGCATTTAAACCTGTCTTTTATCTTGCAAGGAGAAAATAAATTATCCCAACACCTATTTGTGCTGTGCATTATTTTACCTACTTGTTAAAGAGAAAAGGTGAGGCAGGCAGAAATGCTGACTGTGGCTTTGCACTATGATGTGATAGGAGAAGAGAAGGCAACTATGGAGCATTCCAAGCTGTGGCCCTGACTAGGCAAAATCAACAGCAAAATGCAACAACAGAGCATCTTGGTATTTCTGAAGGCAATGATACTTTGCAACATTGCCACACTTCGTAGCACAACTGATCATTTTGTGCAGTGTGCTGCAAGCTATGCTTCGTTTAAACCTGGCACCAATCTTCATTCTTTTTTTTTCTGTTCAAGAAGGTGCGGGAATTATAAAAGATTTGGGTTTAAAACCATTATCTGTTTTCCATTTTTAAAATATCAGTATTATTTACTATTTGATAAAATATACCAATGCATATGAACATTTCCACACTGTTTTAAGCATGATAATCTAAATGTTCCATGAGTTTTTAGGAGATGGAAGGGTTGTTAAAAATGTGGAGTGGGATGACAGTAAATCACAAATTCTTGGCATAAACTTGACAACAGCAGAATATTCTTCTGCTATTGGTGCCTCATCTAAATCAGGGATTCCTACCACGTGTTACAAGCACAGATCTTGGTGGGAGACATATGGACAAAGAGAATGAAATGCACATAACAAGGAGGGAAAAGGCAAGCTATGTTTTTTTTTAAAATAGTTTCTCTCCATTGTTGCTCATTTGAATAGATTTAATTTGTATATACAAGACTTCGGATAATTTGCCGAAAACAAAAATCAGGATATTTTACTCAAAATCGGCTTGGAGTCCATCGAATACGTAAAATGAAAGGTGCGATCTAACCATGATGTGTTTAATGATGCAATAGCAAAACTACATCCTCTGGCAGAGGAATTCAAAACAAAGATCTATTCATAAAATTAGAGTTCACTTGTACTAAAGTGAAGCACCGTTTACAGTTAGAGGAAAAACACAAATATGGAATTTTCTCTCTTCAAAAAATGGCTCACTAAGCAGTTCAAAACAGATTTGATAATTTTTCATTATGCAATGAAATTAAGGGATGTAGAACCAATTCCATGTTAGGTTGTCAGAATTAAGATGTAAATTAGCCATTTTTAATTGAATGGCAGAATGGGCTCCAGGGGCTAAAAAGTCACTTTGTTTTGCTTTGTTTCTAACTATGGATGCTGGAAGACAAATCAGTTATGGACAGTTATCCAATTAGGAATATTACTCAATTAGGTGTTAATAGGCAGATATGTGACAGGAACTGGCCTGTTTTCCATAGTCTGGTCATGAAAGATCCATTTGATGAGAGTGATGTCAGATTACATTTTCCATCCATAATGAACAGAGCTGGGTTTTAACAGGCATAAAAAGCCAGCCAATAAAAATGCTCAAATAACATTTGGCCGACATCTTTGACCTCTCGTTACTCCAGTCTTAGGTTTCCACTTGCTTTAGAAGACCACTACCATCCTGGTGCCAAAGAAAGGTATGTAGAAAGGAAAGATTTAGGGGGATATGGGCCAAACAGGCAGGTGTGACATGCGTGGATGGGGCATCTTGGTCGGTATGGGCAAGTTTGGCCTAAGGACAGGTTTCTATGCAGTATGTCACTATTAGTCTAACAATAAGGAGCATGTCTTAATGATTCCTTGTGAATTGCTCCTGGCAATTCGCTCATCACAGCAACAAGTCCTCAGCTGATACCATCTCCCTGGCCTTACACTTATCCCTAAAACACTTGAATAACAAGGTCACCTATGGCAAACTTCTATTTATTGACTATAACTCTGTGTTCAACATCATCATTCCAACCAAACTCATCTCCATACTCCTGGACCTTGAACTCAGCAACCTTCTCTGCAATTAGATACTTGCTCAAAAATGTGCAATTACCTTACTCCATTGTTAGAGACACCACTTCGAACCAGCCCGGTGCAAAATGCCACGTTTGGTGCCAACTTGTGGGCATTTTTATGGTATGTCATTCTACCAAACAGAGGCTAAGCTGAGAATGGCCAAACATATTTCATTTAGGATCTAGGCTGGTTAAAGAGGATGACCAATTTCACATTCTGCAAATTTAATTTTCAGATATTTAGCAGGGCCCAGTAAAATTGTGATAGTCAAGACGTTTGTGCCTTTACATTGCCAAACTTGATATTCCAGGCTTTTGGATATCACTTGTATTAATAATCAAACCCACTTTCATTTTACATTTTTTTATGACTTAAACAGCAGTAAAATAAATCTTCCAGTGATCCCTATGAGTTTAAAGAGAGCAGTTCTCTGGCTACGAACATACCCTTGTTAGACACGAAAAGCTGGAGTAATTCAGCGGGACAGGCAGCATCTCTGGAGAGAAGGAATGGGTGATGTTTCGGGTCGAGACCCTTCTTCAGACTGGTTAGCGATAAGGGAAAGGAGAGATATAGACGATGATGTGGAGAGATAAAGAACAATGAATGAAAGATATGCAAAAAAGTAAAGATGATCAATGAAACCGGCCATTATACGCTGTTTGTAGGGTGAAAACAAGAAGCTTGGTGTAGGGTAGGGATAGAGAGAGAGGGAATGTCGGGGCTATCTGAAGTGAGAGAAATCAATATTCATACCACTGGGCTGTAAGCTGCCCAAGCAAAATATGAGATGCTGTTCCTCCAATTTGCGTTTAGGTCTCCACTCTGACAATGGAAGAGACCTAGTATAGACAGGTCTGTATAGGAATGGGAAGGAGGATTAAAGTGTTTAACAGCCGAGAGGTCAGGTAGGTTCAGGCGAGCTGAGTTAATCCAGCTTTTTGTGTCAATCTTCGGTTTAAACCAGCATCTGTGTTAGGCGCTTCCTCCTCCTGGTGAATGCTATGTACTTACCTTTCTCTGTTTCTCTCCCGAGTACAGGCCTCGTGGCTGTGAGCAAAGATCTTATAGCGGAGCAAGATGGGTTACTCTCACGCAAACGTGAGGTACGCTCATGGGCGGATTCATGGGTGATTATAGGACACATTTTAGCAACCTGACTCCGCCATCTTGTTCCGCCATCTTGCTCCGCTTTCTTGCTCCCGCCTTCTTGCTTCCGGCCAAAGATTGGATCCGCAGCGGGGAGAAAGAGTGCGGGGCCCGGGGCAGCGAGGAGAAGGAGTGCGAGGCCCGGGGCAGCGGGGAGAGAGAGTGCGGGGCAGCGGGGGGAGAGAGAGTGCGGGGTCCGGGGCAGCGGGGAGAGAGAGTGCCCCCAAGACAATGTTTCTTATTTAATGTCCCTTGTCTAGTCTGAAATAAAGTTCATTATTGGATTAGAAGAAATATAATTGTGTGTGTTATATACATTTATATAATTTTCATGTATGTGTGTTTATAAACATTTTATTCCTTAACAAGAATCAACAGAATTATGAACTAACAGAATTATGAATCTAACCCTATATCACGCACAAAAAGTCCCCCCCTGTCAATCACCCTGCAAGTCGGGTCGGTTCCGGTTACTACAAAATCAACTCAAACACTGTTTGTGAGCCATTTAAAAAGAAATGATTTAAAAAACATTAAAAAAGACAATTACCAGAATCAAATTTTATTCTTGACAAGAAGTTTGAACTGACAGATTTATGAATCAGGCCCACACAAACTGTTGCCCCGCAACATTGATTACAGTGCGAGTCGGGTCGGGTCAGGTAGGCTCAGGTTGCTAAAATGGGCGTGGAAAAATGCCCATGATCCCCTCCATAGCGTACTACATGTCAGTCCATTGCATTTAGCAGGAGTAGCCTATCTTGCTTCGCTATAAGCAAAGATCCTAGAGGGACAAGATAGACCACTCCTTCGAAATTCAATGGGCTGACGTGTAGTACGCAACGGAACGTCACGGCCGCCATTTGTTACAGCGACACTCGACTTCCGGTATTCCACCCGCTGTGATTCAAAGCAAAGATTATAGAGCTCCGCTATAATCTTTGATCCAAAGCAAAGATCCTCAAGTATCTTGTAGCGGGAACAGACCCCTCCTTTGTGTAGTATCCCTTGCATTGTATTGCTTTAACACACACTGCACAAAATTAAATTTAACGTATATATATTTAATATATTTATATGAATGTGTGTCTGTGTGTGAGAGGCAAGTTAGAGATAATAGTTTATTCTCATGTATCAGAAGCTACTTTGATTTAAATAATCGCTATTAATTTATTTGTCTTGTAAGATGATATACATAAACCATAAAGGCAATTATATATATAATTATATAGTAATAATATATATATGCATATATATATTTACACACACATATATATACACATACATATATACACACACATATATACACATACATACATACATATACACATACATATCCACACATACAAATACACACATACATATGGATACATTTATATGCATACATACACACATATAAACATATATATATATACATACATATATACACACATATACATATACATGCATATATATACACATACATATATATTTATACATATGATTAACATGTAGAGGAACCAACGAGAGAGCAGGCTATTTTAGACTGGGTATTGAGTAATGAGGAAGGGTTAGTTAGCAATCTTGTTGTACTGCCCCCTTGGGCAAGAGTGACCATAATATGGTTGAGTTCTTCATTAGGCAGGCAGTGACTAGTGGGGTACCGCAAGGCTCAGTGCTGGGACCCCAGCTATTTACAATATATATTAATGATCTGGATGAGGGAATTGAAGGCAATATCTCCAAGTTTGCGGATGACACTAAGCTGGGGGACAGTGTTAGCTGTGAGGAGGATGCTAGGAGACTGCAAGGTGACTTGGATAGGCTGGGTGAGTGGGCAAATGTTTGGCAGATGCAGTATAATGTGGATAAATGTGAGGTTATCCATTTTGGTGGCAAAAACAGGAAAGCAGACTATTATCTAAATGGCGGCCGACTAGGAAAAGGGGAGATGCAGCGAGACCTGGGTGTCATGGTACACCAGTCATTGAAAGTAGGCATGCAGGTGCAGCAGGCAGTGAAGAAAGCGAATGGTATGTTAGCTTTCATAGCGAAAGGATTTGAGTATAGGAGCAGGGAGTTTCTACTGCAGTTGTACAGGGTCTTGGTGAGACCACGCCTGGAGTATTGCGTACAGTTTTGGTCTCCAAATCTGAGGAAGGACATTATTGCCATAGAGGGAGTGCAGAGAAGGTTCACCAGACTGATTCCTGGGATGTCAGGACTGTCTTATGAAGAAAGACTGGATACACTTGGTTTATACTCTCTAGAATTTAGGAGATTGAGAGGGGATCTTATAGAAACTTACAAAATTCTTAAGGGGTTGGACAGACTAGATGCAGGAAGATTGCTCCCGATGTTGGGGAAGTCCAGGACAAGGGGTCACAGCTTAAGGATAAGGGGGAAATCCTTTAAAACCGAGATGAGAAGAACCTTTTTCACACAGAGAGTGGTGAATCTCTGGAACTCTCTGCCGCAGAGGGTAGTCGAGGCCAGTTCATTGGCTATATTTAAGAGGGAGTTAGATGTGGCCCTTGTGGCTAAGGGGATCAGAGGGTATGGAGAGAAGGCAGGTACGGGATACTGATTTGGATGATCAGCCATGATCATATTGAATGGCGGTGCAGGCTCGAAGGGCCGAATGGCCTACTCCTGCACCTAATTTCTATGTTTCTATTATTTTCCAACGATCAATAGATTTACGATCAGTTCCTGTGGATTGGAGGATAGCTAATGCTATCCCACTTTTCAAGAAAGGAGCGAGAGAGAAAATGGGGAATTACAGACCAGTTAGCCTGACTTTGGTGGTGTGAAAGATGCTGGAGTCAATTATTAAAGATGTAATAATGGGGCATTTGGATAGCAGTAAAAGCATTAGTCCAAGTCAACATGGATTTATGATTTTACAATGCATTTAAGCCTCTCCCATTTTTATGAGATGAATTCCTGGAATATGCAGGAAGTTTATTGTAACCTAGTGCTACTTGCCTGAACAATGGATGATATATCACTTAAATGCAATTGTTTTCAGTTGTGTGGAGAGACCTGTATATTGAAAATGTGTTTTGCCTCTAATATGTCAATTTACCTTAAATGTAGAAGAGCTTATTAAAATCTTCTTACAAAGACAATTAAGTATTTTCTATCTATCCTCTTTTGGACCCAAGGCATAGCAGAGCTGCCAACTCTCACGAAGAGGTAAGGGAGGGAGAGATGGAAGGGTGGGAGAGAGGGAAGGGAAGGAGATCGCGAAGAGAGGGGGAGAGAGAGAGAGAGAGAGAGAGAGAGAGAGAGAGAGAGAGAGAGAGAGAGAAGAGGGGGGAGCGAGAGAGCGAGAGGAGGGGAGAGAGAGATCGAGAGAAGAGAGGGAGAAGGGGGAGAGGGGGAGAAGGGGAAAGGGGGGGACAGGGAGAAGGGGGAGGGACAAGGGGGAGAGGGAGAAGGGGGAGAGGGAGAGTGGAACGATAGCACATTATAACGCGCAGCCGTCCCATTCCGACCAAAGATTATAGAGCAGAGCTCCACTAGTATCTTTGATTGCGGCCGCCGCCACCGAACCCCCCGACCCACCATTGCACCCAAAGATGATAGAGCAGAGTTATATAATATTTGATTGCACCCTTCTTCACGGCGGGCTTGTGATCTTTGCTTGTGATGTCTTGTATGTATGTGAGTGTTGTTTGCTATGTCCCTATGTTCGAGGAATATAATGGGTAACAGCCGCCCATTCTCGGACTCGAAAAATCTCCTGGTCACTGGACCTAATGTGTCCGCGGGCCATATTGTGCAGACTAATCCCTTACAAAACAAAACCAAAAACGTACAGAAGTGTTAAAATTGTCTTTATTATTGTGGTGAGTAAAGAACTATTAAAAATAAGTCTAATAACTTTCTAATGTACCGACTAATGTTTCCCAATGGCCGTTGATGGGAGAACAGAAAATACCATTTTCACGACAGAATATCGACTGAAAATAATAAAAATATTTTCTCACCTTTCTTTTTTATTGGGGAACCTAAAGAATGACAGGTCGGGTCGTTTAGATTTACAATTAGAATACTTGATAGCAGAGCAGTGAGATGAAATTTAGACCAGGACGCCATGACAGTGTGGGGGAAGCCCAATAAAATGCTTAACAAAATGGCGTCGACGGTCACACACGTCATACTACGCGTTTTTCGAGGAGTGGTCTATCTTGTCCCTCTAGGATCTTTGGCTATAAGATCTTTGGCTGTGAGTCTGGAATCAAGGGGTTAAAGGCTCCTGTACCCGATTGGCCAAGCTGTGTCAGGTGACGGGTGACTCATCTGAAGCTTAAATACCAGAGCTTCCCAGGATTCTCTCTCTTCTTCGTCGACCTTGACTGATGAGCAGACTGCTGGTGTGAGCCGAGGGAGGTCTGGCCACATGGCATAGAACTTTGTGTACTTTCACCATTCCTTGGTAACAAATATTGAATTGGGACGGATAAGGGCTGACCTTAGTGTTTTCGTGTATTTTGTTTCAGGGTTAGATCTCTTTAGGCAGGTTTTAGAGTCTCTGGTTCGACGGTCCATCACGTGGCTGGCTGGAGCATGGTTAAATTGTTTGACAGTTCATCCATATCCCTGACTGGGTTGTTTAAATCAGGTTTGGGTTTTGTGTTCCATTGAATAAATAAAACTATTTTTGAACTTGAACCTGGTTTTTGACTTATGTTACGCGGCTCTGAAGTACCTGCATTCGGGAGTCGTAACAATCTGCAGATCCTTCCTTACACAACATACCCTTGTCCCTGACCCCCTGGTGTTCAGCATCCCTACCCAGTTCTATCTGCACTCCCGGTCCACTGGTTAGATCCTGCCCCGCCAACACTCTGGCCCTTCAGTTCTACTTGTGCACCCTACTTGTTTTTGGACCTTCGGCTCACATCCTGCGCTAATGGGTGATACTGAACAACGGGATTTGTGAATAATCCAGATGCCAGATTATCAGAGTTTCACAGTAATATTGCATCAACGATGTGTCTATCTTCATTATAAACCTGATTTTATTTTTGCTCAAGCTATGTGATTTGTAAACCAGACACATTTTATTCAGATGATACTTCATCCTCCCTTTTCTCCAGAGATGCTGCCTGACCTGCTGAGTTACTCCAACACTTTGTGTCTATCTTCAGTATAAACCAGCATCTGCAGTTCCTACCTGCGTGTGAATTTTATTCAGCCTCTATTGTTGTGTTGTGCATGCTTCAGTTTGTTAATTCTGGCATGGTTGCCAATAGTGACAGAACTAGCAGTGAGTTTACCAGGTATTTTATCATGTGAGACAGGATCAGGCTGCACATAGACAAGCTTTCCTGACTATTACATACTGTGCATGTTGATGGAACCCGAAGGACACCATGATTTAATGGGCACCATTCAATCATTCTGAAATGAATGTGGGCTGATATATTGGTATTCAGTGGTTTGTTAGCTGCAAAGATGATACATAGGATGAACAGTAGGCCCATTTTATTGCTTCTCAAAACCTCACAGGTGACTAAGTCTAAGTAACAGACAGGAATAATCAGATGTTCTGTTGACAATGATAAATCCTTTGTTTGTGGCAATCCGATTGAATGGCGAAAATGTAGGAAAATCTAGAGGGTAACCCTGTCCAACCTTCACACGAGGAATAGATGCAACTGGATACATTCAGTGTGGGGATGGGCAACATGGGGGTCTAAAACATCTGGGGAATACAGTCTTATTGAAGCAATTCAGCTTGTTCTCAAACAGCACCTTAATTCAACTGTTCAAATCTATCTTTCAATAATATCATCAATTTTCTTTTATGAACAAGCAAGCAGGCTGAATAATTTGATGAATTTGTTAGATGTGGTCATGCAAACTGAAGAACATTGACAATATGTCTACCTGTATATCATGTCAGACAATTAGAATGTGTGCAGCTCTGAAAACATTTAGATGGGCAGAAGGTTATTTTTATTTATTTATAGTTGACGCTGGTGGGCCTCAGTAAAATTACAGAAGACATTTCGGATTCATGCTGCTTTGCATTTCACCTTCAGTGCCTTTCCAAACCCAGATAGCTACTACTCCCTGAAGCAGAGATTGAGTTTAAAATTCAATAAGCTGTCTCAATTTCCAAAATCCTTCTTTCACAATTGATTTGGAAGTTATTAAAAATGCAACGTTCTTCAAGTTCACACTGTCAAAAATGTTGAAGGATTGCTCCAAAGTAGCTGACATTTGCAATATGGGTGAAAATCCAGTCTTTCAACTTCAATTTTATGCAGCAGGCTGTTTGCAGGCCACATTGAGGCTAGCTGTCCATTTCCATCTATCGCTGTCTCTATCAATCAGGCCAATCTACTATTTCCTCATGCCTGCTTCCCATTCCCAGAACCAGCAGAGGATTCTCTTTGTCCACACTTTCCACCCCATCTCCTTCAAAAAATTGTCCTCCGCAACATTCAACAACTCCAACGTGATGCCAACGTCCAATGGATGCTTCCCCCTCCTCCTTAGGAAGGACCATTCCATTCCCTCTGGGGCACATCATTCCCTTGTCACGGCTCCTTCCCATGTGACTGTAGGAGATCCAACTCCTGTACTTTTATCTCCTCTCTCCCCAGTTAAGGACACCAGATGCTCTTTCCACATGCAACATCAGTTAACCTTTTTGTTTCTTCAAATTAGGGGATCAAAACTGCGCACAATACTCCAGGTGTGGTCTCACTAGGGCTCTGTACAACTGCAGAAGGACCTCTTTGCTCCTATACTCGATTCCTCTTGTTATAAAGGCTAACATGCCATTCGCTTTCTTCACTGCCTGCTGTACCTGCATGCTCACTTTCATAGACTGATGAACAAGGACCAGAAGATCCCGTTGTTCTTCCCCATCTTCCCAACTTGACGCCATTTAGATAGTAATCTGCCTTCCTGTTTTTGCTACAAAAGTGGATAAACTCACATTTATCCACATTAAACTTCTTCTGCCATGCATCTGCCCAGTCCCCCAACCTGTCCAAGTCATCCTGCATTCTCATAGCATCCTCCTCACAGTTCAGACTGCCACCCAGCTTTGTGTCATCTGCAAATTTGCTAATGTTACTTGGAATCCTTTCATCCAAATCATTGATGTATATTGTAAATAGCTATGGTCCCAGTACCGAGCCTTGCGGTACCCTACTAGTCACTGCCTGCCATTCTGAAAGGGACCCGTTAATCCCTACTCTTTGTTTCCTGTCCGCCAACCAATCTTCTATCCATGTCAGCACCCTACCCCCAAAACCATGTGCCCTAATTTTGCCCACTAATCCCCTATGTGGGACCTTATCAGTTAGGTTCTTGGTAACATTCCGATAAGCAAATTGTGTGCTGTATGGAAAGAAAGCAATGTTGTGAAGGCATAGAGTCCAGAGCTGCCTTGTACGCTAGCTGTGATTGAATTGGAACCTACCTTGTTCGCTTACATTCCAGGCTAGGTGTAGAATTCAGTGGGGTTTTTTGATTATATGTTTCTACCTGTCTGCAAGGTATTAACAATTAATGTGCCTATACCTCTGAGACACTGTGGATCCTCACTGCTTCCCATTTTTCACCATTTAGAAATAACTCTGTTCTATTTCATGGGATCTAAGCTGGATGACCTCTTATTGGACTACAATATATTCTGGACAAACTCATTTACGCATTAAACTATTCTGCTCACAAGCATCATCCTTTAATCTCTTTTTGTACTTTAATGCTTCTGTCTTAGCCACCTTTCTTTTCATCATTTGCAATCATGAATAAATAGTTTTTTTATCGCATCATCTCATTTGTTTACAAGGATGCTACTAACCCCTGCATCAGTGCTGATTTTCACAGCATTCCACTTGTCACATCCAGCAAATGAGAATACCTATTCGCAATTTCTTCCATGTGTCTCCAATTCTTGGCTAGGTCATTGTACCTTCAATTCAATGAGATTCAACTCTAGCTAGCAGCCTTTTGGGTGTAGTTTTACCAAATGTCTACGAGACGTCCACATAATCAATATTACCTCACATCCCCATGTCTCCAAATTAGTCGTCTCTTCAAAAAATTCTATCAATTTCCTTCTCCACAATTTATGCTTTGTAAATCAATGCTGACTATCTCTGGTGAACAGAGACATTTCAAGGTTTTATTTTACTCCATCCATTATTATTGACTTCAGCAGATGCCTGACAAGTGCTGTTGGACTAACTAGTCCTTAAATTATGAGGTTAGTAAGTTACAAAATGGACTCTGCTTGTAGGTTAGAAGTATACAAAATGCCCTTTAGCCTGATTAGTCAGCTAGATTGAAATGTACAGACACTGGGTACCTTCCACTTTAGCCTGAACAGTCAGCCAGATAGCAATGTACAGATGCTGAATGTTCTAGGTCAGAAGCAAGATTGCTTGAATCTGCAGAGATAAGAAATGCTCCTTCCTTGAGTAAAACCATATATGGACAATAGCTTTTCTGAAATCGGAAGAAACTACAGAGCTTTAACATTACCATCTATGGCCATGGCAGGACTCTCTAGGAGAATGTTCTGTAGATAAAGAATTGCTGAATTAACCTAATAACCATATAACCATATAACAATTACAGCACGGAAACAGGCCATCTCGGCCCTAGAAGTCCGTGCCGAACAATTATTTTCCCTTAGTTCCACCTGCCTGCACTCATACCATAACCTTCCATTCCCTTCTCATCCTTATGCCTATCCAATTTATTTTTAAATGATACCAACGAACCTGCCTCCACCACTTCCACTGGAAGCTCATTCCACACTGCTACCACTCTCTGAGTAAAGAAGTTCCCCCTCATGTTACCCCTAAACTTCAGTCCCTTAATTCTCAAGTCATGTCCCCTTGTTTGAATCTTCCCTACTCTCAGTGGGAAAAGCTTTTCCACATCAACTCTGTCTATCCCTCTCATCATTTTAAAAACCTCTATCAAGTCCCCCCTTAACCTTCTGCGCTCCAGAGAATAAAGACCTCTTATTCAACCTTTCTCTGTAACTTAGTTGTTGAAACCCAGGCAACATTCTAGTAAATCTCCTCTGTACTCTCTCTATTTTGTTGACATCCTTCCTATAATTGGGCGACCAAAGTTGTACACCATACTCCAGATTTGGTCCCACCAATGCCTTGTACAATTTTAACATTACATCCCAGCTTCTATACTCAATGCTCTGATTTATAAAGGCTAGCATACCAAAAGCTTTCTTTACCACCCTATCTACATGAGATTCCACCTTCAAGGAACTATGCATGGTTATTCCCAGATCCCTCTGTTCAACTGCATTCTTCAATTCCCTACCATTTACCATGTACGTCCTATTTTGTTTTGTCCTGCCAAGGTGTAGCACCTCACATTTATCAGCATTAAACTCCATCTGCCATCTTTCAGCCCATTCTTCCAAATGGCCTAAATCACTGTGTAGACTTTGGAAATCCTCTTCATTATCCACAACACCCCCTATCTTGGTATCATCTGCATACTTACTAATCCAATTTACCACCCCTTCATCCAGATCATTGATGTACATGACAAACAACAAATGACCCAACACAGATCCCTGAGGCACCCCACTAGTCACCTGCCTCCAACCCGACAAACAGCCATCCACCATTACCCTCTGGCATCTCCCATTCAGCCACTGTTGAATCCATCTTGCTACTCCTGCATTTATACCCAACAATAGAACCTTCTTAACCAACCTTCCATGAGGAACCTTGTCAAAGGCCTTACTAAATTCCATATAGACAACATCTACTGCTTTACCCTCGTCAATTTCCCTAGTAACCTCTTCAAAAAATTCAAGAAGATTAGTCAAACATGACCTTCCAGGCACAAATCCATGTTGACTGTTCCTAATCAGACCCTGTCTATCCAGATGCATATATATATCATCTCTAAGTATCCTTTCCATTAATTTGCCCACTACTGAAGTCAAACTAACAGGTCTATAATTGCTAGGTTTACTCTTACAATGGAACAACATGCGCAGTATGCAAATCCTCGGGGACTATTCCCGTGTCTAATGACATTTGAAATATTTCTGTCATAGCCCCAGCTATTTCTACACTAACATCCCTCAATGTCCTAGGGAATATCCTGTCAGGACCTGGAGACTTATCCACTTTTATATTTTTCAAAAGTGTCAGTACTTCTTTTACTTTGAAACTCATAGTTTCCATAGCTACTCTACTAGTTTCCCTTACCTCACATAATTCAATATCCTTCTCCTTGGTGAATACAGAAGAAAAGAAATTGTTCAATATCTCCCCCATCTCTTTTGGATCTGCAGATAGCTGTCCACTCTGTCTCTCCAATGGACCAATTTTACCCCTCGTTATCCTTTCGCTATTAATATAGCTGTAGAAACCCTTTGAATTTACTTTCACCTTACTTGCCAAAGCAACCTCATATCTTCTTTTAGCTTTTCTAATTTCTTTCTAAAGATTCTTTTTACGTTCCTTATACTCTTCAAGCACCTCATTTACTTCATGCTGCCTATAATTATTGTAGATCTCCCTCTTTTTCCAAACAAGATGTCCAATTTCCCTTGAAAACCAGGGCTCTTTCCAATTTTTACTGTTTCCTTTCAACCGAACAGGAACATAAAGATTCTGCACTCCTAAAATTTCCCCTTTAAATGTCCTCCATTTCTCTTCTACATCCTTCCCATAAAACAAAATGTCCCAGTTCACTCCTTTTAAATCATTTTACATCTCATCAAAGTTAGCCTTTCTCCAATCAAAAATCTCAACCCTAGGTCCAGTTCTGACCCTCTCCATAATTATATTGAAACTAATGGTATTGTGATCACTGGACCCAAAGTGCTCCCCAACGCATACCTCCGCCACCTGTCCCGTCTCATTTCCTAACAGGAGGTCCAGCACTGCCCCTCCTCTAGTAGGTACCTCTATGTATTGTTGCAAAAAACTATCCTGCACACATTTTACAAACTCCAAACCATCCAGCCCATTTACAGAATGTGTTTCCCAGTCTATGTGTGGAAAGTTGGAATCTCCCACAATCACTACCTTGTGCTTACTACTAATATTTGCTATCTCCTTACATATTTGCTCTTCCAATTCTCGATCCCCATTTGGCGGTCTATAATACACCCCTATAAATGTTGCTACACCTTTCCCACTTCTCAGTTCCACCCAAATAGCCTCCCTAGATGAGCCCTCCAATCTATCCTGCCAAAAGCACTGCTGTAATATCTTCCCTGACAAGCAATGCAACACCTCCACCTCTTGCCCCTCCAATTCTATCACACCTGAAGCTACGAAATCCTGGAATATTTAGTTTCCAATCACAGCCCTCCTGCAACCACATTTCACTGATCGCCACAACATCATACTTCCAGGTGTCTATCCAGACTCTAAGCTCATCCACCTTTCTTACAATGCTCCTAGCATTAAAATATGCACATTTAAGAAACCCCCCGTCTCTTATTCTCTGTTTATTTCCTTTTTCTTCTTTCTCCTCTTGTGTCCGAGTGCTTCCCTTTTCTGCTTCCTGCCTCCCATTCTGTCTACTAGCTTTCGCTATTTGAGTCCCTCGCCCCAACCATTCTAGTTTAAAGTCTCCCCAGCTGCCTTTGCAAATTTCCCCACTAGGATATTGGTCCCCCTCGGGTTTGTGCAACCCATCCTTTCTGTACAGGTCCCACCTTCCCCAAAAGAAGTCCCAATGATCCAGAAACTTGAATCCCTGCCCTCTGCACCAGTCTTTCAGCCACGCATTTATCCTCCACCTCGCTCTATTCCTACTCTCACTGTCGCGTGGCACAGGCAGTAATCCTGAGATTGTTACCTTTTTGGTCCTTTTCCTTAACTCTCCTCCTAACTCCCTAAATCCTCCCTTCAAGACTTAATCCCTTTTTTTTTACCTATGTCATTGGTACCTACATGTACCACGACCTCAGGCTCCTCTCCCTCTGATTTCAGGATATCTTGGACGCGTTGAGGCACGTCCGAGACCTTGGCACCAGGGAGGCAGACCACCATCCTGGTCTCCCGACTGCGTCCACAGAATCGCCTATCCGACCCCCTAACAACAGAGTCCCCAATTACTATTGCCCTCTTCTTTTTGTCCCTACCTTTCGGAGCAACAGGGCCGGTCTCTGTGCTGGAGGCCCGTCCACTGTCGCTACCCCCGGGCAGGCTGTCACCCCCATCCGTACTCAAACAGGAGTACTTATTTGCGAGGTGTACCGACATTGGAGTACTCACTCGTTCCTGCCTCTGCCCCTTGCCCTTCTGAACATTGCATCTTTGTGTGGAACACGAGCAGCTCTGTGTCTGAGTTGTCATATTCAGAGTTGTCTCCCACACCTGCCTGGGCAAAACAAAGTTGTTACTGCTTTACTAAGTTTATTGTGTGGTTGTCTTTTTGAAGCAAATCAAACTTCAACAGTTTCAATATCTTGCGTGTTATAAAATAACGGACTGACGTATACATTTTTTTGATCTAACTGAACTGTTCCAGAAATAAAAGAACTTGGGAGGAATGTAGTTTTGACGACCGCAACATTTCCTTTCAATTATTTTAATTCCTTGAATAATGGCTGAAATTTATCACCTGTGGGCTTTAGTACATTATTGATTACTGTATTATTGTTATGTTCAGTGCTAGCATTAATTTGGAATGATGCTGTCAAGAGCCTACTCCTTTAGCAAAACTACGTGTATCTGCACAGAATTCACACATTGGATTTAAAGGTTGGGTGCCCACATCTAAGAATAACCCTGTAGTTCTTCCACTGAAACTCTTAAACCCACTCAAAGCAGACGGACCTTCACAGCCATCTCTTCTGAAGAACATCATTAGAAATAATGAAGTTTTATGCTCCACATTGGATTACAGTAGATTATGTACAGTAGTCTCTGGAGTGGGCCTTAAACCCACAACAGTCTCATGCAGAGTAAAAGTGTTGTACATTGCCCAATTGTCACATGCTTCAGTAAATTAAAGAGAATTCCTCGGGGAGCAATGTATTTTATTCTGATTACTTGTGAATAATTTGGTGTTTGAAATGGCACCTCTGCTTGCATAGGAAACTGTTCTGGCAAAGAAAAGCTTCAGAAACATCAGCGACAGCCTGTTCCTGAAATCACTGTGGGGGGTGGATCATGAGATGCCAGCTAATGTTACAGCTATTGCTTCCAAACCTCTGCAGTCTTTTTTAACTTTTAATCCAACCAAACAAACAGGTAAACAAAATTGCTCATATGGCCACCAAGCATTGCCAGATAGTGTTAGTCCCTCAGTGGGAAAGGCTTAGGAAGATGCCCTGATCAGTGCAATTTTGCTTTCTTCATTACAAAGAATTTCATTAAATTTACAGCAGAGTAACAAGCGATAACAGACCAACAGGTGCAAGCTGGTGCTGAAGTTTCACAAGCCATAGGCTGTGGAGCACAGAAACAAGCCCTTTGACTGACCATGTCCTTGCTGCCTTTTGTACCTACTGCACTAATCTCATTTACCTGAAATAAGTCAGTGGCCTTCCATGCCTTAATGATTCAAATCTAGATGTTTCTTAAATGTTGTGAGAAAATGTGCCTCCACAAGCACCTCAGGCAGCACGTTCCAGATTTCAACCACAGTGTGTGGGGAAAATGCCCCTCCTTCTTTAGGCCTGTCATTTCACAACCCTCCCAGAGGATCCCAACATTTACTGTAACCCCTATAGATCAGTGTCACTCATGTTATGAGTCATGCTTTTGTAGTTACGCCCACTAGCTTTACAGTAACCCTGCCTGGCTGGTTCCCGCATTATTAGAAAAACGTGCTGGCATGAGGTTACCTGTGCTATGTCGTTAATAAAGTCCTTTATCATGGTGTCATGATATTCAGTTATTTGGTCAGCCGCAACATGGTGTCAGAACTGGGATCCGATCCCATGCCTCCAATCTAATATTTCATCACTGTAGCGGCAGATTTTCAGGTAATTAGTAACTTAGCCACTATTTGGATGAGAATGGTTGAAGGGGGTGTCTTCTAAACGCATGCGAGCTCACTCACAGAGACCATCAGAGCTTCTTCTCAGATGTGGCTTCAAAATACAGTCTTTTGATGAATAAATGCTTTATTGTTGATAGAAAACAGTGAGATACATCCAAGTTTCTTCCAACTCATTACTACATTCTTCTCCGAACTCCAGCTTATTACTTCAGACATTCGAAAACTCCTCGTGTCTCTGTAACACTGGCAAGATCTGGCATGTGGCCCACATGACCCGCATGGACCCCGCATGGTAGAAGGGTTAACCTTCCCCCATCGTCTCTCCAAACTAATCTAAAAACTAAACTTCTGCGCAAGCATCTAAGCTCCAAACACGCCCAAAAACACGTCATAAATCCCACCCACAATATAACGGGCTGTCTAAAATTTAAAGGTGCATGCCATCATTTCATCAATGACATGCAAAACAGGCCAAATGGCCACTACAATCATCTTGCACCGTGGAGACTTGGAGAAAGGGGAGAGGGAGAAAGGGGAGAGAGGTGTCAGAGATAGTCCAAATGAATTTGAGGACAGGGTGGATTTAGATTCACTTGCACTTGCACAGACTGAATAAGGGTCTTGACCCAAAATGTCACCCTTTCCTTCTCTCCAGAGATGCTGCCTGTCCTGCTGAGTTACTCCTGCAGTTTGTGTCTATCACTGCCTATGCATTCTATCAATGCAATAATGTCAAGAAGGTGAGAACTGGATAATTAAATGTTAGCAAAAAAGACTGACCAATTCCTGGACACATGGTTGATAATCATATATCAGAAGTAGAGGCTAGTTGATCAGCTAATTCATGTGCCTGGTACTCGAAAGAACTCTCTTTTCTCACTGACCTTAAAATTATCCGTCCTTCAAGTCATTTTCCAAATGCCTCGCCGATGCTCACATTGAATTTCCTTCCGCCAACCTTCCAGGCAGCACATTGCAGTACATAGCAACTCACTGGATAAAATATTCTCCTCACTTCTTCTCTGATTCAGCTGCAACCTCTTGTTGCTGCCCCCCCCCCACTGCAAGTGATTGTTTTAATTGGGTATTCTTTGATTTGGTGCCATGCATGTCAGGGTGACTCCAGAACTGTGCAGTGTAATTAAAATCCATGTGCTCTCGGTCATCTGGGCACACAGGATAAAAGGCACCTTTCCGTGGTCTTCCAAATCCCCACGGCAAAGAGTGTAAAGGAAGGTCTTCAGGTAAGCGCCGTTAATTCACTGCTGTGTTTCCATGTCTACGCAGCTGCTGTGCAGTACTAGAATAAAAACAAACTGCCTCCAGTTTCCAAATTTGCTGCATTCGTTTTTTTTTAGGCTGGCTGTTTCTAAATTCATATTCTTTGTCCCTTCAGAACAAATGATCTATTTCCATATAATCCTTTCCTTTCAGCGACCTCTGTGCAGTTTCCACAGATTCGGAACCTCACGGCGGTAAAACGAAAACACAAAGAATCTCTCGTGACTTAATTTTTCCCTTCCCTGAGGTGATTATTTTTTTATGACCCACAATCATTTTGCATCCAAAGAGTTTGATTGAGAGAAAACAGCAAATGCTGAGAGGTGTTAAAATTACAAACCACTTTTATTTATTTATAACTGTGGGGAATTTCTGTTCCAGTAAGATTTTAAACAACAGCTTCTGCACCTAGTTCACATTATTGCCTAGAGCAATAGATTCCTGTAACATTTTGGCCGAAACCTTTGGTATGTCTCATGCACTTATGTATAAAGTTTCACTCTCGTAGGGACTGACTTGGTTTGAAGCAGAGTACCTTCTCCTCAGATTCAAAGTGCTTTTAATTATATGCGTACAATTAATTCCAACATAATTGCACCAGCAGCAAGACTATTAAGATGTCAAAATAAAATCGTAAACCCAGTTGCACCAGAGTAATAAACTCATCTAAAAGGAGCATGATAAAACTGAAAGTAATCTTCTCTAAAGGAAAAAAAAACAAAGCTGGAAGGATTATGTTTTGTAGGGTTTCATATATTTAAGATGTCTGATACTATGTACCCTACAGTGTTGTAATATTTTATTGAGCGCATCTTACATTTACATCTGCTCCACATTGTACATACTGTGATTCAAGCATGAATATTATTTATTTCTTCACTATAACTTTCTAATTTTAACTGGAATGCATTGGTCAAAAGGCATGAGGTTTATATGGAACTGGGATGAAAAGTTAAATATTTTATTTAATAATATTCGATTATCGATTTAATATTAACTGTTGTGTTCTCTAAAATTATGAGAGGAATATTTTGCATCAAAACATTAAAGATAAGGCTTAGTAAAGCAGAACTAAGGTTAAATTTGCAAATAAAAAGACAAGGAATCAACTTCCTCTCTTTAGGTGCATTACACTCATTGATCAGATGGAATGGAATGGGAAATAATGATGAGGTGATACAAAAATGAATGAATACACAAATGACCACACCAGTTTGAAGACAATAAAACATAAAATCATCTGATTGATTCCTGGCTTGGAGGGATTGTCCCACCAGAAGGGATGAAGGAGACAAGGCCTAGAATTTAGAAGAATTTGATGTGACCGTATAACCATATAACCATTTGTTACAGAGATAGGTTGAATAAGTTAGGTCTTTATTCTCTGGAGCGCAGAAGGTTAAGGGGGGACCTGATAGAGGTCTTTAAAATGATGAGAGGGATAGACAGAGTTGATGTGGACAACCTTTTCCCTTTGAGAATAGGAAGATTCAAACAAGAGGACATGACTTCAGAATTAAGGGACAGAAGTTTAGGGGTAATATGAGGGGGAACTTCTTTACTCAGAGAGTGGTAGCGGTGTGGAATGAGCTTCCAGTGGAAGTGGTGGAGGCAGGTTCATTGGTATCATTTAAAAATAAATTGGATAGGCATATGGATGAGAAGGGAATGGAGGGTTATGGTATGAGTGCAGGCAGGTGGGACTAAGGGGAAAAAACATTTGTTCGGCACGGACTTGTAGGGCCGGGATGGCCTGTTTCCGTGCTGTAATTGTTATATGGTTATATGGTTATAACTACAGCACGGAAACAGGCCATCTCGGCCCTTCTAGTCCGTACCGAACACTTATTCTCCCCTAGTCCCATATACCTGCACTCAGACCATAATTCTCCATTCCTTTCCTGTCCATATACCTATCCCATTTATATTTAAATGATAAAATCGAACCTGCCTGCACCACTTCCACTGGAAGCTCATTCCACACAACTACCACTCTTTGAGTAAAGAAGTTCCCCCTCATGTTACCCCTAAACTTCTGTCCTTTAATTCTCAAATCATGTCCTCTTGTTTGAATCTTCCCTATTCTCAATGAGTAGGGACATACCTTGTCCAAGTTTATTGCCATGTGCACAAGTATGGTGAGGTTCAGGTATAATGAAAAATCTTGCTTACAGCAGGCTGAGACGATTGCATAAAAACATATAACAGGGCTGGAGAGGGTAAATATAAGGACAATATTTATCCTGCCTGTGGACTCAATAACTATAGGTCAAAGCCTCAATGTGATGGCTCATCCATTCAGGACTGAGACGAGTGGAAATGTCTTCATCCATAGGAAGACCATACTTTGTCATCCTCTACCCTGCTGGACGGAGGAGGCTCATTTACAGCCCATGTTAAAACAGAGCTTGATAGATTTTTGTATGTTAATGAAATCGGGGTATATGGGACTAGCGCAAGCGGTGCTGAGTAAAAAGGTCAGGTATGATTTTCTAGAATGGTGATGTGAACATGAGGGATCAAATGATCTTCTCCTGCTCCATGTCTGGTGTTCCAAGTCACCTGGTTTTCCTTCCATTGATTTCAACTAATAATGCAAGAAAGATTGGCAGCGCACTACAAACCTACATCTTGTAAACATTCATCCCTGGTTTGCTCGTAGTTTGTTGCAATTTTTGTAGAGCATTGAATTCCTTGTCATACATTGACTGTTGTGTTTCAATAGACAATTGACAATAGACAATAGGTGCAGGAGTAGGCCGTTCGGCCCTTCGAGCCAGCACCACCATTCACTGTGATCGGGCTGCTCATCCACACTCAGTACCCCGTTCCTGCCTTTTCCCCATATCCCCTGACTCAGATATCTTTAAGAGCTCTATCAAAATCTTTCTTGAAAGCATACAGAGAATTGGCCTCCACTGCCTTCTGAGGTAGAGAATTCCACAGATTCACAACCCTCTGTATGAAAAAGTCTTTCCTTATCTCTGTTCCAAATGACTTACCCATTATTCTTAAACTGTCCTGGTTCTCGACTCCCCCAACATCGGGAACATGTTTCCTGCCTCTAGCGTGTCCAAACCCTTAATAATCTTATATGGTTCAATAAGATCCCCGCTGATCCTTCTAAATTCCAGAGTATACAAGCACAGCCGCTCCATGCTATCAACATATGACAGTCCCGCCACCCCGGGAATTAACCTTGTGAATCTACACCGCACTTCCTCAATAGCAAGAATGCCCTTCCTAAAATTTGGAGACCAAAACTGCACACAATACTCCAGGTGTGGTCTCGCTAGGGCCCTGTACAACTGCAGAAGGACCTCTTTGCTCCTCTACTCAACTCCTCTTGTTATGAAAGCCAACATGCCATTCACTTTCTTCACCGCCTGCTGTACCTGCATGCTTTCCAAGGCTTAACATTGCCTCTTTCCATCACCAAGCTCTCCCTGACAGGCCACAGTCCCCACTTCTTCCCTGCTACCTAACCATTTTCATCTGTCCCGCTTCTTTCAATGTGCAAGAAAGAACTGCAGATGCTGTTTTAATCCGAAGATAGACACAAAATGCTGAAGTAACTCAGCGGGTGAGACAGCACCTCTGGAGGAAAGGAATAGGTGACGTTTTGGGTCGAGACCCTTACCAGTCTGTGCCGTTCTCCAGCATTTTGTGTCTATCTTCCGCCTCTTTCAATTATCTCTTTAAAACGTAACCCATCATTCTAGTCCCTCAAAGGTGTTCCATTAGACTCTATTCTATTTTTAGCTTTCTTTAAGCGAAACACCAAAATTGAAATTATTTTACAAATGCAGGCCATTGTTGATTCTGTGGTGTCAAGTTGATTTTCTGGGAGAGTGACTTTAATTATATGTTATTTCAGTTAGTATGCTTCTGAGTGCTGAACTCTCTCATGTCTACTAAGTAAATACTACAATTTAAATGCAGCGCTTAAATGAATAACCAAAGTGAATACATTACTGTAAATATATGGATACGATGGATCCAATGTGCACCTACTACAAGATGCACTCATGGCAATTTACCAAGATTGCTTTCTCCTGAACCCATGACCTCAGAAGAGCACAAAGGACAAGGACACCAGGGACACAGGGAAATCTACTTTCATGTGAAGATCAAGGAGTAACCCTTGCCTTCCCTCTCGCTCTGTCCCTCCCCCACACTAGTCATCCTATTAGTTTCACTGTTGTCCTGCTCAGTTTCATTGTTTATCACCTTTTCATCGAAACATAGAAAATAGGTGCAGGAGTAGGCCTTGGCCCTTCGAGCCTGCACCGCCATTCAATATAATCATGGCTGATCATCCAACTCAGTATCCTGTACCTGCCTTTTCTCCATAACCCCTGATCCCTTTAGCCCCAAGGGCCACAACTAACTCCCTCTTAAATATAGCCAATGAACTGGCCTCAACTACTCTCTGTGGCAGAGAATTCCACAGATTCACCACTCTCTGTGTGAAAACAAATGTTCTCATCTTGGTCCTAAAAGACTTCCCCCTTATCCTTAAACTGTGACCCCTTGTTCTGGACTTCCCCACAGCCAACAATGGACCATTGTGGGCTCCACCATTCCTTAATCTTAATTTCTGTCTTTGTTTTTTTTCTTTTCATAACTTTCACCTATTTATTCTTTCTATCTCTAAAAAAGGTCTCGACCCGAAACATCACCTATTCCTTTTCTCCAGAGATGCTGCCTGATCAGCTGAATTATTCCAGCATTTTGTGTCTCTCCAAGGTAATTTTGAAATGTGCTACTGCTTGTGCATTCAAGGCAACTCGTTCCATAAGCTTAAAGTCTCCACCTAACTCCCTAACTGGTAGATTCTTCAACTTATAGGCAGTGGCACTACCTTCACAAACACAGTTAAAATGGCCAAGGAATGCTAGCCTTGACAGTGATGGCATGCACATTTTTAAGAAGTCTATCTTTGTCCAAACAGAGAACATTCAATTCTTTCTACGTTTTACCTTATTTTTCCAGCTTCTTAGGACAGAGACGAGGAAACACTTTTTCGCACAGAGGGTTGTGATTCTGTGGAATGCACAAGAGAGGGCGGTGGAGGCCGGTTCTCTGGATACTTTCAAGAGAGAGCTAGATAAGGCTCTTAAAGATAGTGGAGTCAGGGGATATGGGGAGAAGGTAGGAAAGGGGTACTGATTGGGAATGATCAGCCATGATCACATTGAATTGCGGTGCTGGCTCGAAGGGCCGAATGGCCTAATCCTGCACCTATGGTCTATTGTCTATTCTCTTAGGGGTATGGACAAAATAATTGAATCACTGCCAGTTAGAACACAACATTTCACAATAATGATTGGGCAAACATGGATGGTAGGTTTGGCCAGGAAAGGATTATCGTCCAAAGCAGGGTGACCTGGAGTTGACAGTCAGAGGGGACAATGGGAGATAGAAACCTGAAGGCTTTTCTCAGTCTCGGAAGGTGGATTATAACTTAAACAGAGTGTTCCAATAAACTCAGTTTCTCTCACCATGGGAGTTGTGTTCTCCTGATGATTTCCAACAATAAAATGCTTCATTTAAGGAGACAAGGCCGTACGGAAGGAGCTTTCAGCAAATACATTTTGGATGATGAAACATTAGGCTAGAACAAGTAAATTAAACGAGACTTGTTTACCTTGTGCGGAGTACTGTTAGGCAAGAGTAAGATATTTGGATGTATGTAGTATAATTTTATTTTAACACTCATTCTATTTATACTGCTTTTAGACCAGCATGTTCAACTGTTCTGTCACAAATGAACAAACACATGTATGGAAAGCTTCGAAATGAAACAGCTAATTTTGGTGAGAATCATTCACAAATACTGGTGTGGGGTTTTGAGGGTTATTATGGAAAATAAAATCTCATGGTATAGAAGGTAGCATATTGGTGTGGATACAAGACTGAAAGGGCTAATAGGATGGAGTGAGCAGGTGGAAATGGGTCTTTGACTGGTTGGTATGATGCAGTAAGTGTTGTGCCACACAGATCTTTTCAGAATCTCCATTTGTCATAAATAAAAATAAATGGATGAATGCAGCAAAGGTATTATTGTTAAGCAGCTCGTGCAGCTCTATAGGACTTTGGTTCAACTGCATTTGGAGTATTGCATGCAGTTCTGGTCACTCCATTACAGGAAATATTTGGACACTTTGGAGGTGGTGTAAAAGGTACCAGAATGCTGACTGGACCAGAATCAGAATCAGAATCAGAATCAGAATCAGAATCAGAATCAGAATCACACTTTATTCGCAAAGTATGTTTTGCAACATACAAGGAATTTCATTGGATTAGATCAAGTCAAGTCAAGTCAAGTCAAGTTTATTTGTCACTTACACATACGAGATGTGCAGCAATGCTCGCGGACTTTTGTGCAAAAGACAAACAACAAAACAACCAAACAAATTATAAACACAATCATAACACACATATTCTTTTACATAATAAATAATAGAAGGAAAAATGTTCTGTAGAGTTAGTCCCTGGTGAGATAGGCAGGGATTTCAGTACAGGGAGAGGTTGGATAGACTTGGATTGTTTTCGCTGGAACATCGGATGTTGAGGGGAGACTTAACAGAAGTATATTAAATTATGAAAGGCATTGATAGAGTAGACAGTCAGAACTTTTTTTCAAAGGGTGAAATGTCCAACAAAGAGAGCATACAGCACATTCAGCACATATTCAGACTCCTTCACTTTTTCCACATTTTGTTACGTTACAGCCTTATATGGATTAAATTCTTTTTTTTTATCCCCACATACCCCAGAATGAAGCGAAAACAGTTGTTTATAATTTTTTGCAAAGTATTTCGAAAGAAATAACTGAAATATCACATTTACATATGTATTCAGACCCTTTAATATGACACTCAAAATTGAGCTTAGGTGCATCCTGTTTCCATTGATTATTTTTGAGATGCTTTTACAACTTGTTAGAGCACCAGTAGTAAATTAAATTGATTGGACATGATTTGTAAAGGCACATACCTGTCTATATAAGGTCCCACAGTTGACAGTGCATGTTGGAACAAAAACCAAGCCATGAAGATGAAGGAATTGGCCGTAGAACTATGAGACAGGATTGTGTTGAGACAGATCTGGGGAAGGGTATAAAACACTTTCTGCAGCATTGCACATCCCAAAGAGCACAGTGTCATTCTTAAATGGAAGACATTTTGAACCACCAGGACTCTTCATAGAGCTGGTCGCCAGGCCAAACTGAGCAATCGGGGGAGTAGGGCCTTGGTCAGGGATGAGACCAAGAACCCAATGGTCACTCTGACAGAGTTCCAAAGCTACTTTGTGGCGATGAGAGAACCTTCCAGAGGACAACTATATCAGCAGCACTCCACCAATCAGGCCTTTATGATAGAGTGGCCAGACGGAAGCCACTCCTCAGTAAAAGACACATGACAGCCCGCTTGGCACCAAAAGGCACCTAAAGGACTCTCAGACCATGAGAAACAAGATTCTCTGGTCTGATGAAACCAAGATTGAACTCTTTGGTCTGAATGCCAAGCGTCACGTCTGGGGGAAACCAGGCACCACTCATCACCTGGCCAATACCATACCTATGGTGAAGCATGGTGGTGGCAGCATCATGCTGTGAAGATGTTTTTCAGCGGCAGGAACTGGGGGACTATTCAGGATCAAGGGAAAGATGAACGGAGCAAAGTGCAGAGAGATCCTTGATGAAAACCTGCTCCAGAGCATTCTGGACCTCAGACTGGGGCAGAGGTTCACCTTCCAACAGGCCAACGACCCTAAGGACACAGCCAAGACAACGCAGGAGTGGCTTCATGACAAGTGTGTGAATGTCCTTGATTGGCCCAGCCAGAGCCCGGACTTGAACCTGATCGAACATCTCTGGAGGGACCTGAAAATAGCTCCCAATCCAACCTGACAGAGATTGAGAAAATCTACAGAGAAGAATGGGAGAAATTACCCAAATACAGGTTTGCCAAGCTTGTAGCATCATACCCAAGAAAACCTGAGACTGTAATTGTTGCCAAAGGTGCCTCAACAAAGTACTGAGTAATGGGTCTGAATACTTATGCAAATGTGATATTTCAGTTATATATTTTTAATTACTTTGCAAACATTTCTAATCTAATTATTGCTTTTTTATTATGGGGTATTATGTGTAGATTGATGATGATAAAAAAATGAATTTAATCCATTTTAGAATAAGGCTGTAACGTAACAAAATGTTGAAAAAGTGAAGGAGTCTGAATTCTTTCTGAATGCACTATAGCAATAAGGTGAGAGGGGGAAAGTTTAATGGAGATATGCAGGGCAATTTATTTACACAGAGAGTGATAGAGGCCTGGAGTGGTGTTGGAGCCAGGTATGATAGTGGTGCTTCAGGGGCACTTATATAGGCACATGGATGTTCAGGGAATGGAGGGATATGGATCATGTATAGGTAGATGAGATCAGTTTAACTAGGCATCATGCTCGCCACAAACATTGTGCACCAAATTGCCTGATCCTGTGTTGCACTTTTCCATATTCAATGATCTCTGGTAAATTTGATGAAGATACATAGGAACCGCAGAACACAAAGTTGCGAAGGGAATGGAAAAAGTCAATGAAAGGGTGTAAATAAATATCTGACAAATGGAGCAAAATGGAATTAGTCTCTTTGATGGTTCAAAGAAAAAAAGAGACAATTTTTTTAAAAGACAAGAGATAGCCGAACTCTAAGATACAGAGGTACCTGGATGTCCAAGTGTATGATTAACAAAGGGCGATATTGCAGGTACGGCAGGTAGCTAGGAAAGCCAACTGAATGTATAATTTATTACCGGGGTATTATTTATTGCTCAGGGAATCTAAGGAGTTTATGCTTCAGTTCCATATGGCCTTGGTGAGACCCAATGTGTACTGTGTCAATCACATCATTGCATCGGAAGCAGTTCGGAGAACATCGAGTGGAGTGATACATGGAGTGGCCAGGTTATCTCATGAGGACTGATTGGATAGGCATGGCCAGAACTTGGAGGAGTGAGAGGAAATGTGAATGAAATATTTAAGATACTGGGGAATGTGGATGTTTTCCCATGTGGTGAGTCCAGAACTAGGTATCGATGCTAAAATAGAACAAATCACCTGTGTAAGATAGATATGAGGCAACATCTTTTCCCTGAGCATCATGTATCTTTGTAACTCTCTTCCTCAAGCGGCAGTGGAAATAGAGTAATACTATATTCTTTGAGCAGAGATATGTAGATAGATTTTTATATTCACTTATGTAGAAATAGGCTCTTTATTCAGTAGGGCCCATGAGGGGTTCCAGCCAAATAATTCCACCAATCCCACTTCCTTCCCCTTTACCCTATGTTCCTGCAACTTATTCACTCCTACATGCCCAGCGACTCTAACCAACAGTAAGGGCTATTTATTTCTGTGAACTAATGCCCCTGTCTCACTTAGCAAACCTGAACTGAAACCTCATGGAGACTTTGCGCCCCACCCAAGGTTTCCGTGCGGTTCCCGGAGGTTTTTGTCAGTCTCCCTAATGGTCGAAAGTGGTTTCCGCTTCTTTTATGTTCCTGCGATTATTTCAAAAAATTCAAAACGAGCCGCGAGTAAAATTAGGTTGTTTTAAAAATCGGGAATTTTTTAGTCGAAGCTGGTTGCGATGCTAGTTGAAGGTGGTTGCCGGAGGTTGCAGGTAGTGGAAGGTCTTACCTAAGTGTTCAGGTTTCCTAAGTGGGACGGGCGTACCTTATCAAGATCTCTTTGAAACGTGGAAGGAAACCACAGCACCCATAGAAAATCCACATGGTCACAGAGAGAAGGTTCATACTTCATGAAGAAAGCTCCAGAGGTCAGCATTGAGTCTCTGGAGTTACGAGACAGCAGCACTAACCGCTGCACTACCTCGCTGTGTCCACTTAAGAAACGAATGAGCGATAGGTTACTGAGGTAGACATGAAATTCTCGTATTCGATGGTGAGTGGCATACTCCTGCTTCTACTTTGAACATAGTAGGCAAGTTGGGGGGGCCTGCCATTCCTGTCACTCCCATCACCCAGCCCCAAAGCAGCTGAAGTCAAGGAAGAGCTTCCTCCACACAGCCCAGCCACTGTCACAGTCTCCTCAAGTAACCATCCATGTGGGGGGAAATCAAACACAGTGAAAACCATCCCCACGTGAAGATGTCTATCCCAACCAAAGAACAGCTACCACCTGGTCACAGGTGTGATTGGAAGATCTGGAAGTCCCTCAATAGACTTTGTTCCAGGAGGGGCTGATGCAAGACTGGGGCTGGTGGCCGATTGGGAAAGGGATGCAGCGAGACCTGGGTGTCATGGTACACCAGTCATTGAAGGTAGGCATGCAGGTGCAGCAGGCAGTAAAGAAAGCGAATGGTATGTTGGCTTTCATAGCAAAATAATTTGAGTATAGGAGCAGGGAGGTTTTACTGCAGTTGCACAGGGTCTTGGTGAGACCACACCTGGAGTATTGCGTGCAGTTTTGGTCTCCAAATCTGAGGAACGACATTATTGCCATAGAGGGAGTGCAGAGAAGGTTCACCAGACTGATTCCTGGGATGTCAGGACTGTCTTATGAAGAAAGACTGGATAGACTTGGTTTATACTCTCTAGAATGTAGGAGATTGAGAGGGGATCTTATAGAAACTTACAAAATTCTAAAGGGGTTGGACAGGCTAGATGCAGGAAGATTGTTCCCGATGTTGGGGAAGTCCAGGACAAGGGGTCACAGCTTAAGGATAAGGGGGAAATCCTTTAAAACCGAGATGAGGAGAACTTTTTTCACACAGAGAGTGGTGAATCTCTGGAACTCTCTGCCACAGAGGGTAGTTGAGGCCAGTTCATTGGCTATATTTAAGAGGGAGTTAGATGTGGCCCTTGTGGCCAAGGGGATCAGAGGGTATGGAGAGAAGGCAGGTACGGGATACTGAGTTGGATGATCAGCTATGATCATATTGAATGGCGGTGCAGGCTCGAAGGGCCGAATGGCCTACCCCTGTACCTAATTTCTATATTTCTATGTTTCTATGTAAGACCAATATGAACAAACGGGGCTACGCAGATGCGGCAGACACAGAATGTGAATGTGGAACATCAGTACAATCCATGCCACACCTACTAAGATACCCACTACTTGGTGAGCAATGCTGCCTGGAAGATGTAGTGGTGGCAAACAAAAAGGCTGTCCTCTGTGCAAGAGCCTGGCCGAACATTTGAATCATAGATGGTGGACACGAAAGAAGAAGACTTTTTATGTTTATGTGTAAATATAATGTCTAAATAAACGGCACTGTTTATTACATGCTCAAAAAAGGTGAATGTGTTCACACTAAATGGTGACAAGGCCATAACTTTCACAACACTGTCTGTTACTCACCTGCTCGAAAGTCACATATAAGATCGTGAGGGGCCTTGATCGGGTGGATGCACCGATGATGTTCCCAATGATCGGGGAAACTAGAACTAGGGGACATAGTTGCAGAATAAGGGGGGGCTCTTTTAAAACTGAGATGAGGAAGAACTTCTTCACCCAGAGGGTGGTTAATTTATGGAATTCACTGCCCCAGGGAGCAGTGGAAGCAGAAACTTTAAATATATTTAAGACTAAAATAGATGGTTTTTTAGCTGCCAAGGGGATAAGGGGCTACGAGGAGAGGGCAGGGATATGGACCTAGGTATGGTTAGTATAGTAAGACCTGAGTGATCTCCTGGACAAGTGTCGATCGCCTAGATTGGGGTCAGAGAGGAATTTCCCGGATTTTTTTCCCGAATTGGACCTGGGTTTTTATCCGGTTTTTTGCCTCCCCCAGGAGATCACGAGGTTCTTGGGGTGGAGAGGGGTGATAGCGGTATAAAGGGGAGGGTAGTGTCTTGTGTTCTGTGTCTTGTGTCTACTGTTTGTGGGTAAGTGTGTCTGTTTAGTGTTCAGCCATGAGCGAATGGTGGTGCGGGCTCGATGGACCTGGTGGTCTGCTCTCGCACCTACTTTCTATGTTTCTATGTTTCTATGTCACGGAATAATTTATTGCCCTTCAGAACCATTACTCAATTGGTGTATAGATCTTGGTATTGATCAAAATTATAACAAAAAAAATTGCTGGACATGATCAGCAATTCAGGCATTATTGGCAGAGGGAAGAAAAAATGTTAACATCTCAAGGCAAAGATCGTTTATCAAAGCGGAACAAAATAGAAATAAATATATTTTAAGATGTAAAGAAAGTAGGAAGATAAGAGAGATAATGAGAATGGAGGAGAAGATGACAAAGGTCGCCTTATTGAAATAATCTCTGCTGCATTACGCCCTACCGCTGATCCTTTTAAAACGTCTGCATCTTAACATTTCTTTACTTCTCAATTTATCATACGTCATTGACTGGAACTGATGAATTCTTTCTCTCCATGGATGATGCATAATCGGATGAATATATACAGCAGTTTCTACTTCACTTTTTTATTTTCAGCATTTGCTGTATGTTGATTATTATCTGCACATATCAAACACTGATAACTCATAAGAGAAACTGATTTACTCACGTTAAATGTGCACATGCACATATTCCCTTTTGCCTGGTGTGTGGAATGCCCTGCCTCAGAGGGCGGTGGAGGCAGGTTCTCTGGATGCTTTCAAGAGAGAGCTGGATAGGGCTCTTAAAAATAGCAGTCAGGGGATATGGGGGAAAAGGCAGGAACGGGGTACTGATTGGGGATGATCAGCCATGATTACATTGAATGGCAGTGCTGGCTCGAAGGGCCGAATGGCCTACTCCTGCACATTTTGTCGAATGTCTATTGCCTGGTCAATAAATTAACACCAATGGACACTTATATGGAGCACAGCAACCAACCTTGAGCCAAATAATTGTGCACCCATAGTGATCGTTAAATAATGTATACCAATAATGTATACCAAAGGTTTGTCACTAGATTTGAAATAAGGTATCCCATCTTATTAATGATCTCTGTAATAAAGTGCCGCTTTCTTTCTGCAGAGCTCCCCTAAAGCTGGCCCAACACTTAAATAAAGATCTCACACAATCCTATTCAACTTCTCTGTTGCAACAAGTTAAGACGTCAAACATATTTAACCATCTGGTGCTGCAGTATGTCATTTTTATACATGGTTTTATGGCTGACATCTGTTTTAAATATCTGGGAGCCAACAGTCAAAAAGGTTGGAAAATACAACGTTTTCTGACAATGCCAGCAGAAAACCAAGATCATGCATCACTCTGAACAAACAATGTTGCATTAGTGACACTGAAACAATAACAGCAAATAAAGTGCATGATATCATGCAAGTTATTTTGAGGATTCCAAGATCCTAATTATAGAACATAAACTTGCAGTCGTTTAGAAACATGGAACAACAGATGCTGGTTTAGGGGAAAAAAGGATACAAAGTGGGCCAGGCAATGTCTCTGGAGAACATGGATAGGTGAAGTTTTGATAATAATAATAATAATAATAATAATATATTTTATTGCATTACACATAAGTGCAACGAGATTTGGTATGCAGCTTCCAACCAATGTCATAACTTAAATAACTAATAAAATTTGGATTTAGATATCCAGAGAACATGGATTGTAAAAAGAACAGTAAAACAGTCAAAACAGTTCGACAGACTAAAGTGCAGATGTGTCTGTGCGACGTGACCATCTGAGGGAGACAGTCCATGGGGGTGGGGGGCACTCAGCAGAGCCGCTGTAGCTCTGGGAAAGAAGCTGTTCCTGAGTCTGGAGGTTCGGGCGTAGAAGGCCTTGTAACATCTGCCGGAAGGTAGGAGGTCGAACAGTCCATTACAAGGGTGTGAGGAGTCTTTATGAATACTGACGGCCTTCCTGAGGCACCGGGTGTGGTAGATACCCTCCAAGGCTGGTAGCGGTGTCCCAATAATCCTCTGCGCTCTGTGGACGACGCGCTGAAGAGCTCTCCTCTCCGCCTGTTGTTTCTAAAGAAAGGTCCCGACCCAAAATATCATCTGTCCATGTTCTCCAGCGATGCTGCCTAACCCACTGCTTTACACCAGCATCTTGTGTCTTGTGGTTATATAATTAGTTTAGAGTTATCCATGTGAAGCATATTTTACAAACCATTTTTTTGGAGATAAAAACAGAAAATGCTGGAAATATTCAGCAGGCCAGAACACATCTATGGTGAGAGAAACGGAACTAACGTTTCAGGCCAAAGGTCTGTCACTAGATTTGAAAAGGAAATAGAAGAATCTTGTTAAGCTGCATGGAGGGTGAGGAAATGCTGCCTCCGATAGTGTCAATCTGAGTGACCATGGAGATAAGCTGCAAACAGCGTTATTTGGTCAATTTGAGAATGGGAGCAGTTAGAGTGTGAAAATGCAGACAAAAAGAATATGCAGATTAAATAAT
The DNA here is from genome assembly GCF_028641065.1 of Leucoraja erinaceus. Taxonomy (NCBI): domain Eukaryota; kingdom Metazoa; phylum Chordata; class Chondrichthyes; order Rajiformes; family Rajidae; genus Leucoraja; species Leucoraja erinaceus. The sequence continues at coordinate 10,774,179 of NC_073381.1, forward strand.
GGCGAAGTTGCAAAATGCAGAGCAGGAAAAAATGTCCAGCATTGTATGTCCATCATGGAATAAATTTGAAAAAATAACAAAGTGAACCAATATCATAGATGGACATAGAAACATAGAAACATAGAAATTAGGTGCAGGAGTAGATCATTCGGCCCTTCGAGCCTACACCGACATTCAATATGATCATGGCTGATCATCCAACTCAGTATCCTGTACCTGCCTTCTCTCCATACCCCCTGATCCCTTTAGCCACAAGGGCCACATCTAACTCCCTCTTAAATATAGCCAATGAACTGGTCTCAACTACCTTCTGTGGCAGAGAATTCCACAGATTCACCACTCTCTGTGTAAAAAATGATTTTTTCATCTCGGTCCTAAAAGACTTCCCCCTTATCCTTAAACTATGACCCCTTGTTCTGGAGTTCCCCAACATCGGGAATAATCTACCTGCATCTAGACTGTCCAACCCCTTAAGAATTTTGTACGTTTCCGTAAGATCCCCCCTCAATCTTCTAAATTTTAGCGAGGACAAGCCGAGTCTATCCAGTCTTTCTTCATATGAAAGTTCTGACATCCCAGGAATCAGTCTGGTGAACCTTCTCTGTACTCCCTCTATGGCAAGAATGGCTTTCCTCAGATTAGGTGGCAAGAATGTCTTTCCTCAGATATCTGATACAGACATAAATCATCACCCCTGTTTTGCCCCATCAGAGGCATTCTCCCAGCTGCTTAACAGTCTTCATTTTCCTCCTTCCCAGTTCTAACGGAAAGCCTTTGACCAGAAGCATTAGCTCTGTTATTTTCCCCACAGATGCAGTCTGACCTACTGAGTATTTCTAGCATTTTAGCTTTATCCCAGATTTTCATCTCTTTCAGTCCTTCTGATTTTATTTTCCATTTTTTTGACATTTCTTTTCCTTATGCTACTTTTCTTTTTGAGCTTTGTTTCACATTTCATATCTAATTTTGTTTTAGTTCCTTAAATCTCAGTGATTAAGAAGATAGATTGTGGATCACCAGAGGGCCAGTTGTCCTAATTATATGTTTGCATTTCAAGAAATAAACGATCAAGAATATTTTTGAAGTGCAGGTTGAGGATTTTTTCTTTTGTTGGCTGCGTTTATGATATTTTGGATGTCGAGTGATTTTTTTCCCTTGAGGGAGAATTTCAAACTAAAGATCATTGTTTAAAAATAAGGGGTCGCAAATTTAAGGCAGAGATGTGTTTTTTTTTCTCTGAGAGGGTTGTAAGTCCTTAGAACTCTTTTCATTTTTTAAGATAGAGGTAAGTAGGTCTTTGATAACCATATAACCATATAACAATTACAGCACGGAAACAGGCCATCTCGACCCTTCTTGTCCGTGCCGAACACGTATTCTCCCCTAGTCCCATACACCTGCGTTCAGACCATAACCCTCCATACCTTTCCCGTCCATATAACTATCCAATTTATTTTTAAATGATAAAAACGAACCTGCCTCCACCACCTTCACTGGAAGCTTATTCCACACAGCCACCACTCTCTGAGCAAAGAAGTTCCCCCTCATGTTACCCCTAAACTTCTGTCCCTTAATTATCAAGTCATGTCCCCTTTATAAGCAACGGGGTGGAAGGTTGAGGATAAATGCGAATGTAAAAATGGAGATTTCATTAAATTATGGTATAGGATTGAGCAGCCAAATGGTCTATTCCTGCTCTTTATTCATATGTTTGCATGTTCTCTACCCAGCAAGTTCTGGAGTGCTGAATTTGTTGTAAAAGAGATGGGATTAGATTTTTGCCTACATTGCATAAACAATAATCTGTTGTGGCTGACCACAAAGCCTTTACAAATCCGTTACAAAGTTACATTGTACTGAAACAAGAATGACCAGATGGGTTCTGTAAAGATGAGTAATCCCTGTGAATATGTGGGAAAAAATGGAAATTTACCACAAAATTTGATCTCACCGCACCAGAGAACCATAGAAACATAGAAAATTGGTGCAGGAGTAGGCCATTTGGCCCTTCGAGCCAGCGCCGCCATTCAATATGATCATGGCTGACCATCAAAAATCAGTACCCTGTTCCAGCTTTTTCCCCACATCCCTTGATTCCCTTAGCCCCAAGAGCTAAATCTAACTCTCTCTTGAAACCCATGTTTGATCCTGACCTCGGCTGCTGTCTGTGTGGTGTTTTCTCATTCTCCCTGTCATTGCATGGGTTTCATCTGGGTGCTCCAGTGTCCTCCCACACCCCAAAGACATGCAATTGGCCTCTGTAAATTGACCTTTGGGTGTCGGTAGTGGGTGCAAAAGTGGGATAGTGTAAAACTGTGGTGAACGTTTGATCAATGGTTAGTGCGGACTTGGTGGTCTGAAGGGCCTGTAGATTTTTAATAAATTCAATCAATATTTGCAGCACCACTGAAAAATACAAGTTTTGTAGAAAGGATGCAGCAAAAACTATTTGAATTAACCATATAATATAACCATATAACAATTACAGCACGGAAACAGGCCATCTCGACCCTTCTAGTCCGTGCCGAACACATAATCTCCCCTAGTCCCATATACCTGCGCTCAGACCATAACCCTCCATTCCCTTCCCATCCATATAACTATCCAATTTATTTTTAAATGATAAAAATGAACCTGCCTCCACCACCTTCACTGGAAGCTCATCCACACAGCTACTACTCTTGAGTAAAAAATCATGTTACCCCTGATCAGTCCCTTAATTCTATGTCATGTCCCCTTGTTTGACTCTTCCCTACTCTCAGTGGGAAAAGCTTTTCCACGTCAACTCTGTCTAACTCTGCATTTTAAAAATAGCAAAGAATAAATCTGTTCAAGGGTCATGGCTTTGTGACATGACTTAAATTATGGATCATATTTGGTTGCAGAAGAAAATCATTGAACAAATCATTGTGATCATCCAATACACTCCTGCATGATACAAACGAGAACGTGCAAGATATAGCATATCTGCAGGGTGGCTGGACTTTATGGAGATGAAAAATAAACAGAATATTCTGGAGGGCAAATTTGCTTGTTACTTAGAGATGGGATAGATAAAAGAACTGGTGATATGTGACATGTCATTCAGCAAATCTACAATGCTGTCAAATATTTAAGCCAGGGATCAGTTGGGGGAATAGTTATATGTAATCCTGATGAAAACTGCTTATAAATGCTGACACAAACCGCTGGATATTGTTAGTTTGTACTTTAGCCAGCAATCTGTGAAACAGCAGCTGGCAGTCTCAGTCTCACGTCATAGTGTGATCATGTGCAGATTACTACGGTGAGCTCAAAGCCTGGCCCCGCTTAATACCTTTTTCATTAGCTCTGCACAACTTTCCTAAGGGAAGATTTTAAAGCTCTCCTTGCTATTACTCAGTTGTTCTATGTTGTCCTTCCATGACATTTCCTTTGTTCAAAATGAAAATAAAACACGAGAAGTGCTTTGATTTAGAAATATCAAAGATGGCAAATTGCAATTGTGCAGTGAAGAAGAGTTTCGGCCCAAAACGTTGTCTATTTCCTTCGCTCCATAGATGCTGCTGCACCCGCTGAGTTTCTCCAGCAATTTTGTGTACCTGCAATTGTGCAATTATAAATATGGCCAATCAAAGTTGGTAGTGCTTGACTGCAACATTTCCTGGAAGCGAGAGATAATATTGCATTGCTTGCAGTGGTTAGGTTGTTAATTCTGCTTGCTGCAAACCATCATGTCCATTGTCTTCCATAGCTAACAGCTGACTTGTTTCCCAAGTGTATGCTGATGTTGTGACAACACTGTTGACTGCTTTCTCTCAGGTTTCATTAATTGATCTGTGCATCCAAAGTACTGCTTTGGAAACTCAAATGTCCACTTATCTTCCCCTGTCTTTGCCAGAACTACTTGCCAGAGCGCGAGGCTCAGGAGTATGAGGTTTACAGCAAAGATATTTTATCAGACCACAAAAATGGAATCGATTCTGCTTTTCAAATCATGCTTGATCTTTTTTCGTGTTCATGGGCTGTGAGATGTACCAGCACTTTTGTCTATCCAGATCAGAGATCTGGGGTCGCTCCTAACTACAGGTGCTGTCTGTATGAAGTTTGTACGTTTTCCCTGTGACTGCGTGGGGTTTCTCTGGAAGTTCCGGTTTCCTTTCACATTCCAAATAAGTGTAGGCTTGTAGGTTAATTGGCTTCTGGGAATTGTCCCCAGTGTTTCAGATAGAACTAGAGTATGAGTGACTGCTGGTCAGCATGGACTCGGTGGGCAGTAGGGCCCTGTTCCACACTGTATCTCTAAACTAACCTAAACACTGGGATCAATTTTGTTCTTGTGTGTCAGTTCTCCAACAACCCTGTTCATTTTCTCTGGATGTCTCTGGTTAAACTTAATCCTCATGGAGTTGTCCTTTATGCTCGAACCATTAAAGCAGGGGTCAGCGACCTTGTTCTGCATAGGGGCTGGGACGCATGTCTGTGAGCGGATGGCGGGCCACATCTATCACGTGTACACGTGGATCCCATCCCCATCCCGCCCCGGATGGCAGGCATCAAATCGCATGTTGGCAGAAGGTAGACAAAAATGCTGGAGAAACTCAGCGGGTGAGGTGCCGGCGGCTTTGCGCAGGGTGCGGTACAGGCAGAGCTCGGCCGCTGCACGGGGCGCTCGGCAGGCCGGATGATTACGGGGGGGAAAAAATCCGCCTGCGGGCCGGATGATTTTGTGTTACGGGCCACATACGTAGATTGCTGACCCCTGCGTTAAAGCATAGTAAGAAAGATGATCAATGCCCAAGACTAGAACATTTGACCCCACCCAACAAACAAAGACATAACTAAGAGTAGGAGTAGGGCACCTCGATCCAACAAATACGTACCTATCTCTATCTTAAATATATCTTCAGATCTGGCGTCTATCACCATTGGGTGGGGGGGGGGGGGTGGGAATTCCAAATCCTCAGGGAAGACATTTCCATGCACTTCTATTTTCAATGACCGTATCCTTATCTTGGAAGCACAAGAAACTGCTGAAATCGTGAGCAAGGCACAAAGTGCTAGAGGTTAGGCAGTATGTGTGGTGGGCAGGTCAGGCAGTGTATGTGAAGGGAATGACCAGAAGATGTTTCGGGTCGAGACCCCCCTTCTTCAGACTTATTTTGTAGATATGACTCCCTTGTGAACTCTTGCCAAGATCACAGGTTGGAGTTCGTGTGCACTGAAGCAAGAGAGGTTTTAAATTTACTGCGCAACACTGCAAGACTTTTAAAACTTTCATTTGTTTAAAGTCATTTATATCTAAAACATATCTAAACGAAGGGGTCTGATAAATTCAATGTTTTGCTAAGGGCAACAATGAAAGCTTCAAATTAATTTGCTGTGAACAAACTCTGGTACAGCTACTTTCCCAGCTCAGTGTTTTGATGAGGGCAGATGTGATCGTGCTTTGGAAACCCCTTGCAGAGAAAAAACAGGGAATCAGCCGCCTTTGCCCTAGACGTGCTGAATTTGCCCTGGATGCCCAGAGCTTTGTTTTCCTCACTCCTTGCTGCCACATCACTGCCATCTACAGGGATTACTTTTCTTAGTCTTTTGATAATATTCATCTGACCGTCCGTCAGGTAATCAATAATTCAACAGATGCTTCCCATGAGTTGCTCACTGATGCAATGCAGTGTTTTCTTCACCTGGTTTTCGAATGCTTCTGATTGTTCCCACATAAAGTTATTGAGGTCATTTAGGAGCATGTCTTATCACGACTGCTACGACCAGGCTAGATATATAGATATGCCATTTATTGTCACTATACATGTACAGTGAAACTGAAAGCTGCTCGTACTCAGTGCATACATACAATTTAGCACAAAAAACAAGAGACAGAAAAAAAAAAAAAACAGAAGGCCTTTGGGGGGGGGGGGGGGGGGGGGGGGGGGGGGGGAATAGGTGCCACAAATTCTGCGGGGATTACTTTTTCATATATACATATATACAGATGGAAGTCCGTGTTGGGCGGTGTAGTCAGTGCATGTGTGAATTTGAATTTATAGTAGATATAATTCTCGGAAAGCAACTATTCCTGAGTCTGTTTGTCCTGGATTTGATGCACCTATAGCGCCTTCCAGAGGGCTATGCTTCAGGTCAACATTTTGATCTGATCCCCACCAGCTACTCATGACCAGCTACTCTATCATCTCAACAGGTTGTAGAGTGACCAATGATGAGGGAGTAACGAGGTGCTATTATTCAGATAGGATGCTCAACTAGTCAACATCTACTCTCTGAGTGGATGTAACTGGCATTGTTTGATGAACAGTGGCATTCTGATGCCCCAAATAATACCTATTGCTCAATTCATACTACTGGTGCAGAGTCCAACGCATTGACACCATGGCCTTGAAAGCACACCAAAGCCTTTGCTTCCTCAGAAGACAAAAGACGTTTGGCATAGATCCCAATTTCTACAAATGCAACTTAGAAATCATCCTGTCTGGATGCATCACATCTTGGGTTGGTAACTGCACTGCCCAAGACACCAAGAAATGGCAGGAAGTTGCAGATGATCCTGATGGTGCAGCAGTCCATTGCACTCCAAGGACGTACAGGTTTGTAGGTTAAGTGGCTTGGTATAAATGTAAAATTGTCCCTAGTGTGTGTAGGGTAGTTTTAATGTGCAAAGGATCGCTGGTTGGTGCAGACTCGGTGGGCCAAAGGGCCTGTTTCCATGCTGCATCTCCAAACTAAACTAAGCCAGTATCAAAGCACCATGACAGAGAGGTGATAAAGGCAGAGTACGCATACAGCACTTGAGAAGGAACTGTCCTGACTCATTGAGTGAGTTGAGTATAACTGCTCACTATCCACACAGTTGCGTGGTTGATTACCCCTTTAAAAAGGTGAAGTTGTTGTGCTGATTGTTGTTGCTAAAACCTACTTTTCATAAGTTATAGGAACAGAATTAGGTCATTTGGCCTATCAAGTCTACTCCGCCATTCAATCATGCCTGATCTATCTTTCCCTCACAACCACAATCTCTTGCCTTCTCCGTATAAACCCCTGACACCCTTGCTAATCTAGAATCTGTCAACCTCCACTTGAAAAATACCCACTGACCTGGCCTCCACAGCCATCTGTGGCAATGAATTCCACAGATTCACTATCTTCTGCTTGAAGAAATTCCTCCTCATCTCCTTTCTAAAGTATGTCCAAATCTGAGCCTATGATTTCTGGTCCTAGACTTCCACTAGTGGAAACATCCTCTCCACATCCACACTATCCAGACCTTTGTTGTGGATGATTTAAGTTTAAGTTCAAGTTCAAGTGAGTTTATTGTCATGTGTCCCTGATAGAAAAATTAAATTCTTGCTTTGCTTCAGCACAACAGAACATAGTAGGCATTGACTACAACACATGAATAAATAAACTGATAAAGTGCAAATAACAGATAATGGGTTATTAATGTTCAGAGTGTTGAATTTTAACCAGAAATCTGCGATAGAATGTCAAAGAGAAAGTAGCTAATCCACATTGTGGGGGATATGCATCACCTTTGTTTTTTTCAGCAGAGTGAAGAGAGGACAAGTGCAATGCTGGTGTTTATCGTAGTCAGCAAAAGGTCAGGTCATGCCAGGCCCGACAGCACTGGGCAACAGGTCACATATTTGATCTTACACAAAAAAGCTGGAGAAACTCAGCGGACGGAGTCGAGGGGGGAGGTAAAGGGACAAGTGTTGCATCTCTTGCGGTTCATCTCTTCTCGACTCCGTTCAAGGACCTAAGCAATCGTTCCAGGTGCGACAGAGGTTTACCTGCATCTCTTCCAACCTCATCTATTGCATCCGCTGCTCTAGATGTCAGCAGATCTATATCGGTGAGACCAAGCGTAGGTTGGGCGATCGTTTCGCTGAACACCTCCGCTCGGTCCGCAATAACCAAGCTGACCTCCTGGTGGCTCAGCACTTCAACTCCCCCTCCCACTCCGTCTCCGACCTCTCTGCCCTGGGTCTCCTCCATGGCCACAGCGAACAGCACCGGAAATTGGAGGAACAGCACCTCATATTCCGTTTGGGGAGTCTGCATCCTGGGGGCATGAACATCGAATTCTCCCAATTTTGTTAGTCCTTGCTGTCTCCTCCCCTTCCTCAGTCCCCCTGCTGTCTCCTCCCATCCCCCAGCCTTCGGGCTCCTCCTCCTTTTTCCTTTCTTGTCCCCGCCCACCCCCGCCCCCCGATCAGTCTGAAGAAGGGTTTCGGCCCGAAACGTTGTTATTTCCTTCACTCCATAGATGCTGCTGCACCCGCTGAGTTTCTCCAGCTTTTTTGTGTACCTTCGATTCTCCAGCATCTGCAGTTCCTTCTTAAACACATATTTGATCTTATTGATTTGCCATTTTTCTACAGTAGCACCATACCCCTGGACTTTAGTATTGTGTGATATGTTCATGGGCAACTGTGACTGCTTCCTTCAGCTTACAGTTTTTTTGTCGTTCCGTGTTATTCATGCAACTGTGACAATATGTAGCATTCCAATCGCCAACAACCAACACAAAAAGTGAAGTCAAACCTTTGTGTTTTCAGAATATGGTGCAAAGTAATGTTCTCATTTTCCACCCAATGCCTCTTGCCCTGTCCCTCTCTAATGCTCATCTGACATTACTTATTGAACACTAATATTTCGTGACTGTAAACATGGATGAAATGGTTTGAATTTGCTTGTTAAATACTTTATATTTTTCTCTGATTATAAAAGTGAACTGTGATATGGGAAGAAGGTAGTGTAAGGATTTATTTACATAGTGCTGCTATCTTTCATGACTATGCAACTGAAACCAAAGTAAAAGGTCAGAGCAACATCACTATAAAATTTCAACTGGGCACTTCCTGCCAGAGGTCCCCCTGGTGTTTCTGATCCAGATTCACCTCAGCTGTACTTGGTTTCCAATTTAATATTGCTCTTGGAACACTGCAGGAGAACGTGGACTATGTTGCATGGCTCTCTAATCAGGACCACATGCTTTATTAGTGCTGTGGTGGATTGGAACCTCTATTAATTTCAGTCCCTTACTTTCTTTTGATTCTTTGGATTACTCCTTCCCAACACTATGCTGACCTGATTCCCCTTGATCTCGCTCCTTACCCAATGAGATGCAGGCTCCAATCCATCATACTTCCAAGCCCCCAAGTGCAAATCCTCCATGGCCTTAACATTTCAATCCCTAATAGTCCCAATAACTCAAACCTCTTACTCTGCAATGCCTCAAATCTCCAATCCCTAATGCCCAATCTCCTCGTGCCTCCAAAGTCTCTAGAACACTATGTCCTCCCAAGGCTCAGGTCCTGATGTGACAATGTTCCCAACTTCTTGAGCAATCATCTCCCCAACCCAGCCACTTAGTTGAAACCTGCCCCAATCCACAACACTGATTCACAACACAGAGCCAGTAATCTGGCCCATCTCCATCTAGTAATCTTTCTGGGAAAGCCAACTCTTTCCTTCTCACCATGAGCCCCATCACTGCAAATTTGTTCAGTAGCACACAAAATGTCAGGTGTTACTGAAATGTACAGTTGTACAGAAATGCCCATGTCAAGTGTTGCTATTGGCATCTCACTGCAATGACCATCTATGTGACCGGAATTTCTAGCCAATGCTCGCTCCTTTCATTCCCTTGGCATTGAACAGGCAAGGTTTGGTTTATTTGAATGCATTGGGGTGTGGAACATCTCATCCATCAGCCAGCTTAGCATGAGTTGTCTGCAGAACTTTGCAAGCAGATGATCATTTAATGGGCATAGATCGGATGTTGGTGTAAAATCTGTATACCCTAAAAGAGCCAGAGTATAAAATGTTTCTGCTGCGGCTACAGCAGTGAAATTCATAATCGATACAGCGTACAAGAAGGCCCTTTGGCTAAGGTGTCGTTGCTGGATCTTTCCCAGAGGAACTCATTAGTTCTGTCCAAAACTACTCCCCTTTATTTTTGTTACTTTGCAATTTTTCTTCACCATATATTTATCCTAAAAGCCAGCAGTGGAACCTGCCTCCACCACATCCACATTCTAGAGTCTAATCAATGCTATGCGACTTCCCCTTCCCTTTGCAACTGGGACATCTTCTCATTTCCACTCTGTCCAGGTCCTGATCATTTTATTATTTTAATCAGATTTCCATTCTGTCTTTGCACCTCCAAATAAAAGAGTCCAATCTTCTCTCATCTATCGCTGCAACTCTAATCCCTCATTCACAAACCAATATTGTAAATCTTTTCTGGATCCTCTTTAAAATTATTTCTTTTATATGATGCCAAGAACTGAACTGGCTATTCCAGATGAGGCGGGAGCAGTTATTATGAAAATTCAGTTTAAATGCCTTGCCTTTATTGATAGAGCCAGAATCCTTCATGCCTTCTTAACCACTGTCTGAACTTACACCACTACTTTCAAAGACATGCACACCCATACTCCCCAGTCCCTCTGTTCCTGATCCCATTTTAGGACAATGTCCTTGATTCATAGAAACATAGAAACATAGAAATTAGGTGCAGGAGTAGGCCATTCGGCCCTTCGAACCTGCACCGCCATTTAATATGATCATGGCTGATCATCCAACTCAGTATCCCGTACCTGCCTTCTCTCCATACCCTCTGATCCCCTTAGCCACAAGGGCCACATCTAACTCCCTCTTAAATATAGCCAATGAACTGGCCTCAACTACAAGAGAGTTCCAGAGATTCACCACTCTCTGTGTGAAAAAAGTTCTCCTTGTCTCGGTTTTAAAGGATTTCCCCCTTATCCTTAAGCTGTGTCCCCTTGTCCTGGACTTCCCCAACATCGGGAACAATCTTCCTGCATCTAGCCTGTCCAACCCCTTAAGAATTTTGTAAGTTTCTATAAGATCCCCTCTCAATCTCCTAAATTCTAGAGAGTATAAACCAAGTCTATCCAGTCTTTCTTCATAAGACAGTCCTGACATCCCAGGAATCAGTCTGGTGAACCTTCTCTGCACTCCCTCTATGGCAATAATGTCCTTCCTCAGATTCTATATTGCATCTCTTCATTCTTCCTACCAAAACACATCATCTCATATTGCTCTACTTTAAAATTCATCTGCCGTGTGTCTGCCCATTCCGCCACCTTGTTAATATCCTGTTGCAATTTATCATCATACATGCTGTCCACAATACTGCCAAGTTTTGTGTCATCCGCAAATTTAGAAATTATGGCTTCCCCCCCCCCCCACCAGTCACCAGTTACAAGTAATTGTCAGACAGAGCCCTGAGGGTTTCACAGTCAAATGTGGAGATGCTGATGGAAGAAACGAGTGCAAGGAGTTTTCCCCTTGAATGTACTGCTGTGCCACAGAATGTTGTTAGTTAGGATTGGTGAGGGGCAACTCAGCGGGTTAAGTGTTGGCAATATTTCTCTCGGATAATGACTGCAGTCATAGATAACAAGGGGAAAATCTATGCTGATGACAGCAGCATTCACCACGATGATATTCTCCATTATACTTGTGTCATCTTTGCCAGCCGGATGCCACTACTGTCACTGGACAATCCATCACTTATTTCTCAATTTTAATGTTCTCCAGTCCATCACCCACATTCATAAAAGCTGTCATGAACCAATTGTTTTCTCCTGTGATCATCAGGCATTTTAGGGCAAGTTGGCTTAGATCTGGCAATAATTGCATGCTTAACAGAGGAGGAGAATATGTCCCACAACAGGATGGAGCTAATCAGCACAGTGTCATGTTGTGCCATTCTTTCAACACTGAACCCTGCTGCCACTGACAGCTTGATATGAGAGAAAGATTGATTGGATTAATTGATTGGTTGATTGATTGATGGAAAGATATAGCGTGGAAAAAAGTCCTCTGCCCCACAAAGCCCACACTGTCATCGAACACCCATTTACACTTGTTATATATCACTCCACTTACACATTCACACCCTGCAGTCCAAGGGCGTTCTAGAGATGTGTAGGTTAATTGGCTTCTGTAAATTGTCCCCAGTATGTAGGATAGAACGGATGCATGGGTAATCATGGGTTGGCACAGATTTGGTGAGTCGAAGAGACTGTTTCCATGTTGTATCTCTAAACTAAGACCAATTAACCTGCAAACCTCACATCTTTGCGTGTGGAGGAAACCTGAGCACCTGGAGGAAACCCATGCAGTCACAGGGAGAACATGCAAACTCTGCACAGACAGCACAGAAACATAGAAACATAGAAAATAGGCGCAGGAGTAGGCCATTCGGCCCTTCGAGCCTGCACCGCCATTCAATATGATCATGGCTGATCATCCAACTCAGTATCCTGTACCTGCCTTCTATCCATTCCCCCTGATCCCTTTAGCCACAAGGGCCACATCTAACTCCCTCTTAAATATAACCAATTAACTGGCCTCCACTACCTTCTGTGGCAGAGAATTCCAGAGATTCACCACTCTCTGTGTGAAAAATGTTTTTCTCGCCTCGGTCCTAAAAGATTTCCCCCTTATCCTTAAACTGTGACCCCTTGTTCTGGACTTCCCCAACATCGGGAACAATCTTCCTGCATGTAGCCTGTCCAACCCCTTAAGAATTTTGTAAGTTTCTATAAGATCTCCCCTCAATCTTCTAAATTCTAGCGAGTAGAAGCCGAGTCTATCCAGTCTTTCTTCGTATGAAAGTCCTGACATCCCAGGAATCAGGAATCAGCAACTGCAGTCAGGATCAAACCCGGGATTTTGATGATGGTATCAGGCAGCAGAATTACCAGCTACGTCACTGTTCCTCTCCCCTCCCCAGTACAGCTGAAGAGAAATCTTGAGTACTGCCCTTTTGGATTTTCTTGTGTATTGGCAAGAAAGATGAAGATTTTAAACCAGCGATGGTGACAAAATGTTCCCAAATTTTCTTTTAAGGGGCCTTCTCTTCTATTTCTACTTTCCACTTTTGCTTTTTCTTTTTTATTCTTTATATACACACTTCTCGTTTTTCTCCTCTCTAATCTATTTTTCCACTTTTTCCTCTTCCTATTGTTTTCTTTTTCTTGTCTTGCTTACTTCCTTCTCATAACATAAAACTAGAGGTTGTACATAGAAAGGATTACGGTATTACATAGTTGGCACCTAAAATTAGGTTCCACTGTACTGTTTTGTACTGTATTAACGACTAATAAAATAAACAAAAAAAAAAATAAAAAGTTCCCAAGTCAAGATACCATGCAAAGTGGCATCTGCATTCTTCATTCTTCATTATTTTAAAAATGGCAGAGGCTGGGGTATTGAACGAGGCTATTCAGGAAGCTGTAGTTTATTACAGATATCACAACAGACAAGGCTATACTGCAGGTACAAAGCATCCTTCCATCTTTTCTTGTTCAACTTTCATGGTTAATTTTGGCTCAATGTCCCAATGTAACACAGGTGAACATGAATTATCAGCCTCCGATCTATCCTCACTGGTTGTGATAGAAATAAGGATAGGGTGAGACTGGAAATGTTGCACTGGCGATCCACACCTTACATCACTGTCAGTGGCCTCGCAACAAATCAGACACATAGGGCATACTGCTATCTGTGGTGCTGCCATAAATACTAATCTCACTTCTTGTTCTTCTGCATGTTTTCTGAGTTTGTTAACTGATCAGGAGATGTTGATCTGAAGCAAGTGAACCATTGGTACCAATGCATTGCCGTCCATGTTAACTGCACCATGCAGGTGTCTAACAACCAACATCCCTCGTCATTAGAGAATGTCTTTGGAGCTGCTCCCTCTTCATCAGTGTAAAATCTGCTGGAAGTGATGCTTGAAGCAGCTGCAGCTCCGAGAACATTATAAATCGAGGGGAAAATGTTCAATCCCAGAAATAAAGACATAAAGGAGAGCAAAGAGACAAGCAGAGTGAGTGCATCTTCAGTACCAGAAGCTCAACACGATCCAGTCCCAAACTGTCTGAGTGACTGGTACCACCACCCACAGCCTGAACACTTCCTCCCTGCATCAATCACCCGAGCACAGTGGCTGTGGTGTGTAAAAAGCAGAAAGCAACTGCAGTGCAGTTCCTCACATCAGCTATTCCTGAACCCATGATCTCCATTGCGGACGAGGATGTATAGGAAAACCTCAACCAGAAATCACAGTTCATCGTGCTTGGAAATACATTGTTGTTCCTTCAACGTTGCTTATTTTACATCATGGACATCCTTTCCAAGCAGCATTGGGGGACAATGCTCACCAGAAGGATTAGCAAGTTTGTGGATGACAGCAAAACTGGCGGTGTGGAGGACAATGAGGAAAGTTGTCTAAAGTTAACACAGGATCTAGGTCAACCCGAGAAGTGGGGTATGGAATGGAATTTGGATTTGCTGATAGAATTTAACTTGGATAGGTGTGAAGTGATGCATTTTCAGAAGTTAAACCAGGTCAGGACATGCACAGTGATTAGTAGGGCCTTGCAAAGTGTTGAGGAACAGGGAAACTTACGGGTGCAGTTATGTTGTTCCCTGAAAGTTACTCAGATTAACAAGGTGGTGAAGAAGACATATGCCACTCTTATCTCCATCAGTTGGGACATTGCGTATAAGAGTCAGGACATCATGTTACAGCTGTATAAGACATTGATGAGATCACACTTGGAGCATCGTGTACAGCAGGCAGTGAAGAAAGCGAATGGTATGTTAGCATTCATAGCACAAGGATTTGAGTATAAGAGCAGGGAGGTTCTACTGCAGTTGTACAGGGTCTTAGTGAGACTACACCTGGAGTATTGCGTACAGTTTTGGTCTCCTAATCTGAGGAAAGACATTCTTGCCATAGAGGGAGTACAGAGTAGGTTCACCAGACTGATTCCTGGGATGGCAGGACTTTCAAATGAAGAAAGACTGGATGACCGAGCTTGTACTCGCTAGAGTTTAGAAGATTGAGGGGGGATCTTATAGAAACTTACAAAATTCTTTAGGGGTTGGACAGGCTAGATGCAGGAAGATTATTCCCGATGTTGGGGAAGTCCAGAACAAGGGGGCACAGTTTAAGGATAAGAGGGAAGTCTTTTCGGACCGAGATGAGAAAAAATTGTTCACACAGAGAGTGGTGAATCTGTGGAATTCTCTGCCACAGAAGGTAGTTGAGGCCAATTAATTGGCTATATTTAAGAGGGAGTTAGATGTGGCTCTTGTGGCTAAAGGGATCAGGGGGTATGGAGAGAAGGCAGGTATGGGATATTGATTTGGATGATCAGCCATGATCATATTGAATGGCGGTGCAGGCTCGAAGGGCCGAATGGCCTACTCCTGCACCTAATTGCTATGTTTCTATGTTTCTATGTTTTGGTGCTACAGGAAGGTTGTAATTATGGAAGAGAGGATGCAGAAAGGGTTCACAAGGATGTTGCTGAGACTGGAGGACTTGAGTTATGAGGGGAGATTAGATAGGTTGGAACTGGTGTCCTTGGAGCGATAGAGGCTGAGGGGTAATCTGATAGTGGTGTTAACTGTAACTCAGTAAATGTGGCAATAATAGAAATGGAACATCGAAAAGGCACTGCACTTTGTACCACAATACCTGTGCCAAACATGATGCCAAGATAAATTACTATTATTTGCTTGCACATGATCCATATCCCTCTATTCCCTGCATATCCATGTGCTTATCTAAAAGCCTATTAAATGTCCCTATCATATCTGCCACCCTTGCTGCTGTTTCAGGCATCTACCATCCTGAGTATAAAAATCTTGCCGCATTTCTCTCCTTTCACTATATTACAGCATACATGACTCTGCCTCTGCCGAGTGTCAGGGGTTATGGGGAGAAGGCAGGAGAATGGGGTTGATTGAATGGGGTCAGCCGTGATTGAATGGGGGAATAGACCGAATGGGCTAATTCTGCTCTTATCACTTATGAGCAATAATAAACTAATGCCAATATCAAGATCTTATTTTCCATCTGGGCACGTGCAACCTTTTGGAATGAATATTGAATTTCCAACCTCAGGTACAATTCTCTCTCATCAGTTCCTATATCTTTCCACATGTTCCTTTCACATCACTATCTTCAAAATGCCTTGCTAACAATCAGTACCTACGCTCCTTGTCACCCGATCCCTCTTAACTTATCACCAGTCTTTTATTTGCTGGCTCGCTCTTAATCCTAGCTTTGTTTTAAAATCTCTAAATTCTAACACTTCCACTCTCCTCCCCGTTCTGAGGCCAACCTGAAATATTGACTGTTTTTTACCCCACACTTGCTGTTTGACAGAAACATAGAAACTAGGTGCAGGAGGAGGCCATTCGGCCCTTCGAGCCAGCACCGCCATTCATTGTGATCATGGCTGATCGTCCCCTATCAATAACCCTTGCCTGCCTTCTCCCCATATCCCTTGACTCCACTAGCCCCTAGAGCTCTATCTAACTCCCTCTTAAACTCTTTATTTTCCTGCCTTACAATTTCCTTGCTGCATTTTCCTTACTTGCCTCCCTTTCAGCTGGATCCACTCTTGCATATTTAAATCAATGAAAGAATTATTGAATTATTTTGAAAGAATCATTAAAAGATACAGTGTGTGGGAAGGAACTGCAGATGCTGGTTTAAACTGAAGATACACAAAATGCTGGAGTGACTCAGTGGGACGGGCAGCATTTCCGGAGAGAAGAAATGGGTGACGTTTTGTGTTGAGACCCTTCTTCAGACTGAAACAGCATGGAAACATGTCTATCAGCCCACATAGGCCATGCCAACCATCCATCTCCCGTTTGCATGAATTCTATATTATCCCACTATCTTACCCATTCACTCTCACACCAGGGGCATTTTACAGAGGGCAATTAACCTACAAACCACATGTTTTTGGGATGTAATAGGAAACCAGAGAAACCGGTGGAAATGTACCCACTCACGGGAGGAATGTGCAAATTCCACAAGGACAGCACCTGTGGTCAAAATAAAAATCTTGGTCTCAGGCACTTTGTCTACCAGCTGCGCCACTGTGCTGCCCTGTAAATTTCCAATACACACTGCATTCTTTGCAGCTCTGAATTGCCACCTAATGGCACACAAAACCTATGGAGACAGTTCTCAGTTTCTAGTTTTGTGTCCTAGCCGGAGAGAAGCTACAATCTTCACTGCACTTTTCACAGAAGAGGAAAATGCTTGTTGTTCTGCAGGGATACATGAATCCTGCCTGCTTTGCTTGCATTCTGCACTCTCTCATTTATGTGAATATCATTCAATCAATCATTTTTATTCAATCAATCAGTTTTATTCGTCACTTGCACATAAAGTGCAAGTGAAATGAATTTGCCAGCAGCGGTACAATGAAAAAGAACACACAAAAACACAATAAGAATTTGACATAAACATCCTGATGGCAAGTCCACGCCGCGCCCGCGGTAGAAGTTGGCCGCAGGCCGGTAGTCGGAGCTCTTCCCCTCCCGGGTCCGCAACGAGGGATCCCAAGCCCAGGACGCTGTGCCTGCTGGCGCTCTGCACATCCCGGCTTCAGGCCAGCGAACGGAGCGTTCTCCTCTGGATGACCCCGGCGAGGGTTCGCCCGCTCCGCGACGAGAGTCCACGGTGCTCCCACTGCTGAAGCCCCGGGTGCGTCTCCGGGAAAGGCCGCACCGATCCTCGATGTTAGGCCATGGTGGAGGCGACATGAAAAAAGTCGCCTCCCCGTGGAGGAGGCGGCCAAAGCGGTTTCCCCCTTTTTTTCTTCTATTGTTCACAAAATAATAGTTATAGTTTTGAATATCAGCAAGAGTGAGCGCTAGTTATTTCTAACGGGCCTGTCCCACTTCTGCGATTTTTCAGCGGACTGCAGAGACTATCAAGTTGCCGGCAGTCACCTGAAAAACCAGCAACTGGAACGGCGACTGTCAGAGTGGAACACACACACACAAACACATCGCTTCCTTCACCAGCCCGTTATGCAGGCGGGGGACAGGGCAAGTGGGGGGAGCGTTGTCTAAAGAATTCACACGGTGCAAAGCCAATGTGAAACAGACACACACCGCGATGAACAGGAAGGTTGGCGGTGTAAAAAGACGGCTAAAGCACAGTGTACGGTAAGTCCTTTAAAAGAGAAAGGGAGAGGGGGTGGAAAGGCTGGAGAAGGGGGAGAAGGAGTGGAGACAACTTTTAAGAAGCCAGAGATACACGGCTGTGAAGCTCGGTAGACATTTAACATTTACCAGTCGGTTATCCTTGATTCTGAAAACTACTGCTTACCTTTTTTTCCCCAATGAGCCAATGAAATTCACCAGTCAGGACCGGCTACAACCTACGAGAACCTCCAAGAACCTTCAACCTCCTGGCAGCCCATGAGGACTTCCTGGCGACTCACCTACGGCACGAGAACTCCTGCTACTCTCCATGGCGGCTTCATTCTAGTCTCCGCTAACTTTTCAACATGGATTGTTCACGTTTTGAAAACTTCACGGTGACATTAACGAGGCCGCGACTAGTTCCCAGAATGCAGGAACTCCTCACGACCACCAAGGCAAATCCCCGGCAAACACCCGAGACCATGTGGCAACTGCATAGTCTTCTGCAGTTGCCTAAAAAGTTGCCTCAAGGGCCTGTCCCTCTTACGCGACATTCACAGGTGACTGTCGGCACCCGTGATAGGTCGCCAAAATATTTAGCATGTTGAAAATTCAGCGGCGACCAGAAAAACACTACGAATCTTTGGAGACCTCTCACGACCATAGGAGACCCCTAAAGGTTTGCGTAAGTGGGACAGAGCCCTAAGTGGGACTGGTGCATAACACACACAACTGGATACTGTCCGGTTACACACAGCATAAAGCTCATTCTCCTTCAACAATGTGTTTGAAGGTCCATTGGAAAAGGTATTCTCCAATGCATTCTTTGAATGAATACAGGATATTTCTGTTTGCCTTACCAGAACTTCTTAAGATAAGTCAGGATCTTGCTGCAGCAGGTATATGCCCATAGGCACTTGAATTGGATATATTATCAGGGATTCTTACACTAACATTGAGAAGAAGCTCACATTAAAAACTTGAGCACATAATTTAGGAGCCTTTTGTCTCGTACTAACTGCCACAATTAAAAGCCTCAATTATTCCTGAAAAGCATTTAAAGCTTTGCACAATATTATTTGCATTTATATAGTGCCTTTCATGACCTCAGGGTGTCCCCTGCACTTAAAGCCGCTTCAATATTTGTGAGATAGAATATATGTTGCCTCTGCCGCAGTCAATCTGCAATAAACAAGTTCCTATAAACAACAACATTACAACCAGATAATCTGTTTCTGTGATATTGATTAAGGAATAATTACTGGTTGAATTTCCAGGAATAGCTCTCTTTGAAGAGTTGCAGGCTATCTTTTACATTCAAGGGGAAAGCAGGTAGGCTTTCGTTTAGCATCACATCTGGTCACTGCCATCTCTGAGTGCCGTGCTTCCACTTTCCCTGGACTCAATCGTCTGGACTATAACTTTTACCCCTGACCAATGGATTGTTGGTCTTCCTTCAAAGGGCGGCCCTCTTCTCATCCTTCACACGGCCTTGGAAAAATTACTTCACAGTCGAAGAAAACTTTTTTCATCACCTTGCATTCATAGAAACATAGAAACATAGAAAATAGGTGCAGGAGTAGGCCATTCGGCCCTTCGAGCCTGCTGATCATCGCTGATCATCCATTCGCTTGCACATGAATGACTTTTCCCCAAGAGGAGCCATCAACAATGCCTCACCTGAACGGGTGCACATGAAGTCAGCTTCATGAGGGGTTTTATTTGAGAAGCAAATGTGAGCAATTGTTGGATTACAGCTCGGATTAATAAGAAGTTGTCTGTTTCATGATTGAAATATATCGATTCACTAGGGCACGATTCACTAAGAATTTTCTTTGAAAAAAATATGAAAAATGCGTGTTTCAATTAATTTTATTTTTACAGTTTATTCAACTGATTTAAAAGCAGCAAATGTGACTGCACAATCAAGTGAAATAAAAAGTCAGTTTAGCAGTCACTGCCATGAGAGGAACTCAAGAGAAACATCCACAAGAGACAGCAGATGCTGGAATCTGGAAAAAAAACTGAACTCTGGAAGATTTCACTGTAGGATGGAACTGCAGATCAGGAAGTCCAGAGGCGGCACGCACACCCCCATCCACATTAACGGGACGGAGGTGGAACGTGTTTCTAGCTTCAGGTTCCTGGGAGTCAACATCTCCGATGACCTCTCTTGGACCCACAATACCTCTACTCTGATCAAGAAGGCTCATCAGCGTCTCTTCTTCCTGAGGAGACTGAAGAAGGTCCATCTGTCTCCTCAGATCCTGGTGAACTTCTACCGCTGCACCATCGAGAGCATCCTTACCAACTGCATCACAGTATGGTATGGCAACTGCTCTGTCTCCGACCGGAAGGCATTGCAGAGGGTGGTGAAAATTGCCCAACGCATCACCGGTTCCTCGCTCCCCTCCATTGAGTCGGTCCAAAGCAAGCGTTGTCTGCGGAGGGCGCTCAGCATCGCCAAGGACTGCTCTCACCCCAACCATGGACTGTTTACCCTCCTACCATCCGGGAGGCGCTACAGGTCTCTCCGTTGCCGAACCAGCAGGTCGAGGAACAGCTTCTTTCCGGCGGCTGTCACTCTACTCAACAACGTACCTCGGTGACTGCCAATCACCACTCCCCCCCCCCCCCCCCCCCCGGACACTTATTATTATTTATACAAATCGTTTGCTATGTCGCTCTTCAAGGGAGATGCTAAATGCATTTCGTTGTCTCTGTACTGTACACTGACAATGACAATTAAAATTGAATCTGAATCTGAATCTGAATCTGAATCAGATGCTGGTTTACACCGAAGATGGACACAAAATGCTGCTGGAGTAATTCAGCGGGTCAGGCAGCATCTCTGGAGAAAAGGAATAGGTGACATTTCAGGTTCTTCTTCAGACTGAAAATGGGTCTCGACCCAAAGTGTCACCTATTCCTTTTCTCCAGTGATGCTGCCTGACCCACTGAGTTACTCCAGCATTTTGTGTCTATCGTCAATGGATCAAGCAGCATAAGTTTATATTTTTGAGTTGAGATACTGCATTAGCACTGCGATGGAAGAGGAAAGTTATCCAATACATAGCAGTACCAAGGGGTGGGGAGGGTGAGATGAGTGGGCGGGATAGAGATGGGTAAGTGATAGGTGGAACCAGATGGGGAGAGGATGTGCGCAGAGGGATTCAGGTGAGGTGAAGGAGGAAGTAAATGGAAAAATGACAAAGGGGAGAAGAAAACTAGGTGGGCAGGTGAGTGGCAATGTGTGGCAATGTGTGGCTTAGCTCAAATTAAAAACTTGAATAGTTACACCATTGGGTTGTAAGCTTTGGCCGCCATCGCATCTTCCCCTCTTTCTGATTTTTGAAGGAACCACTCTATTCATGCTGCTCATCCCTCAAACATCCCCAATCCACAGGCATTTATCCTGCAAACATGGCAGGTGCAGCACCCAACACTTTGCCTCCTCCCACCATCAGGGACCAAACCAGCCCTTCCATGCCAGGCAGAAGTTCACCTGTACCTCATCCAACCCCTGATCGACTGCATTTGCTGCTCATGATGTGACCTCCTCCACCTTAGCCAAACCAAATGCAGACTTGATGACTATTTGCTGAGCACCCCTGCTCTGCCCGCAATGACCGTCTTGTGTTTCCAGATGCATATCATTTTAACTTTTCACTCTCACACTGAACTGTCTGTGCTTTGACTTCTCAATTGCTATAGGGAGGCCAAATGAAAATAATAATTTTATTTTTTAATAATAATAATAATCTTATTTATATAGCACATTTTTAGTCAACTTGCATTGACCCCAAAGTGCTTCACATAATTACATTACATTTACACACAGGCAAAGGTGGGTGATGTGTCTTGCCCCAAGGACACAACGACAGTATGCACTCCTTGCGGGATTCGAACCGGCTACCTTCCGGTCGCCAGCCGAACACTTAGCCCATTGCGCCATCTGTCGTCCCATAATAATAAATAATTAATATTATTATTTTATAATGATAAAATGGGATAATAATATTTCCCATTCCACTTGGATAGCCTGCAACCCAATGGTGTGAACATTGAATTTTCCAATTTTTAGGTAAACCATACCCCTGGTATTCTCCTCCCACGCACACTAATCCATCTAATTTTTCTTTCCCTTTCTTCACCTTCCACGTCTCCTCTCCCCCACACAGTTCCATCTGCCCATCATCCCCTCCCCATCTACTTTCACCGATCACTTGCCAGCCTCCATCTCACCTCCCTTATACAGCTATATATTCACTCTTTCCTCGTCCCTCTCAGCACTGCTAGGTGGGGGGGGGTTTCAACTGAAATGTTTCTTTATGCCTTTTGCCTCCACAGATTCTGTTTGACCTACAGTACTTCCAGCATTCAGCTTTAATCATAATTGGCCTCATGCAGGTAACCTTGACTAATATTTCAAGTGGCTGAGATGTAACCCAGATGCCTGACTGACTGGCTGACATAGTCATGGGTTGGACAGGCTAGATGCAGGAAGATTGTCCCCGATGTTGGGGAAGTCCAGAACAAGGGGGTCACAGTTTAAGGATAAGCGGGAAATCTTTTAGGATCGGGATGAGAAAAACATTTTTCACACAGAGAGTGGTGAATCTTTGGAACTCTCTGCCACAGAAGGTAGTTGAGGCCAGTTCATTGGCTATATTTAAGAGGGAGTTAGATGTGGCCCTTGTGGCTAAAGGGATCAGGTGGTATGGAGAGAAGGCAGGTACAGGATACTGAGTTGGATGATCAGCCATGATCATATTGAATGGCAGTGCAGGCTCGAAGGGCCGAATGGCCTACTCCCGCACCTATTTTCTATGTTTCTATGTTTCTATGTCATGATCAGAAGCATTTGTAGGAGAATCTACTGGGCTTTTATTTAATAATCATCAGGACTGATTGTTTCATCCACAGTGTACCGTTAGTCAACTTTATTAATATTTGGGGATTAGCCATATATCGATCTAGATAACAACACTTTCACACGCTATTCACAAATCAACACACTGAGTGGAGTATGACGAAATAAAAAGGTCACTTACATTTTGGGAAGGGGCAAGTTGTAAAAAGATGTAATTTCACATTGTACAATTAATTGAAGCCCTTTGATGGTTGATTGCTGTTCTGGTAAAAGGGCAATGAATCTGGAGATCCTGGATGTGAATCATACACAGGGTGAATTTGAGATTGATGAATGTACTTGACATCAAGAATGAGTCACACAGTCTTCACATTCGACACTAGCTCGGGAAAGGGCACTAGACACATATTTCATCTTATCGCAGCATCAAATCCATCAGTACTTTGGCTACAACGATCACTCATGCTTATCGCAAGTTTTACTGCCATCATACCAACCCTAAGGATCTCGTTAGACAACTCATTAAACATTCTCTGCACTTGCACAGAATATTGCTGTCAACATAGGAATTAGTCCTGCAGCTTCCACTGGCATGAGACCAGAAATGAGAATCCATCGGAACATACAGTGCCATGGATTTTACAACCTCCCTTACATTGACTCCATTTATACCTCAAGCTGCCTCGGCAAAGCCAGCAGCAAAACCAGGGACAAGTTGCACCCTGGCCACTCCTTCTACACTCCTCTCCCCTTTCGGGCAAAATGTATAGAATTGTAAAAACGCACACCTCCAGATTCAGGGATAGTTTCTTCCCAGCTGTTATCAGGCAACTGAACCTTCCTATCGCAACTAGAGCACAGTCCTGATCTACTAACTACCTCATCAGGGACCCTCGGACTAACTTTGATCAGACTTTACTGGCTTTAATTTGCACTATACGTTATTCCCTTATCATGTGTCTGTACACTGTGAATGGCCCGATTGTCATCATAATAGAAACATAGAAACATAGAAACTAGGTGCAGGAGGAGGCCATTCGGCCCTTCGAGCCAGCACCGCCATTCATTGTGATCATGGCTGATCGTCCCCAATCAATAACCCGTGCCTGCCTTCTCCCAATATCCCTTGACTCCACTAGCCCCTAGAGCTCTATCTAACTCTCTTTTAAATCCATCCAGTGATTTGGCCTCCACTGCCCTCTGTGGCAGGGAATTCCATAAATTCACAACTCTCTGGGTGAAAAGTTTTTTCTCACCTCAGTCTTAAATGACCTCCCCTCTATTCTAAGACTGTGGCCCCTGGTTCTGGACTCGCCCAACATTGGGAACATTTTTCCTGCATCTGGCCAGTCCAGTCCTTTTATTGTCTCTCTGTATTGCCTTTCTGACTGTCTGGTTAGCATGCAACAAAAGCTTTTCACTGTCCCCCAGTACACGTGACAATAAACTAAACTAAACAGAGGAACCATTGTCTCCGAACATATAGATTGTTTTCCATGGTACTAAATGTTGCACACAGTGAAAATATGAATATTGAACAATATACATATATAGCACGTCCAAAATTGTGAAATCAGTCCAGTCAACCCACAACAGCAGTCAAAGTAAAATTACAAGTAGATGAGACGCAGAATATAAAATGTTTGTTGAAAAGGACAAGAAAAGGTAATTTGAAAAAACGCTTCAGTTGAAAAATCAGCACTGGAAATTAGAAATTTAAGGTGAGATTTGACTATTCAAAGTCAATTAAGGTTTAGGTGCGAGTACATTTAGAAAAACGTTTTCAAGTAGCAGAAAAGCTGGTAAACAGATGTGAAAGGTTTAAGAAGGAAAAAAAGTCAGGAATATTGTTTCACAGAGCTGACATGGGTACAATGGGCCAAATGGCTTCCTTCAGGTCACTGATTGTAAGCCTTCATGACAAATGATACATCTGAAGCCCCTGTCCCACTGTACGAGGTAATTCAAGAGTTCTCCCGAGTATTCCCCTGATTCGAACTCGGAGAATGTCCGTAGCGGGTCCGTAGGAGTTTGTGGATGTCTCGTAACGGCTCGTACAAGTAAAAAGTAACAATTTTTTTCATCACGAGTAGTATTTTACTCGTGGACATTTTTTGCAGGGATGAACAAATGTCACGAGTTTACCGGATGTCCCGAGTACCTACCGTTAGCATTACGAGCCGCTACGAGACATCCACGAACTCCTACGGACCCGCTACAGACATTCTCTGAGTTCGGGTCAGGGGAAAACTCGGGAGAACTCTTGAATTACCCCATACAGTGGGACTGGGGCTTAAAATTGTTTGTGGGTTCCACGAGGGGAATCCTTGCCAGGCTTTCCTCAGCAGCGAGAAACATGGAATGAAATTTAGAAGATGTTACAGATTCTGGGACATGCAGCATGAAATAAAAACAAAAAATGCTGAAAAAATATCAGTAGTCTAGGTGGCATTTGTGAACAGATAGACAGTTAATGTTTCAGGCTAAAGATCAGAGATGAGAATGAAAAATAAGCAAGTTGGTCCAAGCAGTATAGAAGTATGAGGAGAGTAATGGGTGGAAGAAAAGTAATGCCTATATTAGGGTGACATTATTTTACAGACATTCCCTTTAGGGCTATCAGCACTTCGGAATACCCATCCATCACTGCAAGGAATGAAATTATTCGGTAAAATTTACATTCCATTTTACAGGGCTACAATTATTAGTTTCTTGAGGAATATAAGTAGAAATGGCCATGTTTTGCTAGATTAAGGAATCAATAATGAAAACATACAAATGCAAGCCATTGAGAAAAGTGATTTCTGAGAATGTGAAGTGGTTAATAGCAACAGGAACTAACAGCTCACTGAAAAGCATTTCCGATAATGAGTGTTTAATGTTTCTGAAACAGTCAACGAGCCATTTACTACTGGGATAAATGTTAGGGTTTATTAACCTATCAGCGAAATGTTCAATTGGAGCACAGAATGACTCAAAGAAGGCAGGGGAATTTCTCTTCATTTCCTGATGCACTGCCATTCTATGCATTAACACTAGGGCTCACGCCTATAATGGTTGCTTGAGGCATGCAAGGCACAAGGCTCTTCAATCCTATTTGTGGACACAATTTGAGAGCGGGAGGAGGAATGAGATGGAATGAAAAAAAAAACCAAAATCCTCATTGCTGGATCCCTGTTCTGGCTTAACTGTCACCACTAAAACAATATAGACACAAGGTGCTGGAGTAACTCAGTGGGACAGGCAGCATCTCTGGAGAGAAGGAATGCATGACGTTTCGGGTCGAGACCCTTCTTCAGACCAGAGTCAGGCGAAAGGGAAATGAGAGATATAGACAGTGATGTCGTGAGATATAAAACAAATGAATGAAAGATATGCAAAAATGTAACGATGATAAAGGAATCAGGCCATTGTTTAAACAACATTGCGGTTTCAGTCTCTGGGATTAGATGTTAAACTAAAACCCCCTTTGCTCTCTGAAGTAAAGGTAAATGATACAGGGAAAGTTCTCCGTGCCAATATTTATTTTGCATTGAATGTTTTAAGACAGATGATCTTTGGGAATTGGTTCTGTGATATGATCTGGTCATCTGTCTCTTTTCTGTTGATGCTGAAGAGCTGCTTCAGCAAATTCTGGCCCATCCTGGTTATACATATTCAATTTCCTTGTTTTGCATTCTCCTGGTAGCTTTACAAGGCTCTGCAGCTGACATGGAGTCCTGTCAGTGCTAAGTGGGCAAGGATCAGGTTTAAACTGTTCTGCCCATTTAAAGGGACATTGTACCATCTGGGAAATGTCGGAAGTGCTGTTTGAGAAAGAGAATTCACAGCCATAAAGATTGAAATGGCGTGGAGGAATATACCATCAAAACTGATCACCAAACTCGGTAACCTGGGCATCGACCCCTCCCTCTGCAACTGGATACTGGACTTTCTAACCAACAGACCCCAGTCTGTGAGGTTAGACAAGCACACCTCTTCAACCCTCACCTTGAACACCGGCGTTCCACAGGGCTGTGTGCTGAGCCCCCTCCTCTACTCCCTCTTCACCTATGACTGCACACCTGTACATGGTACTAACACCATCATCAAGTATGCAGATGATATAACGGTGATTGGCCTCATCAGCAACAACGATGAGCTGGCCTACAGGGAGGAGGTCCAGCACTTAGCAGCATGGTGCGCTGACAACAACCTGGCCCTTAACTCCAAGAAGACCAAGGAGCTCATTGTAGACTTC
The DNA here is from genome assembly GCF_028641065.1 of Leucoraja erinaceus. Taxonomy (NCBI): domain Eukaryota; kingdom Metazoa; phylum Chordata; class Chondrichthyes; order Rajiformes; family Rajidae; genus Leucoraja; species Leucoraja erinaceus. Next base: position 10,801,295 of record NC_073381.1, read on the forward strand.
AGGAAGTCCAGAGGCGGCATGCACACCCCCATCCACATTAACGGGACGGAGGTGGAACGTGTTTCTAGCTTCAGGTTCCTGAGAGTCAACATCTCCAATGACCTCTCTTGGACCCACAATACCTCTACTCTGATCAAGAAGGCTCATCAGCGTCTCTTCTTCCTGAGGAGACTGAAGAAGGTCCATCTGTCTCCTCAGATCCTGGTGAACTTCTACCGCTGCACCATCGAGAGCATCCTTACCAACTGCATCACAGTATGGTATGGCAACTGCTCTGTCTCCGACCGGAAGGCATTGCAGAGGGTGGTGAAAATTGCCCAACGCATCACCGGTTCCTCGCTCCCCTCCATTGAGTCTGTCCAAAGCAAGCGCTGTCTGCGGAGGGTGCTCAGCATCGCCAAGGACTGCTCTCACTCCAACCATGGACTGTTTACCCTCCTACCATCCGGGAGGCGCTACAGGTCTCTCCGTTGCCGAACCAGCAGGTCGAGGAACAGCTTCTTTCCCGCGGCTGTCATTCTACTCAACAACGTACCTCGGTGACTGCCAATCACCACCCCCCCCTGGACACTTATTATTATTTATTCAAATCGTTTGCTGTGTCGCTCTTCCAGGGAGATGCTAAATGCATTTCGTTGTCTCTGTACTGTACACTGACAATGACAATTAAAATTGAATCTGAATCTGAATAGCTTCTTAAAATGACCTGATTAATGTCTGTCCTAACTTTCTGCAGTTGTTTTAACACTGGAAATGCTGCTATTTTGTGAAACTCATGGGAAGAAGAGAACTACTCCTGTTTTTGCAAGACCAAAAGAGGAGCAAAAAACAAATCTTCCTGCATTGTGTGGAATTTCTATTCCTTGCTCCAAGTTGTTCAATGTGTTGATAACAGCAAGGACAAGGGTAAATGTTTTGGCTTATTATTGTCACGTGTACCAAGGTGCAGTTAAAAACTTTTTGGTGTGCCATCCAATCAAATCAGATAATGCAATACATAAATACAATCATGCCAAACTAAAGGACAACAGGCAAAGGGAAAGACCGAGACTGCAAAATATAGTTCTCAGCATTGGAGCTCACCAGCTCCAATTCCAACATCCAGGACAAGGTTTGTATTCACTGGAGTTTAGAAGGATGAGGAAGTATCTATACATTTATAAAAGGACTGGACAAACTAGATGCAGGAAAAATGTTCCCAATGTGGGGCGATTCCAGAACCAGGGGCCACAGTCTTAGAATAAAGGGGAGGTCATTTAAGACTGAGGTGAGAAAAAACTTTTTCACCCAGAGAGTTGTGAATTTATGGAATTCCCTGCCACAGAGGGCAGTGGTGGCCAAGTCACTGGATGGATTTAAGAGAGAGTTAGATAGGGCTCTAGGGGCTAGTGGAGTCAAGGGATATGGGGAGAAGGCAGGCACGGGTTATTGATATGGGACGATCAGCCATGATCACAATGAATGGCGGTGCTGGCTCGAAGGGCCAAATGGCCTCCTCCTGCAACTTATTTTTATGTTTCTAGTGGATTGCGGAGAATTGGACAGTTCGGTAGTTTATGAAAGGGCTGTTCAGAACCCTGATAAGAGAAGGGAAGAAGCAATTTCTGAGTCTGGTGGTGTGGACATTCAAGCTTCTGTATTTTGTAAGAAGGATTGACTGGGGTAACAAAATGATGGAATGCTGGTTACGTTACTGCGCCAGTAAGCTAGAAATCCAAAATTCAAATATCACCCTGTGAATTTATATAAAACTATGAATTGTTAATGATGATCATAACATCACCAGACGATTCTCAAACCTCACTATGTTTTTCCACCAGTGTGGTGGAAAGGATTAAAAGTCAAAAGCGAATGGTATGTTAGCTTTCATTGCAAAAGGATTTGAGTATAGGAGCAGGCAGGTTCTACTGCAGTTGTACAGGGTCTTGGTGAGACAACACCTGGAGTGTTGCGTACAGTTTTGGTCTCCAAATCTGAGGAAGGACATTATTGCCATAGAGGGAGTGCAGAGACGGATTCACCAGACTGATTCCTGGGTTGTCACGACTGTCTTATGAAGAAAGACTGGATAGACTTGGTTTATACTCTCTAGAATTTAGAAGATTGAGAGGGGATCTTTTAGAAACTTACAAAATTCTTAAGGGGTTGGACAGGCTAGATGCAGGAAGATTGTTCCCGATGTTAGGGAAGTCCAGGACAAGGGGTCACAGCTTAAGGATAAGGGGGAAATCCTTTAAAACCGAGATGAGAAGAACTTTTTTCACACAGAGAGTGGTGAATCTCTGGAACTCTCTGCCACAGAGGGTAGTTGAGGCCAGTTTCATTGGCTATATTTAAGAGGGAGTTAGATGTGGCCCTTGTGGCTAAGGGGATCGGGGGTATGGAGAGAAGGCAGGTACGGGATACTGAGTTGGATGATCAGCCATGATCATATTGAATGGCGGTGCAGGCTCGAAGGGCCAAATGGCCTACTCCTGCACCTAATTTCTATGTTTCTATGTCTTCTGAAGAGGTCCAGCAAGTTTCTTAGTTGACAGACAGGGATGGGCAACAAAAACTGGCTTTGGCCAAATCATGAAAAATGAATAAATACATCACACCCTACAATTTACTCAACAAATTCTGCTCTATACAGGAACTACCTTGGCAGATGGCCATCCAATGGATTGATCTAAAGACTAATACAATCCAGATACATCTGCAGAGCTTCTGCCAATCTTATCCCGGGGGGTCTCGACCCGAAACGTCACCCATTCCTTCTCTCCGGAGAAGCCGCCTGTCCCGCTGAGTTACTCCAGCATTTTGTGTCTTATCCCTGCAACAGTGGTTTTCCCCACCAGAGTAATATCATATTTTTATTCTCACATAGACCTGTGAACACTAATTACTAAGGGGATTGGAGTAAAACTCTATCAACAGCCTTTTATTAGGATATTTTCTCTGAAATTACTAGTTATTCAGAATTATTATTGATATGACAAGCTGTTTGGGTAACACCATCTGTTTAAATATACTTTTTCTGGAAAATAAAAGTAATTTGCTTTGAATTGTAAGCACTGGTGAAATGTTTGAAGAGTTAATTTGGCAGAGTGGCTAAGATCAACTGTACAATAAACGTACATTAATGTGTGCTGAATCAAAGTGATTCATGTAAGGTTAGGAACATTATAGATTCTACTATTGTTAATTCAATCTCCTCACATTGGCCGTGTCCAACAATTGAGTGCTTCTTTCCCCAGCTGAAGGTATTAGCATATTTAAACAAAAAATCCTAAAAAATGCAAACAAAGTAGAAACAGAGGTAACAAAGACCTCTGCAGTCTGCATTTGCTTAAGTTAACAAAATTGATCCACATGACTTTGAAGAAATCAATTAGAATGAATATAAATAGATGTAAAATTAAGTTTTCCTCTGGCGTTGCTCAGGGAAAGCTGGACATTGAGTCATTGCAAAAGGAGCAATGATCAGTGAGTTGACTATTTATATTGAGTGATGCACTAAAAAAACATTTTTAAAGAGAGTCAGGATTCAAGAATGGAAAGTCAAGCGTGTGCAAGATCATAAGATTTATAATTTGGCCCATCAAGTCAGAGTAGACTTGATGGGCCAAATGGCCTAATTCTATTCCTATCTCTTATAATAGGAATAGAATTAGGCCATTTGACCCATCAAGTCTACTCTGACATGCAATCGTGGCTGATCTATCTCTCCCTCCAAACCCCATTCTCCTGCCTTCTCCCCATAACCTCTGATACCCATACTAATCAAGAATCTATCAACCTCTGCCTTAAATATATCCACTGACTTTGCCTACACAGCCTTCTGTGACAACAGAAGAATTCAAGAGTACAGCCTGTAGAATGGGTCTATGCAATATATTCTTCTATTTGTATATTGGATATGGTTTAACTTTGAGTGTTCAAACTGATGCCCTTTTTACACGCTGAAGGCTTCTGCATATCTATAGCTAGAAATAATAAAACAGTTAAATTGTTCCTAGTATGGTAAATTAAGTTGATTATTCTCCTTAGAAACAAGAAACTACAGATGCTGCTTTACAAAAAGTGCTGGAGTAACTCATCGGTTCTGGCAGCATTTCTGGAGAACATGGAGAGGTGATGTTTTGGGTCGGATCCTTCATCAGACTGATTGTGGGGGGTGGGGTTATATAACCATATAACCATATAACAATTACAGCACGGATACAGGCCATCTCGGCCCTACAAGTCCGTGCCGAACAACTTTTTTTCCCCTTAGTCCCACCTGCCTGCACTCATACCATAACCCTCCATTCCCTTCTCATCCATTTGCCTATCCAATTTATTTTTAAATGATACCAATGAACCTGCCTCCACCACTTCCACTGGAAGCTCATTCCGCACCTCTACCACTCTCTGAGTAAAGAAGTTCCCCCTCATATTACCCCTAAACTTCTGCCCTTAATTCTGAAGTCATGTCCTCTTGTTTGAATCTTCCCTATTCTCAAAGGGAAAAGCTTGTCCACATCAACTCTGTCTATCCCTCTCATCATTTTAAAGACCTCTATCAGGTCCCCCCTTAACCTTCTGCGCTCCAGAGAATCAACCTATCTCTGTAACTTAGTTGTTGAAACCCAGGCAACATTCTAGTAAATCTCATCTGTACTCTCTCTATTTTGTTGACATCCTTCCTATAATTGGGCGACCAAAATTGTACACCATACTCCAGATTTGGTCTCACCAATGCCTTGTACAATTTTAACATTACATCCCAGCTTCTATACTCAATGCTCTGATTTATAAAGGCTAGCATACCAAAAGCTTTCTTTACCACCCTATCTATATGAGATTCCACCTTCAAGGAACTATGCACGGTTATTCCCAGATCCCTCTGTTCAACTGTATTCTTCAATTCCCTACCATTTACCATGTACGTCCTATTTTGATTTGTCCTGCCAAGGTGTAGCACCTCACATTTACCAGCATTAAACTCCATCTGCCATCTTTCAGCCCATTTTTCCAAATGGCCTAAATCACTCTGTAGACTTTGGAAATCCTCTTCATTATCCACAACACCCCCTATCTTGGTATCATCTGCATACTTACTAATCCAATTTACCACACCTTCATCCAGATCATTGATGTACATGACAAACAACAAAGGACCCAACACAGATCCCTGAGGCACCCCACTAGTCACCTGCCTCCCAACCCGATAAACAGCCATCCACCATTACCCTCTGGCTTCTCGGGTTGTAAGAAAGCAGGGCAGAATAAAGCATGGGAGGTAATAGGTGGAAACAGATCAGGGATGGTTTTGATCGGCAGATGGTTCTGTGCAGTTAGAAAGAACCCTGGTTCACTCATCCTCGTCCACACAAAATACCCCCTTTCAGAAATATCCCCAAAAACTGCAGGAGATTTTACAGATGTCCCTGTACCACTTTCCTGGCCTCCATTCGGGGATCCCTGCAGTCCTTCCAGGTAAGGCCCTAACCCTAAACCTAACCCATTCCTCCCTCCCTTTATATTTATTTCCCTGCAGTCCTACAACATATTCTCTCCCATAAGACCATCAACACACCTTTTAATTCCTTTCCCACTTACCTGCACTAAGGTGTAATTTACCGTGGCCAACAACCTACCAGCACAACCTTGGGAGGTGGGAGGAAACCATTCACAGTTGAAATAAGGAACCATTTGAGTCTGAAGAAGGGCCCCTCCCCGAAACGTCACCTATCGATGTTCTCCAGAGATGCTTTCTGACCCGTTGAGTTACTCGAGCACTCTCTGTCCTTTTTTTAAACAGTGAAAACTTGCATGGACATGATGGACTGAATGACTTTCTTCTGTGTCACAAGAACTAAAGGACCTGTCCCACCTTCACAACCCAATTCATGACCTCTGCCGAGTTTGCCCTTGACTCATACTCGCAGCATGGTCGTCATGAGGCCGTAGGAGATCGTAGGAGGTCGTAGGTAGGTCATAGGTAGGTCATGATGCTAGTCGTAGGTACTCGTGGCATCAAGTAGGTCGGGGCGTTTTTTCTAGCCTGATGAAAAATGTCCACGAGTGAAAAAGGTTGTGAATTAGGTTGTGAAAGTGGGACAGGCCTTAGAGTTTCCAGTGCTAACTTGTAGATTCCTTCGCACAACAAAATATCCGGACCATGCAGTTAAAATTAGATGTAACCCTGAGTAGCAGAAAAGAATTCCCATCCAGTGGGAAACTTAACTCCAAACTTTCCAGTTGGACTTTTGCAGTGTAAGAAATAGAGCTCAAGTGTAAAACTCCCTGCAAATGATGTCAAACATGTTAATGTTCAGGCTCACTGCTCTGAAAAATGACAGTCCTTATACATTGGCAAAACCACCAGCTTTTTACAAATTGCACCTCCCATGGAAAGGACAAATGTCCAGATTATATTTTTTGCTAAGACGCTCTGCAGCACAGTGCAGCCTCACTGCTTATGCCCCTGTCACACTTAGGAAACCTGAACGGAAACCTCTGGAGACTTTGTGCCCCACCCAAGGTTTCCGTGCGGTTCCCGGAGGTGGCAGGTGGTTGCTGGAGGTTGCAGGTAGTGGAAGCAGGTAGGGAGAGTGACAAAAACCTCCGGGAACCGCACCGAAACCTTGGGTATGGTACAAAGTCTCCAGAGGTTTCCGTTCAGGTTTTCTAAGTGGGACAGGGGCATTAATCTGCACGCTGCTCACATAAAGACTAATCCTTCCTTGCATCCTCAATGACATTGCTGGCTAGCATTGAGATAAAAACAGGGATAAAATGGTCATGGGCAGCACAAGAGAGGAGGCATCGACAGATTCCTGACCCAATACTTAATCATCTAGGAGCACCACGCAAATCTACACATTGCTGAGGAAAGGGTACAATTAATGAGATCTTTGACCTCCAGCACCTTCAGATGGAGTGTTTGCACTTGCGTAAGATGCTTAGATCTTAAGATACTTAGGCAAGTCAAATTCATGACAAGTCTCAGATTCCTAGCTTTAGGGACACTCCAGGCTGTTTCCGCTAAACTAACAAAAATTAGTTTGTTGCTGACCATTGCACTTGAGGAGAAGTGGGGAAGAGGTTAGCTATTCTCCACCAATCCCTCTCTTAGACCATAAGAACACTCTTCCATCATTGTACCAGCCATTATAGAAGCATCCACAGGCTGCAGTTGGCAGGAAGTATTGTGAAGACAAAGAGACCACAGATGTTGGAATCTAGAACACACAAAAAAAGAATAATCCAAGAACTCAGTAGGTTATGCAGCATCTGTGGAAGCAAAAGATGCAAGTCGACATTTTGGGTTGAGACTTGAAACAGAACTGAAAAGGAAATGGAAATATTGTCAATGTAGAACAGTAATGAGGGAAGGGTTGGATGGGGGCTGGTAGGTGATTGGTGCAGCTAGATGGGGAGAGGATGAGGTGCGGATGAAACCAGAGGAGGGAGGGATGAACAAAGGGAGAAGAAAACTAGGTGAGCATGCGCGTGTGTGGAGGAGCAGAGTGCCAAGTGCGTGGGTGACAAAATTGTAAAAGTCAATGTTCATACCATGTACGCTCCCCAAGCACAATTATTATTAAAGCTTTATTTCAGACACAGGTCCATATACACATCAAACAGTACAAAGAATTACAAAGATACATTAAGAAATTGCATATTAGCCTAAAATATATATAAGCTATTGCACCAATGCCATATGAGATGCATACAACCCAATGGTATGAGCATTGACTTGTCCAATTTCAGGTCGCCCCCTGTGCTCTCCTATCACCTAATTTTCTTATCTTTTTCTTTATTCCTCTCATCGCCCTCTCCTCACCTGGTTCTATGTGCCATCATCCCCTGCCCATCTGGTTCTACCCATCGCCTATCAGCCTCTATGCCAACCCCCCCATCTTATTGCTATGTGCTGACAGTATTTCCTGCTCTCTCTCTCTCTCTCTCTCTCTCAATCCTGATGCAGGGTCTCAATGTGAAATGTCGATTTCCGCCTTTTATCTCCATGGATGCTGCTTGATCTGCTGAGTATTTCCTGTATTCTGCTGCATGTCCTCTCTTTAAGGACCCACTCCTAAAATCACACACTGAGGCTCTGCAATAAAATGGAACCGTGTCTCACCCTAAAAATGACACGGCACATAATTAAACGGAAACCCAACGAGCCTGACTGGGAATTTTGCAACATAACATTGCGATTGCTATGGGACATTTTAAAGCAATGATCGCATACTACACAAGAACACAGAACATTGATCATTACAGCACAGGAACAGACCCTATGGCCCACAATGTTTGCACGGGGCATGATGTCAAATTAAACTAATCTCTGCCTGCATGCGATCCATATCCTCCCGTTCCTTGCATATCCGTGTCTTTTCTAAAAGCTACTTAAATGTCACGGTTGTACCCGCCTCCACCGCCACCCCCGGCAGTGCATTCCAACAGCCACCACACTCTGTGCGAAAAACTATACTAAAGATAATTTCTGCAAGAGTGAAAAGCATGACAGAAGTTTCTCAGCTCCAACAGGCGATTGCACATTGATGTGTGAAAGTAAAATAATCTGGAATAATGTTATTAAGAGGTCTCCAGAGACGGTGTTACCATATAACCATATAACAATTACAGCACGGAAACAGGCCATCTCGGCCCTACAAGTCCGTGCCGAACAATTATTTCCCCCTAGTCCCATCTCAAGTCAAGTCAAGTTTATTTGTCACATACACATATGAGATGTGCAGTGAAATGAAAGAACTGCCTGCACTCAGACCATAACCCTCCATTCCTTTCCCATCCATATACCTATCCAATCTATTTATTTATTTATTTATTTATTCATCTATTTATCTATTCATCTATTTATTTATTTATGTATTTATTTACTCATTTATCTATCTATCTATCTATTCATCTATCTATCTATCTATCTATCTATCTATCTATCTATCTATCTATCTATCTATCTATCTATCTATCTATCTATCTATCTATCTATCTATCTATCTATCTATCTATCTATCTATCTATCTATCTATCTATCTATCTATTTATTTATCTATCTATCTATCTATCTATCTATCTATCTATCTATCTATCTATCTATCTATCTATCTATCTATCTATCTATCTATCTATCTATTTATTTATTTTTATTGTTGTTTTTGATAATTGTTCAAGTCCTGCGTTCTTGTGTAGTATGCTATCACTGTTTTAAAAAGTCCCACAGCAATCACAATGTTATGTTGCAAAATTCCCGGTCAGGGTATTGTGTTGGGTTTCCCTGTTTGATTTTGTTAATTGATCAGTTCACTGAAAACTAAAATTCACACACTGCAGGGAGATACTACAACTCCACAAACATCTATATGGTCTTTCAGATGAGATATTAAACAGTCTGGATTGTGTGGATGTAAAATAATATTGTATCTGGGAAGCTCCAGTTGGGATTCAGGACAATATTTATTCTCCCAACCAATACCGCACAAAAAATAATCTGATGATCTCATTGCTGTTTGCGGATCCTCGCTGGGTGGATATTGCTTACAGTTTATGAAGGATTATTAACGGGCTGTCCCACTTGGGCGACCTAATCCGCGAGTCCTGGCGAGTTTGCCCTCGACTCATACTCGCAGCATGGTTGACACAAGGTCGTCGGAGGTCTTTGTAACTCTCCTTCATGCTCGAGAGTAGTCCCCATGTACTTGGGGCCTCAGCTAGGTCGCGGCGTATTTTTCAACACGTTAAAAAATGCCCGCTAGTAAAAACAGGTCGCCATGAAAAAAATCGATACATTTTTTACTCGTAGGTTTAGTTGTAGTAGGTCGTAGTAGGTCGGCATGTTAGTTGTAGGTAATCGAGGGTCGTCAAAGGTAGTCGTAAATAGTCTTCTTCATAGTTGGAGGGAGTTCGAAGGAGATCGAGGGAGATTGAAGGAGGTTGTCTTAACTCTCCACTATTCGGTGTCCAATTTTCCCGAAGTTAGCTGGTCGTAGCTGGTCTTCAACATAGTCGAAGGAGGTCTTCAACATAGTCGAAGGAGGTCTACAACATGACATTTTTTCAAACTCTCCAAAACTCTTCTAAACTCGCCAATTAGGTCACCCAAGTGGGACAGCCCCTTAACAATGACGGCAGTTTCATAAGCTTTTCATGGCTGTCAAGCCTTTTTCAGACATCCAGAGGCAGAAAAGGGCACTGTGTAATTACATAAATGTTAGTCTAAACAAATGTATATTTTTTACTTGCAAGTATCAAATATCCTGGTCTGCTAATGATACAAAGTGAGGAGGGAATGTGGGGTGTGGTGCAAGAGATTGTTAATTAAGTTGGAAAGAAGATAGAATGGATTACGATGCAAGTCAGTGCACATGCAAAAAGAGTAGAGAGATAGATAATTTGTTTTAAAGTGTAAAACTAAGAAATGTTGACATATTGAGGGATCAGGATCTGTTGTTCCATGAAATGCAGAATGTAGCGTGCAAGTACAGCAAATAATTAGAAAGACAAATTATGCTGGTCTTTATTGCAAAGGGAATGGAGCAGAAAACCAGAGAGGTTTTGCTGAAATTATATGGGCTTATAGTTTTAGTTTTCTGTCCTAATGTCTTCCTTGGAACTGGTGAGGAAGACCCATCTGTCTGCTAAACCGCTGGAGTCTTCCTACCGCTGTTCGGTAGAAAGCATACTGACTTACTGCATAACTGCCTGGTTTGGGAACTGTTCAGCAGCTGACAGAGCAGCTCTCCACAGGGTGATAAGAACTGCCCAGGGTATCATTGGACTCCCCCTGCCCCCTCTGGAGGACATTTACCACTCCAGGTGCTGCAGCAAGACCTGTAATATCGTGAAAGACATTACACATCCTTGTCTCCACCTTTTCATACTGCTGCCCTCAGGAAAAAGGTACAGGTCGCTAAAGTCACGCACTGCCAGACTCAAGATCAGCTTTTACCCATCAGCAATCTTGGAACTGAACTCTGTCTCGGGAATGGGTTATGGGGAAGGGGGGGTGGGGGTGTAAATGTGAATCCATGGGTGGGTTTGGGGAGGGAGGGAGTGTAAAAAGTATGAGTATGTGAATGTTTGAAGTTCTTTTAAATGGAGAGACACAGTAATCTTGTTGTATGTGACACATGCAATGACAATAAAGCATTCTGATTCTGATTCTGATTCTGATTCTGTAGCATAGATTAATTCTATGCCTTTCTTACAGGGGAGAGATTTGAGCAAAATCAGCCAGTACTCAAGGGATTCAGAAGAATGAGATTTGTAAGATTCAGAGAGGGGGTGCAAGGATATTTGTCAAGATATCATGTCTTCAGATTGGGGTCGAGATAACAGACAAAGGTGAGGAGAAATTACTTCCGCAACAGGAAATCTCTGGAATTCTCTATAATAGAGGACAATGAATGTTCAATTATTGAGTGGATTTAAAGTTGGGATTAATAGACAGCAAGACATTCGATGGGTAAATAGGAAATTAGATCTGCAGATCAGTTCAATTATGATCTTAGCAAGCAGTGGAGATGTCTCAAGGAGTCACATGGTCAACTTATTTATCACGTTATGCCCCTGTCCCACTTAGGAAACCTGAATGGAAAACTCTGGAGACTTTGTGCCCCACCCAAGGTTTCCGTGCGGTTCCCGGTGGTTGCAGGTGGTTGCCGGAGGTTGCAGGTAGTGGAAGCAGGTAGGGAGACTGACAAAAATCTCCGGGAACCTCCGTGAACCGCACGGAAACCTTGGGTGGGGCGCAAAGTCTCCAGAGGTTTCCGTTCAGGTTTCCTAAGTGGGACAGGGGCATTACGTGATAAATAAGTTGACCATGTGACTCCTTGAGATCTCCACTGCTTGCTAAGATCATAATTGAACTGATAGAAACATAGAAACATAGAAATTAGGTGCAGGAGTAGGCCATTCGGCCCTTCGAGCCTGCACCGCCATTCAATATGATCATGGCTTATCATCCAACTCAGTATCCCGTACCTGCCTTCTCTCCATACCCTCTGATCCCCTTAGCCACAAGGGCCACATCTAACTCCCTCTTAAATATAGCCAATGAACTGGCATCGACTACCCTCTGCGGCAGAGAGTTCCAGAGATTCACCACTCTCTGTGTGAAAAAAGTTCTTCTCATCTCGGTTTTAAAGGATTTCCCCCTTATCCCTAAGTTGTGACCCCTTGTCCTGGACTTCCCTAACATCGGGAACAATCTTCCTGCATCTAGCCTGTCCAACCCCTTAAGAATTTTGTAAGTTTCTATAAGATTCTGTAAGTATCCCTCTCAATCTCCTAAATTCTAGAGAGTATAAACCAAGTCTATCCAGTCTTTCTTCATAAGACAGTCCTGACATCCCAGGAATCAGTCTGGTGAACCTTCTCTGCACTCCCTCTATGGCAATAATGTCCTTCCTCAGATTTGGAGACAAAAGTGTACGCAATACTCCAGGTGTGGTCTCACCAAGACCCTGTACAACTGCAGTAGAACCTCCCTGCTCCTATACTCAAATCCTTTTGCTATGAAAGCTAACATACCATTTGCTTTCTTTACTGCCTGCTGCACCTGCATGCCTACTTTCAATGACTGGTGTACCATGACACCCAGGTCTCGCTGCATCTCCCCTTTTCCTAGTCGGCCACCATTTAGATGATCTGCAGATCTAATCTCTGTCCAAGTCCCTCTCTCTCTCCCTCTCTACCTCCCTCTCTACCTCTCTACCTCTACCTCTACCTCTATCTCTCTATCTCTCTATCTGTCTATCTTTTGGAATAGATAGGGGCTTGGACGGAGATTTTTTTTATCCAGGCTGGTCATTGATGAGGGGGTAGATGTGGTACCTTCATTCAAGAATGAAGAATGTCAGAAAGAACAAGCCATGTCATTATAGGCCCAGTGAGTCGAGCATCAATGACAAGGAAGTTAGTGGAAAAAAAGTTGAGGGATAAGATTAATCTGCACATGGAAAGGCAGTGATTAATCAAAGGTTGTCAACACGTGATCATTAAAGGGCCTGTCCCATTTGGCCGTCATTTACGCAACAGGCCAGTAGTGACTGTCTCACGCTCATTATGCGTCCGCACAGCCACCTGGAGTGTGTGACGTCATTTGATGTTCAGCCACGATCACATTGAATGGCGGTGCTGGCTCGAAGGGCCGAATGGCCTAATCCTGCACCTATTGTCTATTGTCTAAACACACTTTATGATATTTACCCAGTTTATGATATTTATGGTGATTTTCAAAAATGTTCCAATTTCTTGAGTGGTGCTAGCAATTGGAAAAACTGCAGATGTAATAATGCCCCTATTCACAAAAAGAGGTGAATGAAAAGTGGCAAGCTGCAGACCAAATTAATCTGTGGGAAGGAACTGCAGATGTTGGTTTAAATTGAAAATAAACACAAAATGCAGGAGTAACTCAGCAGGACTGGCAGCATCTCTGGAGAGAAGGAATGGATGATGTTTCAGTCTGAAGAAGGGTCTCGACCCGAAACGACACCCATTCGACCCGAAACGTCCCAGTCCCACTTGGCCATCATTTACGCAACACGCCAGAGGCACACGGAGATTTTGTGCAGCACGAAATCCTGGCGCACTGCGCAATACCGCGCGCAACTCCACCATCCTCCACGCCACTCCATGCGCCCGTCCTACGCTACCCACACACTACCCACACACTACCCACATGCTACCCACACGCCACCAGGTCGCGTAAATGACGTGCAAATGATGGCCAAGTGGGACATGCCCTTAAGGGAATATCCTCCCTGACCAATCTGACTGGATTTTTCAGAGTTAACAAAGTTTATCGATGAGGGCAGTGTGGTTGACATAGTCAATGTGGACTTCAGTAAGGCTGTGGGAAATGTCCCACGTCAAAGGCTCAACCAAAAGGTCAAAGCTCAGGTGATCCAGGGCAAATCAAATCCAAAATTGTCTTGGAAATAGGAAGGGGAGCAGGTTGAAGATGGAATGTTTTTGAAATTGGAAGCCTGTGATCAGTAGTGTGGCCCAGGGATCACTGCTGGAACCCTTACTGCTTCCTATGTATATTATGAATAGCCAAGTAAATGTAGGTGGTATGATTAGTTATTTTATAGTTGATATAAAAATGGTGATGTTGTCAATAGTGAGCAGCTAATCCTAGACTCTACTATGAGACAGACAAGTTAATAAAATAGACAGAGCAAAACTAGATGAATTTTAATCACGAAAAGTGTGGACTAATATGTTTTTAATACATTAATAAGACCGGAACAGATCAGATCCAATGAATGGTTGGACCTGTGGCAGTATTAAGGAGTCGAAGGACCTTGAGGCACATTCAAGTATCCCTGAAGGTGGCAGCACAGATAGATAATGTGGTTTTGCCATGAAAAGATTAAATATTAATATTCAGTTTATTTTAAAACATTTCCAATTATAAATACTTCCTTGCCCTGAAAACTAAATTACTGTATGCAATTGTGAATCCTTTTACTACAATAACAACTTTGGGGGGGAAAAAAAGGTTTTCAATGACCCTGAGGCCTTAAAGTAAAAGTATTAATGAAGGTGCAGAACCGTACAATTTTATGGGATTATTATTTTGAAATGAATACGCATGTTGATGTAAGGGCCTGTCCCACTTGGCCGTCATTTGCTCGTAATTTACGCGACATCATTTAAGTGTCACGCTGCACGTGTCGTGACACACACATGATGCGCGCATGGTGTGCATTACGCATACATGGTGCGCGATGACATAGGCAGTGACGAGCGGCATCGCAGGATTTTGTGATGTACAAAATCTTCGTTCGCCATCTGCATGACGCGGAAATGACGGCCAAGTGGGACAGGCCCTGTAGATGTTATAAATGATGATATGAGTATGTTTATGTTATTGTGAACTATGATGTTTTAAATTCCATAACCAAGCCTCATTTTCAAGAATGTGTTAATCAGGAGAGTACAGCTGAACGATCTTTAAGTTAAGGTGTTGAGCTACTTAATTATTTCAGATTCCACCTTTTAATTTGGAACCTATACCTCTCTTGTGTTTAGAAGAAACCTAAGCAAGTTTGTTTGCATAAGTGGATTGATTCACTTTACGGTATTTTTAATTGGTAAATTGCAGACCACAATCAGAGATCATTTCAAGCAACATGAAATTTAAACATATGATGTGAGAGAATGTGAGAGAATTTGCTGTGAATTAACAAGTTTGAACCAGGTGTGTGTGAGATAATTTCTGAGAGATCGAGTTATACATATATCCTCATGACATAGAAGGAGGCCATTTTAGGCATTGTGTCTCCCGCCAACTCGCAATGCTATCTCATTCCTCACTAATTCCCTTTGTAATCCTCAGTGTTACTTGTATGAATATCAGTCTCCTGAGTGGAACCTTACCTGATTAACGTTTGATTAAAATGCACCACTCCAAAGGTTCAATTACCATCTTTGTATCATGAATCACCATGAGCTGTTTTTCTCATTGTACATGCGTGCAATGAACTTACTTCCTGTTGCAATGATTGCTTGGAACATTCTTGGAGATATTAGGATATGTTGATATAAGGCGCATCTATTATTGATCCATTCAGCTCCAGAAGATTATTAGTACAGCTGTGCAAATAGAAGATGGTGTCTCTCAACAGACCACAGCTCCAAGCTGGAAACCTTTGTTATCTTTTTTATATTACTGATTTTATTCACTGATTTCCTCTCTCTTTGCTTCCCTTGCTACTGCCCCTCCTGATAATAATCAACACTTAACCTCCTATTTACCAGCCACCAGCAACTTACACTTGCCCTATATGTCACCAACTTTCGATCCATAACCCTTTCTGTCATCCCCAGATATATTCTCCACAATCTCCTCAATGTGTTGGTGATGGAAAGGCCTTTCTGTTTGGGCTGCACTAGAAAATTGTGAAAATCTGGAAAATCCGGAAATTGATTAACAAGGCTCATGGTGCAATGGTAAGGAAGATTCAGTGGGCCCAAGGCGCTGATCTTGTAAAGGTGCTGATGAATTGTTAGGTTACGGTCCTCTCAATTCCAAATCTGCTCCATTAACTTTCTAGAAAACCTTGAGCAGAAAGACAGAGAATTATCTCCCAATTGAAACCTTTTGAAATAAAAGCTTTTCACTGTACCTCAGTAGACATGACTATAAACTAAACTGAACTGAAGTGAACAATTGCTTCCTTCTTCCTGTTTTGTTATCCATTCAATGCAACCATTATTAGGACAAGGCGTTGAATTTGTAGAAACGTTGACATGTTTCTTTTGACTTCAGAATTAAGGGACAGAAGTTTAAGGGTAATATGAGGGGGAACTTCTTTACTCAGAGAGTGGTAGCGGTGTGGAATGAGCTTCCAGTGGAAGTGGTGGAGGCAGGTTCATTGGTATCATTTAAAAATAAATTGGATAGGCATATGGATGAGAAGGGAATGGAGGGTTATGGTATGAGTGCAGGCAGGTGGGACTAAGGGGAAAAAAAATTTGTTCGGCACGGACTTGTAGGGTCGAGATGGCCTGTTTCCGTGCTGTAATTGTTATATGGTTATATGGTTATATGTTTGCAGGTTAAACATTATTGTTGGTTAAGTAATTAACCCAATGAAAAGTTGTTTAAATATTTTTTCTATCAAAATGATTGGTGTTTTAGCATTATCCTCATTTTGTTCGCTTTCTAGCGCGGCCTTGTTGGCTTCAGAAGCCGCGGTCTCCAGTAAGGAAGCGGCCGCTCCAGGTGTCCCATGCCGCTGAGAGGATTCTCCCGACGCCAGAGCACCATCACCCGGCGAGATGGGCCTGGAACATCAGGCCCCGTAGCGGCGATTGCGGAGGTCTCAATAGGCTCGACTATGGGTGGACAAGGGGATGGGGACTGGACTTTGTGCCTTCCCTCACAGTGGGAACCATTGTGGGGGGATGTTTTTATGTTTATTGTTAAATTCTTTAATGTTGTGTCTTATCTTTATCTGTGTGCTGCATGGCAAGTCAAATTTCACTACACCAATTGGTGTATGTGACAATAAATGTCCTTTGTCCTTTGTCCCTTTTGTCCCTTTCCAGAAAACTAACTGAGCTATTTTGTAGGTTAATTGCATGATGGTGATATAGCCCTAATTAATTTTCATACCCAATAAGCGAGTTCGGTATTTCGACAAACACAAGGAATCATGGGATTTGTCAAAAATGCTGGAGAAACTCAGCGGGTGAGGCAGCATCTATGGAGCGAAGGAAATAGGCAAAATTTTGGGTCAAAACCCTTCCTCAGACTGATGTGAGGGGTGGGGGTGGGGGGGGGGGGGGGGGGGGGGGTCGGGAAAAAGAAAGAAGAGGCGAGGACAGTAGGCTGTGGGAGAGCTGGGAAGCGGAGGGAGAAAGCAAGGACTACCTGAAATTGGAGAAGTCAATGTCCATACCGTTGGGGTGTAAACTACCCAAGCTAAATATGAGGTGCTGCCCCTTGAATTTGCAGTGGGACTCACTCTGGCCATGGAGGAAGCCCAGGAAAGAAAGGTTGGATTCAGAATGGGAGGGGGTGCCGTCAGTCCAGGGTCACCCCGGACACCTCCGGTTGCCCCCGGACAGGGATGTGAAACTCGGGAGGGGACGAGGACGGTCCAATAGCAATGAAACTCTGCTTGCAGCGCCAGAGACCCGGGTTCGATCCTGACTACGGATGAAACACAGGTCTGTATACACGCAGCAGCTGAGCTGCCGAGAATGTTTATCGCAAATGACCTATGACCTGGGCATGCACAGTCAGAATACCGAACTCGCTTTTTACTGCTGCTGCATAGATGCTGCTGTTTTGAACTAATTTGGTTGCAATTTCTTGCTTCATACTTACTGTAACTAGCACAGACTCCAGAAAAAAGAGGGAAGGTCTGATCACAGTCTTTATCATTAAAAAGCTTTCATTAATATGTTTAATGATTAACACAAAATGCTGATATGCATATCTTTCATTCATTTGTTCCCTATCACTCGACACCATCATCTAAATCTCTAGTTTCCCTTTCCAGTGACTTTCAGTCTGAAGAAGGGTCTCGACCCGAAAAGTCACCGATTCCTTCTCTCCAGAGATGCTGCCTATCCCGATGAGTTACTCCAGCATTTTGGGTCTATATTCGGTTTAAACTGGCATCTGCAGTTCCTTCCTGCACAACTTAATGATTAAAATGGTTTGATGTGGGTAAAGGGAGAGAAAACTAGCACAGAAGTCCAAAGATTAAAGTCTCTGATGTAAGGGAATTCAGGAGCAATTTATTTCCCCAGAGAGTAAGCAGTATGGGAATGATGTAGTTTCACCCACATAATAGTCCTCACGCCCCCATCCTCTCTCAACACCCACCATCCACCCCAACAGACCTCGCCTCGGCCTCTGTCCACTCCCCGGCCTTCCTCTGACCACGACACACACCCTGGTTGTGTCTTAACCATCCCCCCTGACCTCCCCCTTTCTGATATGGAACGGTCTGTCCTCAACCTTCGTGCCCCTCCGCCCCCACCTCAACGAGTTCAGGGTCCACCACGATGTGGAGTTTTTCTCCCGTCGCCTCTGCCTCTGCCTCTGTGCATTTTTCTATGGGAAGGAGTCCTCACCACCCGTCTCCACCGGTCCCCCTACTCTTGGACTCCCCAGAACGGCCTTCTACTCTCGCTAGACCTCTTTATTTCTAACTGCCGTCGTGACATCAACTGTCTCAACTTCTCCACTCCCCTTAACTACTCTGTCTCACCTCCAACAGCAGCAGAAGCAGGCAAACAATCGCCGAACTCGGCCTGGGGCTCACGGCCGTTGTGGTCCGGATCAGCCCCCTCTTCTACTCACAGAGCGGGGCCAAGAAAATTGAAGATGGACACAAAATGCTGGAGTAACTCAGCGGGATTGGCAGCATCTCTGGAGAGAAGGAATGGGTGACGTTTCAGGTCAAGACCCTTCTTTCAGACTGAAGAAGAGTCTCGACAAGAAATGTCACCCATTCCTTCTCTCCAGAGATGCTGCCGGTCCCGCTGAGTTACTCCAGCATTTTGAGTCCATCTTCAGCTGACGTCACGCGCTCCAGACGGCTGTGCGTACGCATGAATTCGTGCGCGACCTTCGCGGCACACCACGACCACGAGGTCACGTAATTTGCGTGCCAAGGACACGTAAGTGAGACAGGCCCTCTATCGTTTCCCAGCCCCGCACAGACAGTTTTTACCTTCTCCCCAAAATCCACAAACGTAACTGCCCTGGCAGATCCATTGTTTCTGCCTGCTCCTGTTGCACGGAAATGATTTCCAAGTACCTCAACTCCATCCTATCCCCTTTGGTCTAATCTCTCCCGACCTATGTCCAAGATACCTCACATGCCCTTCGTCTCTTTAATGACTTCCGCTTTCCGAGCCCCCACTCCCTCATCTTCACAATGGACATTCTGTCACTCTACACCTCCATCCCCCACCAGGAAGGCCATAAAGACCTCTGTTTCTTCCTTGACCGCAGAATCATCCAATTTCCCTCTACCGACACTCTACTCCACCCAGCGGAGCTGGTCCTCACATTGACTCCTCCCTCTGCCTCCACGTCCAAGGCGTAGCTATGGGCACATGCATGGGCCCTAACTATGCCTGCTCTTTGTACGTTATGTTGACCAATCCCTGTTCCAGGCGTACACTGGCCCTATCCCTGAACTCTATCCCCGTTACATTGATGACTGCATCAGCACTACCTCCTGCACCCATGCAGAACTCATGGACTTCATCAACTTCACCACCAATTTTCATCCTGTACTCAAATTTACTTGGACCATCCCCGACACCTCTCTCCCCTTTCTTGATCTCACAGTCTCCATCGCAGGAAATAGACTAATGACTGATGTCTATTACAAACCCACTGACTCCCACAACTATCTAGACTACACTTCTTCCCACCCTGCTTCCTGCAAAGACTCTATCCCCTACTCCCAATTCCTCCGGCTATGCTGCAACTGCACCCAAGATGAGGTTGTTCCACACTAGAACATCCGAGATGTCCTCATTCTTTAGGGAACGGGGGATCCCCTCTCCCATCATAGATGAGACCCTCACTCGTGTCTCCTTGGTATCCCGCTGCTCCGCCCTTGCTCCGCCTCCCCCTAGTCACAAGAGACACAGAGTCCCCTTAGTCCTTACCTTCCACCCCATCAGCCGTTGCATACAACACATAATCCTCCGAAATTTCCGCCACTTCCAACAGAATCCTACCGCTAGCCACGTTTTCCCATCTCCACCCCTTTCCGCCTTCCGCAGAGACTGTTCCTTCTGCAACTCCCTGATCAACTCATCCCTTCCCACCCAAACCATCCCCTCCCCAGGTACCTTCCTCTGCAACTGCAGAAGATGCAACACCTGTCCCTATACCTCCTCCCTCGACTCTGTCCAGGGGCCCCGACAGTCCTTTCAGGATAGGCAGTGGTTCACTTTCTCCTCCTCCAACCTCATTCACTGTATCCGTTGTTGAAGATATGAACTCTTATACATCGGTGAGACCAAATGCAGACTGGGCGATCGTTTCACAGAACACCTTCGCTCAGCCCATCTGAACCTACCTGATCTCCCGGTAGCTGGACACTTTAATTCTCCTTCCCATTCCTACACAGACCTTTCTATCCTTGGTCTCCTCCATTGTCAGAGTGAGGCTAAAAGCAAATTGGAGGAACAGCATCTCATATTTCGCTAACAATGGCCTGTTTGCTTTATCATTGTTACGTTTTACATATCTTTCATTCATTGTTCTTTATCTCTCCACATCACTGTCTATATATCTCGTTTCCCTTATCCCTAACCAGTCTGAAGAAGAGTCTCGATCCGAAACGTCACCCTTTCCTTCTCTCCAGGGATGCTGTCTGTCCCGCTGAGTTACTCCAGGTTTTTGTGTCTATCTTCTGAATTATCAAAAGGTAGTATCACAGGGAGGATATGGCAATAGGGTTGGCAGTGACTCATATGGAAGCATCAGTACCACCATGAACACGTTCGGTTGAATGACTCATTAAGTGATCAAGGGAGAAATATTACACGATTATATCAATTTAATTTTTAACAAATATATTGCACTGCACAAATGGCCAAACACGAAGAATTCTGATACAATCTTAAAAAAAAACACAAGGGAAAGGCAGATGATAAACACTTGGCTGCCATTTTGAAAGACACCTGTCACTGTTTTGACAAGAAAAATATATGCAAAGTAACATATTTGAAAAGCGGTGTAACTTACATTTTTGAGTCGATGCAAAAACCATTGACAAATGGTCATGATGCCAGTTATGACGGAATAATTGAAGGAATTTAAGAAACATTTCCGTAAGCGACATCTGACAGATCAAAGTGCAATGGGACTTATGTTAACTGAGCTATAAACATATGGTCAGTGAGTGTCCCAGAGAAGACCAGGTTTCGCGGTCAGTAAATGAGTATCCAGCACTGATTTTTCAATAATTTATGATGAAAAAATCCTTGCTTCGGATGGATTTATTAAAAAAAAATGATAAACAAGCAAATGCAATATTGTATTTGTTATGTGAATGCATTAATCTCAAAAATGACTCAGCAATTCTTATCTTCGGACTGAAATGTTTAGACTTGCTCACTGGTTGGTTTGATTTTGCTAAATGGAGCACAATATTGCATCAGGAGCCACTGCTAAACACAGATTAATGATATAGTGTTTTCGCAATTTCGTATCGGTATTATTACAAATTCAACACAAATCTATGTACTAAAATCTGATATGCAAGGTAGACTGTTCAAATGAATCATAGTTTTACAGCCTAGTGATTAAAAAAATGGGAATTCAATTATTGTTGCACTTTTCTATGGAATTCTGCCATCCTTGTAATTTTCTCCATATATGCTCATGGTCTGGTAATTCAGTTTGTGTACTTAAACTAATTCATTCAGAATTATTCTTTCCAAATGCTACCGTATTAAATATATCTTGAAAACAATCTAGACAATGTGCTTTGGCATTCTAAAATTAGATTGGATGGTACTGTTGCTAATGTGCACAAAGCTGCTGCCTGTTCACATTTTGTTTTAAGAATAATAATAATAATAATAATAATAATAATAATAATAATAATAATAATAATAATAATAAATTAAATTTATTTTTATTTTTTTTAATTTTTTTATTTTTTATTTTATTTATTTAAGAAGACCTATCTGATAAAATATTCTACCAACAATAACCTTGTTTCTGACGTCCATCGTATTTGCAAATGATATAAAACATCTCCTGACATTTGAACAGTTCTAAAGCAGATTAGCATCAAAGTAGCAGCCAAGTGTTTATCGTCAGCCTTTCCCTTGTGTTTTTTTTATAAGATTGTATCAGAATTCTTCTGCTTCATGTTTGTCCATTTTGTGCAGTTATATTTATTAAAAAATAAAATTGATATAATCGTGTAATATTTCTCCCTTGGTCACTTAATTTATCATGAAAGAGCAAACTCTGGCTTCAACAAACGAGTGGAGAAAATGTGGAAACTCTCAGTCACACAATACAATCGAGATAGATAATACAGATGGATTTGACGGAAAGATGGATGAGGTGAAGACGGATGGGAGAAAGCTTGCACAAAGCATCACCATCAGCATAGACATATTCTGGGCCTAACTTTATATGTATTTTTATTTTCTGAATAAATGCTATTTACAATAAATGGTTGCATTTATGCAATCTTATTTAGCTTGTCCCATAACTTGCCAGAGATAAGATAATGAAGTTATTGCACATGTCCCCTGTACCATACTTGGCTCAGAAAATGGAGACAGACATTACATCACATTCCCCATCAAATTACATCAAATGCGGCTTAATATCAGCAGATTTAGTCATAACCCATTTTGGGGGTTGGGGGGGGGGGGGGGGGGGGGGGGGGGGGGGGGGGGGGGGGGGAAGCAAATAAAATGTCTTCAAATTTTTTGTGGGTAAAAAAATGGATATTGTCTTTGACTACAGAAAACCCATTGCATCTGCTTCGGCAACATTTGCACCAATCAAACTATGTTACATCCTCTATGCTTCTTTTTACCAATTACCTTAATTTGTGTCCTTTTGTTACAGGCATTCTGATCCTGGAAATAGTTTCTACACCAAAGCACCTCCAGAACTTCAAAGGTTTGAAAATAAGCCTGAAAGCTCCTTGCAAGCTGCTTTGTATTTCTGGTACATTTGTTTCTGTTTTAGATGTTCGTTTTTTTTAGGATATAACAGAAAAATAATTGAAACGTGTCATGATTAATTGCCTAATATGGAAAGCGGCTCGACAAGGTTGATATCAACATCCCTTGACGTGAACTCTTGTCTGGTAGATCTGTCATATGGAAATTGCTTTTGGTTTTGGAAGAAAAAGATCAGAAGAAATATGGGACTAAATTGGTTGTCAGGTGACTGTGAGAGTCAGATGTATAGATATCATTTGCCAACCTACCACTTTTGATATGACGGTAGTCAACCTGTCAATCATCGAGGGAAAAATAAAGCTGAACTCCAACCCGAGAATAAAGCTATTGAATAAGACACCATCAATTCTTGCAGAAAGAAACCGAGTTGTTGGATGATGAGGAGGAGTTTTAAAGGATGTGGGAAGTGAGCTGGAAGTTGAATTATGTTAGTTGATTCGGAGGAAGGACAGCTCGTTTTTGTGCTGTAATCTTACATGTGCACTGAGTTATATATGGCAACCAACTGTATCCAGGTGACCAGCTCGAGAGACCCATATGCTGTGCATCCTACAATTACTCTTCTTATGAAGGATGACATAAAGATAGAGGAAAATGGTTAGGTTTCTATGGGGGATGAGGAATTCTTCTTGATATAGAAACATATCGAGAATATGTTCAAAGTTATGAAAGGTTTTTGCCAGGATAAATAGTGACACATTATTTCCACTGACAGGATTGCAAAGAATATGGTAACAACGTTTTATGATATGCTTGCCCTCAACAGTAGAGGCATTGAGTGTAATAGTCTGGAAGACATGTTGCAGATTTACAAAACTTTGCTTAGGCCACATTCGGAGTAATCTGTGCAGTATTGATCATCAGATTACAGGAAGAGTTATTTAGTTTAGTTGAGAGATACAGGGCGGAAATAGGCCCACGGAGTCCGCACCGACCAGCAACCCGCGCACACAAACACTATCCTAGTAACACATTAGGGACAATTTGCATTCATATCAAGCCAATTAACCTACATACTGTATGTGTACATCTTTAGAGTGTGGGAGGAAACCAAAGACCTCGGAGAAAACCCATGCAGGTCAGAGGGGGAATGCATGAACTCCGTACAGACAAGCACCTATATCTTGAACTCAAGTCTCTTGATCAATGCTTCAGAAGTCTGACTGCTAATCCAGTAATTTAACCACTATACCCGAGAAGTGTTGGAACCAGCTATGATAGTGGTGTTTAAAACGTTTTTCGATAAACACATGGATATGCAGGGTATGGAGGGATATGAATCACATCCAGGCAGAGGAGATTAACGTGGCATCATGTTTGGCACAGACATTGTGGGCTGAAGGGCCAGTTCCTGTGCTGTACTGCTTTATGTTCTATATTCCAAATAAGTATTATAAGCAGAGGCAAACTATTCGATCTCTTGGGGCCTCTTCACATATCAGTAAGTGCTCAGTTGATTTTTGCACCTCAACACCTCATTTGTTCTCAACTTGTATCCCTTGATGTCCCAGCAACCAGACGTGCTAAATTTAAGATAATTGTTGAAATATCCTGAGGAGAAATTAGCTTGTTGTAATGCAATATGTTGTTATAATTTGGAACAGACTCCGTGAAAAGGTGATGAAAACATCTCTGGGAGTAACTTTCACCAGGAAATTAAATAAAAATTGAAAAATTAAAATACTGCGCAAGATACAGGACCTATTAGCCAATTGTTGCATTGGTCTTGCTTTATTCCATCCGTTTCAATGGTTTGACAACCTGCATAGCAAACAATGATCATAGAATCTGAGACACAAGACACAGCAAATACTGTAGATGCTGGAATCTGGAGCAACAGGGAAGAAAGCTGCTGGATGAACCCAGCAGGTCAGACAGCACATGTGATGCCAAAGGGGACAGTTGGCATTTTTCAGATCGTGATGCAGTGTCTCGACCCACAATGTCAATCATCACTGTGCCTCTACAGATCATGCCTGATGCACTGAGTTTCTCCAGCAGTTCATTTCATGGTCATGGAATCTGAATTGTTCCTGCACAGAAAGTGAACATTCAGCCCATCAACCTGATGATGCAGTGATTTGATAGGGATACTGCATATACAATTGTGAATGGTGGTAAGGGTATCAAAAGTGAGAACATAGGGTTAATATGAGAGGAAGGAATTACATAGGAACATAGAAAATAGGTGCAGGAGGAGACCATTCAGCCCTTCGTGCCAGCACCGCCATTCATTGTGATCATGGCTGATCGTCCCCTATCAATACCACAGAGGGTAGTTGAGGCCAGTTCATTGGCTATATTTAAGAGGGAGTTAGATGTGGTCCTTGTGGCTACGGGGATCAGGGGGTATGGAGAGAAGGCAGGTACGGGATACTGAGTTGGATGATCAGCCATGATCATATTGAATGGCGGTGCAGGCTCGAAGGGCCGAATGGCCTACTCCTGCACCTAATTTCTATGTTTCTATGTTTCTAATAATCCGTGCCTGCCTTCTCCCCATATCCCTTGATTCCACCAGCCCCTAGAGCTCTATCTAACTCTCTCTTAAATCCACCCAGTGACTTGGCCTCCACTGCCCTCTGTGGCAGGTAATTCCCTAAATTCACAACTCTCTGGGTGAAAAAGTTTTTTCTCACCTCAGTCTTAAATGACCTCCCCTTTTGACCTAGTTTGAATTTGCAATGATGCTGTGTACCTTTAATAAAATCACCTCTCAAATATCTCTGCTCCACAATTACTATTGCTCTGCCAGACAACCAAATACTCATGGGTGTTGGAGTGGTTTTGGGTTGGAGGCCATTATGCACTCAATGCATGTTATGGTCCTTTAAATTCAATGGAGCAATGTGATGTAGCAGCACATTAGGCTTAATAGCTCACATGCTCTGTGGCATAACAATAGGTTCATTACAATAGGTTTAATAACTCACATGCTCTGCAGCATAATTAATAAGTATTAACAATGCAACACACCAGAGATGCATGTGTTAGATGTGCATGAATCATTGCATTTCACTTAATGTGCACTTGGGTGCCATTTTCCTTTCATTCGTAACACAAGGGGGAAAGCATTGTCCTGCATAATCACTCTAAGTGCATTGATGAATCAAAGTGACAGCTATAATGGAGAACCTTCCAATATATAAATCTGCAGCAAATATTGCTTTTCCTCATTTGGTTTATACATTACAGGGCTTTTGTACAGTTGAATCATATTTGCAACTGGTTCCTTGAATGTCAGAATGCTTTCAGTTTGATGTTTGAATTAATATGTTCGGGATGGTTTCTCATTGTACTATCCTGGGTTAAAATTGTACTTAATATAATTTAATTGTAAAGGGGGTTCTACTCTTCCATTAGAAAGGTGACCTTGAAACCTTCCCTGTTGGCGTGTGAATTTGAGTGCTTCAGGAATTAAATTACTGTGAAGAATAACGATAGGATTCTTAATTTTGTAATTATCCCCAGGTCTGAGCCTTGTACTGTTTTGGCAAATTTGTAACAAATTTAAGCACCTTGGAAACTAGATATTTTTGCTATAATAAATCCTTCTTATCACTTTCCATTTCTGCCATATTCTGCAATGTCAATTCACAAGGTTTGTATCTCACTCATTTTCTTGTCTGGCCAGTGCCCCATTCTTTCTCCATATCAAATAGTCAAGCACTATTACCAGGCCATTTGCCACCTCCAGAGCACAGGAAGTTAAGGAGGAGACACTCAAGTGACACTAATGGACATTCATCCAACTGCATCTCAGATACTTGCATTCATATGGAATCCAGGATAGCTTAGATAAAAGATTTGGTAACGATGTGTCAACAGGCATGAATTGGCATCTTCTGAAGGTTGACAGATCTTATATATATGCACATACATATATACATATACATATACGTACATACATATATGCACCTTAATGGTAGCCAATATGCCAACCCTCAAAGGATACATATATCTTTTCACACAGAGAGTTGTGAGTCTGTGGAATTCTCTGCCTCAGAGGGCGGTGGAGACCGGTTCTCTGGATACTTTCAAGAGAGAGCTAGATAGGGCTCTTAAGGTAGCGGAGTCAGGGGATATGGGGAGAAGGCAGGAACAGGGTACTGATTGGGGATGATCAGCCACGATCACATTGAATGGCGGTGTTGGCTCGAAGGGCCGAATGGCCTACTCCTGCACCTATTGTCTATTGTCTATTGATACCAATTTGGACTGTGAGGCAGTCTTCAGATGGCAGGATATAGACCTCAAGGTAATTGGTGCTTGAAACGTCAGGCAGCCCTGGGGAGCCTGGTTCCCACGTTGCATTTAACTTTGTCTGGAGCCTGGAACCCATCCTCTCAGTGCAGAAGGAGAATCAGTCCAATGAAAGCATTTAGATGTTGCAGTGACTGATGGCAGTGAACACAGTTTCTATTGCAGAATCCACGGAAAATAGAGATGCCACAATGCCCTTAGGTCAACACGAAAACTCAACCATGCCACCATTATGGATGGAGTTACTCTTGGAGTCTCATCCTTCAGTTAAATGTCCATGCAATTCTAGTCTGTCACCATCTTGGGCTTCTGATGCATTCAAGTGATGCAGGTTTCATGGGCTGAGCCATCGTTAGTTGTCCACAAAGGTTATGGTAAACTACCTTCTTGAACCACTACAATCTTTGAGGCGTGGGCTTGGGGAGAGTGTGTCAGGATGCTGACCCACTGGTGAAGGAATGCCGATATATTTCCAAGTCGATATTGATAAGGTTTGTGGCTACGAGGGCAATTTCCAGGTGGTGATGTTTCTATGCTTTTGTTGTTCTTGTCTTTCTAGCTGGTAGAGGCCGTGATTTAGGAAGGTTCTGTCAAAGGACTTTCAGTGAGTTGCTACAGTGCATCACTGCTACTGGAACAGCTTGGCTAAAGATGCACAAGTTCTGGAGCACAACCCATCAGGACTATGACCAGAATGTTGTCAGGGCCTCTCACCTTTGATGCATCTAATTACAGATGATGCATCTGGTACTTAGTATCACGGGTGTGAATCAAATAGGATAGAGGCAGACATCGATCATGATGGGTACCTCTGGAGGAGACCTAGATGGATCATCCACCTGGCACATACCATGTGCACATTAGGATGCTCAAAAACTTACATTTTAACGATCATCATAAAGGATTGGTAATCTGAGGAAGGACATTCCTGCCATAGAGGGAGTTCAAAGAAGGTTCACCAGACTCATTCCTGAGATGTCAGGACTTTCATATGAAGAAAGACTGGATAGACTCGGCTTGTACTCGCTAGAATTTAGAAGATTGAGGGGGGATCTTATAGAAACGTACAAAATTCTTAAGGGGTTGGACAGGCTAGATGTAGGAAGATTATTCCCGATGTTGGGGAAGTCCAGAACAAGGAATCACAGTTTAAGGATAATGAGGGAAATCTTTTAGGACTGAGATGAGAAAAACACTTTTTACACAGAGGGATGAATCTCTGGAATTCTCTGTCACAGAATGTAGTTGAGGCCAGTTCATTGGCTATATTTAAGAGGGAGTTAGATGTGGCTCTTGTGGCTAAAGGGATCAGGGGGTATGGAGAGAAGGCAGGTACAGGATACTGAGTTGGATGATCAGCCATGATCATATTGAATGGCGGTGCAGGCTCGAAGGGCCGAATGACCGACTCCTGCACCTATTTTCTATGTTTCTATGTGAATTACGTTAAGAGTTTCGAGTTTTGGGAATGGAAGCCATGTTACCCGGTGGACACAATATGGACACTAGAGGAAGGTCAACAAACCAGAAATAATGGACATCCGGTGTCTTGGAGACCGGAGGTTACAGAATGAAGAATATTTAGGCCATTCTGTGATGGGAATTGTAACATTGAGGCATTGTTGGTCTGGACGTCAACATTGGTCTCATATCATGGGTAGATATGAAGCAGGGCCTGGTGACAGTGCAACAGGTTCTTCTCCCTTCAGTTGACAGTGAGGGCAAGGTGACCAGTTGATTGTGTTACCCTGAACTATTTTGGTTAATGTGGTTGAGTCGAAGTAAATGAAAAAAAAAATGCATATGCTTGAAATCTGAAACAAAAACAGAAAATGCTGGAAATACTCAGCAGGTCAGCAGCATCGGAGGTCTAATGTAGTGTCATTGACCTGAGACATTAACCCTGTATCCCTCTCCACAGATGCCGCATGATCTGTGAAGTGTTTCCAGCATCTTCCATTTTTATCTCAGCATTAGTTATTCACTAGAGCATTTCAAGTATCTTTGTAATCTGAAAAAATGAAAGATATTGCCAGAGGACATCTTTGTATGGGCTAAATTGCTGCTTGTTTAAAAAATGATTGTAATTACGATAAAACATAAATTGTACATAAATTTAAGTAAGATATTTAAAGCATAAATTTGCTTTACAAAACAAAGTTGATGCACAATGATTCTTTCAGGAAATTGCTTTTTGCAAATGTAACAGCTAATTTCAATAATTACTCAACAATTCATTTCAGATTTTTTGATGAGGATATAGTTTGAAAATGCATCTTTGAGATCAGATATGATAGGCAATACAAACTTCTCAGTAATGATAGAATCCCTTGCTTCCAAGCTAGCAATAAAAAACTGACAGTTAGACCTGGAATCTTACACAGTCTGAAGATCTTTATGCTTTTAGGAGTTCACAGCCTTCAAACTTTCAAGATAATAGGATGACGGCCATTAATGCCAACTTAATTGCATTTTTTCATCTCCAGTCCCCATTGCGCTTCCTACCTGGCCACTTGAAGGAATAACATTAATTCATCAAAGACAGGTCTCTACGTATTTTAAGCATTCTGCCGCAACCATCCAAGCAAATTTGTTTCAATGGGTTTCTCATGAAAAGCAATCAGCCTGTCCGATTAATGCATCTATTTCTCCAGTGAAGACGTAGACTTTTTATAAACCCTCACTGTTTCAAGTTTCATAAAGGCAGACATTTCTCCACAATGACACATAAAATCTCACACTTCAGCAATGCCTAAAGTTCAGTGCAAAAAATAGATGTGATCGTCATTACTAAATAATGTTGAGTGCGAGACTTCTTTCAAGTGTTGGTTGATAGAATCCCTCTAGTTATCGTAAATGATGCAGATTAAGGTTCTGCAATCTACATTATCATCTGTCCTATTTTAACTACATCGTGGGAGTACAGAGAAGGTTCACCAGACTGATTCCTGGGATGTCAGGACTTTCATATGAAGAAAGACTNGATAGACTTGGNTTGGACTCGCTAGAATTTAGAAGATTGAGAGGGGATCTTATAGAAACTTACAAAATTCTTAAGGGGTTGGACAGGCTAGATGCAGGAAGATTGTTCCCGATGTTGGGGAAGTCCAGAACAAGGGGTCACAGCTTAAGGATAAAGGGGGGAATCCTTTAAAACCGAGATGAGGAGAACTTTTTTTCACACAGAGAGTGGTGAATCTCTGGAATTCTCTGCCACAGAAGGTAGTTGAGGCCAGTTCATTGGCTATATTTAAGAGGGAGTTAGATGTGGCCCTTGTGGCTAAAGGGATCAGGGGGTATGGAGAGAAGGCAGGTACAGGATACTGAGTTGGATGATCAGCCATGATCAATTGAATGGTGGTGCAGGCTCGAAGGGCCGAATGGCCTACTGCTGCACCTATTTTCTATGTTTGTATGGCCTTTTTTTGGATTTTGAAGTGAATAAAATTATCAAAGTACAGATTTTGAAATAAGGTCATGAAGTGCTTTCAACAATAAAAGGGTGGAAAGAAAAGCCAAAATAATGTTTGACGTTGATCACTTTAACCTCCCGCTCCCAGTTCTGAGAAATGGTCTTTGTCCTGAAATATTAAAGTTGTTTCCCTTTCCGCAGATGCTCTTTGACCTGCTGAAAGTTTCCAACGTCTTCTGTTTTTGTTGCAAATTTGTAGTGTCTGCAGTTACTTCAAATTTTCATTTGGTCTATATTTTGCTGGATTCTGACAAGTTTTTCCTCTATGCAAAATTACTTTACAAATGTTTAACCAAGACAAGTGAGTTTATTGTCATGTGTCCCTGATAGGACATTGAAATTCTTGCTTTGCTTCAGCACACAGAACAGAGTAGGCATTTACTACAAAACAGGTTTCAGCTCAGAACATTTTCTTAGTTGTATTTAGTAAACATGCTACGTAGAAACATATGCTCATTGAACTCTGAATTTCAGGCTATCCATCTCCACCATTTTATGGCAGGTTTCAGCTCAGAACATTTTCTTAGTTGTATTTAGTAAACATGTTACGTAGAAACAAATGCTCATTGAACTCTGAATTTCAGAAGTTCAGTTCACGATGAGTTTCTCCAGATTTTTTGTTTATAGTGGATTCTGCTGAAAGGCAATGTCCTTCTTAAACTACAGAATTTCAGCTTTGTTTGACAGCAGACAAGATACACCAGCTTCAGTCCAGGGATTTCTGTAGCAATGTATAAAATACAGCATCTTGCTTTGTTTGACTGCACCACCACACATTGTCAGTTAATGTTTAAAGCAAGTTAATAAAACTCCACCCCCAGATCTTGCAGTTTTTCTCTGCACATTATCACATTGTGCATTTAATGTTTAAAACAGTTAATAAAACTCCACCACCCAATGTTGCGATTGATGCAATTTCAGAGACAACGAAATGCATTTCAAGAGTCAAGAGTCAAGAGCCAAGTGTCAGGATGTCATATATTGTTGTACGTCCCAACATGCAACTATTAAATTCTTACTTGCAGCAGCACAACAGATATGTAAACATAGAACTCAGTAAACATCCATCATAAACAAATCATATTTGTTCAATGTATAAAACGTTATCAAAGTAAAAATAAGTGTAAACGGATAAACAATGACTCAAGTCCCTAGTGCAATCAAGGCAATTCGTAGTTCGGAGTTTAGTTGGTGTTCACAGTGTTTAATAGCCTGAAGGGTGTTGGGAAGAAGCTGCTCATGAATCTGGATTTCAGGCTCCTGCACCTTCTTCTCCATGGCAGGATTGAAATGAGAGCAGTGCTGTGCACCCATGATAAAGCTGGCCGCATTTTTGAGGCAGTAAATCCGGTAGATCACTTCGCTGGTGGGGACGGACGTCAGTTGGATGGGGCAGTGTTCACCATGTTTTGTAATCTTCTTTGTTCTTTCAACTTTGCCAAGATCTTTATTGCAATCACTGATTCTTTATCACAAATTGCAAAATATTTTAGTAAAGTTATGTGGGAATATATTTGATCTTAACTTAAGCAGACCATCAGTGGCCTCTTCAAAGGAATGGCAATTCAATTCCAAGCTAGAGTTCAGCATCCTTGTCTCTGAGAGAAGATTGCGAGATAGAAACATAGAAACATAGAAATTAGGTGCAGGAGTAGGCCATTCGGCCCTTCGAGCCTGCACCGCCATTCAATATGATCATGGCTGATCATCGAACTCAGTATCCCGTACCTGCCTTCTCTCCATACCGCCTGATCCCCTTAGCCACAAGGGCCACATCTAACTCCCTCTTAAATATAACCAATGAACTGGCCTCAACTACCCTCTGTGGCAGAGAGTTCCAGAGCTTCATCACTCTCTGTGTGAAAAAAGTTCTCCTCATCTCGGTTTTAAAGGATTTCCCCCTTATCCTTAAGCTGTGACCCCTTGGCCTGGACTTCCCCAACATCGGGAACAATCTTCCTGCATCTAGCCTGTCCAACCCCTTAAGAATTTTGTAAGTTTCTATAAGATCCCCCCTCAATCTTCTAAATTCTAGAGAGTATAAACCAAGTCTATCCAGTCTTTCTTCATAAGACAGTTCTGACATCCCAGGAATCAGACTGGTGAACCTTCTCTGCACTCCCTCTATGGCAATAATGTCCTTCCTCAGATTTGGAGAACAAAACTGTACGCAATACTCCAGGTGTGGTCTCACCAAGAACTTGTACAACTGCAGTAGAACCTCCCTGCTCCTATACATAAATCCTTTTGCTATGAAAGCTAACATACCATTCGCTTTCTTCACTGCCTGCTGCATCTGCATGCCTACTTTCAATGACTGGTGTACCTTGACACCCAGGTCTCGCTGCATCTCCCCTTTTCCTAATCGGCCACCATTTAGATTATAGTCTGCTTTCCTGATTTTGCCACCAAAATGGATAACCTCACATTTATCCACATTATACTGCATCTGCCAAACATTTGCCCACTCACCCGGCCTATCCAAGTCACCTTGCAGTCTCCTAGCATCCTCCTCACAGCTAACACTGCCCCCCAGCTTAGTGTCATCCGCAAACTTGGAGATATTGCCTTCAATTCCCTCATCCAGATCATTAATTATATATTGTAAATAGCTGGGGTCCCAGCACTGAGCCTTGCGGTACCCCACTAGTCACTGCCCGCCATTGTGAAAAGGACCCGTTTACTCCTACACTTTGCTTCCTGTTTGCCAGCCAGTTCTCTATCCACATCAATACTGAACCCCCAATGCCGTGTGCTTTAAGTTTGTATACTAATCTCTAATGTGGGACCTTGTCGAAAGCCTTCTGGAAGTCCAGATACACCACATCCACCGGTTCTCCCCTATCCACGCTACTAGTTACATCCTCGAAAAATTCTATAAGATTCGTCAGACATGATTTACCTTTCGTAAATCCATGCTGACTTTTTCCAATGATTTCACCACTTTCCAAATGCGCTGCTATCCCATCTTTAATAACTGACTCTAGCAGTTTCCCCACTACCGATGTTAGACTGTAGCACCGATAGGTTCTGTTTAGATTAGATCATTAGATAGCCTGTGTAACCATATAATACAATAAAAACAACAATAAACACATATTAACATCCACCACAGTGAGGCCTCCAAGAACCTCCTCACTGTGGTGGAGGCAAAAGTATTAGTGCTGCAGTCTCTTCCCTCCTCTTCTCCCTCTGCGCTGAGGCGATACCCCACTGGGCGATGGTACAGACAGTCCCGCGACTCACCGAACCCCGCAAACGGGCCGGCTCAAACACCGCGGCCCGGGGTGGTTGAAACACCGTCCTGCAGACCAGCTGCACCCGCGGCCGAACCCCGGACTCAGGCCACCACCGCCAGAACACCGTCCCAGCCACCCTCACGTGAGTACCGTACCGTCTTCAGCCTCGGGCTGGGCCGCCCCGACATGGGCGCCGAACCTCCCCCGGACCGGGCCGCCCCGACATGGGCGCGCTTCTTACCCGGGCCGGGCCGTCCCGCCCCGACATGGGCGCCGAACCACCCCGGTCCGGGCCGCCCCGACTTGAAAACTGGGTGTAGCACCGTTGGGCTCGTCCCTGGAGATAGCAAGCACTTTCAGCCTCCGACGGGAGCCTCGTTGGCTGCCCCCACAGGAGCGTCCCAACCTCTCATGGGCCAGCCCTGAGCCGGACCACCCTGTGAGCGTGTTTCAGGGCGAGTCCTGGCGGGCTTGCCTCCGGAGCATCAGGTGCAGCTCCATAGGCCTCGGCCCCAGTAAAAGATACGACAAAGAATGCATTCCAGATATACTTTAGAGTTTCTCCACGTAAAAACCTCTGCCAAAATATCACACACAAAAAACTCAAACAAAACGGGACTGCCGGTAAGCCGCTGCAACCAGGGCCGCGCCGCCACTCCGAACGGAGATAGCAAGAATTGTCTTAATTTGAACATAAACATAATGTGGTGTTTAAGTGGCTCAAAGCAGTCACATAGCTTCGATTTAGTTGTGCATTTCAATATAATGGCTTTAAGTGGCTCAAAGCAGTCACTGCTTCGATTTAGTTGTGCATTCATAATGGCTGGGTCAGTCACAGTGAATCCAGACTGGAAGTGACCAGACTTAATTTTAGACTCATACACCAAATAATTAAAGGGGTGATATCATTACGTTAGGCCTTGCAACTGTAAAAGCAGGAATGAAGCAGGACGGCAGCACAGACGCATTCGAGCAAAACACGGGAGGCTGTCATTTCTTGGAGTCGAATGGGTGAACATATATTTCACGGTAAATGCTAACACTGAGATTGAGGGTAAAATGGTAAACCTGATAAAAAATGAAGACATCAGCACATTGAAAACTGATTTGACTAATGAAGAGGCTTGGATTTGTATGACACTTAAGCAG
Organism: Leucoraja erinaceus; assembly: GCF_028641065.1. Lineage (NCBI taxonomy): Eukaryota > Metazoa > Chordata > Chondrichthyes > Rajiformes > Rajidae > Leucoraja > Leucoraja erinaceus. The sequence continues at coordinate 10,836,629 of NC_073381.1, forward strand.
AGCTCCTGTGGCAAGACCAAATATTCCTTGTGTGCTGAGCTGCAGTGTGTAATTGGTTTACCAGCTAGACTTCTGGACAAGACATCCAGAGAAATAAATTCAGATCCCACCATTCAAAAATCAAATGCTAAAAATAAATGCAAATTTGGTGTCAATAATGAAAATAATAGATTTTCATGAATTGTGATATAAATGCTCTCCCACCCATCACTGGCCCAATATAGTTGACACAAACGTCTCAGTTCAAGGTCAATTAGATATGGATGATAGATACTGCCACTGGAGGTGACCTACAGATGCTGAAACAAATACATTTTTGATAGATCGCTTTAACCAGGTACTTAAGGAATCAGAGAAAATTACTAATTCTGGACCAGAAACCAAAGGACAGGTCATACTATCAGTGAATGAATAATTTATGAAACAAAATTGTCATGACATTGTAAATTTGAGGTCAACCTGAATTGATTGCTGATGGATGAGTTTATGTGCTGTTTAATAGACAAATTTGTTCTAAATCATTTAATTAGTCAGATTTTACAATTGGCCATGCTGGCGAAGTAACCACGTTAATGGAAATGGCTTTGAAATTTTTCAGAGTTATGCACACTGTAAATTGTTAATGCTAAAGGAGTACATGATCTCATAGTAGCGACATTGGGAGCTCCAAAATTAAACCTCATTGGTAAGTTAGTCAGGATCATACAATGTGGAAACAGGGCCTTCAGCCCAGCTACCCCACGCTGACCAACATGTGCTATCTACACTAGTCCAGCCTGCCCCATAACCCTTTAAACCTATCCTATCCATGCACCTGTCCAAATGATTTTACTACAACTGTGATGGCAATAGTGAAGGTGATACAACAGGATACAGGTTATAAGAACTGGACTGATTTGGACACATGTTTGCACGAAAACATAAGACTATAAAAGCAGTGTAGGCCAGTTCGCTACCCCAGACTGCTCTGTCATTCCACTAGATCATAACATCCAATCTCAGGCAAAGATCAGACAAATGTAATATAATAATATAGAAAAAAATCGATTGTTGTATTTTTTTAACAGGAAAAATATAATCTAAATTGTGAGGGGTTGTAGGGCTTTGAGTACATGGTACATGGCCCATCACTTTCTCACTTTCTCCAATAAGTTTATGTTTTAAGTTTAAGTTTATTGGCCAAGTATGTTCACATACAATGAATTTGCCTCGGTGCTCAGCTCGCAAGTAACAACACGACATACAGTAACAATTAAAAATGACACATAAACATTAAACGTTAATAATAAAACATTATAGTTTAAACATGTGAATGGAATAAAAAACCAGAGCAAAAGCAGGCTACAGACTTCTGGTCATTGAGTAGAGCTACTGCTCGTGGAAAAAAGCTGTTTTTTTTAAAGTCTGGCGCTATGCATTGACTTGCCGTACCTCTTGAATATAAAATGTTCCCAGCACAGACATTATGATCTGTACAAAAATCAGTACAGCATGAAATGGGATCATTCAGTAGTTATGCCCAAAGAGCAACAAAGCAGAGTTATGGAAGCCACAACCCAATGGCATGAACATTAAATTCTTCAATCTTTGTAAATTTCAACCCCCAGCCTTTTTCTTTCTTCTATAACCTCCCCCTTCATTCCCCATCCCCTCCTTCCCCTATTTTGGACGCCATTATTAAATATGTTACTGCTGAGAAATCAGAAAAATTAAAGGTAAGCAGGCAATTTCACAAAACAATAAACTTGTTTTGTGAAAGAACAATCACTTTGGCCAATTTGCTGCAGTTCTCTGGGGAAACAAACTGCATTGTGGATAAAGGGAAATAAATAAATGGTGGGTTTAGCTTTGGTAGATATCCTCAGACCATATGTAAAAGTGCTGCATCAAGGCTATTGCAGAAAATAAAGGCTCATGATGTAGGAGGTAACACATTAATGAAGCTGGAAGATTGACTAGTAATAGGAAACAGACCTGGCAAAAAAGGGTCATTCTTTGTTTGACTACTTGTAATGAATATTGAGCCACAGAATCATCAATGGTTTATATTCTATATCAAGGTGTGGTTGCTAAACTTGAAGATAAGTAGCAAAGTAGTGAAGTGGCACAAAGAGGCTATTAAGACGTGCATGAAAAAGGCACAAAGTGCTGGAGGAACTCAGTAGATCAGGCAGCATCCCTGGAGAACATGGATAGGAAACGTTTCAGGTCGGGACCCATTTTGAGGCTGGCAGATTGGTTAAGTGTCAGGCAAAGAACTGAAATACGGTGAATAATAATGTGGCAACAATGTGTCCATCTCGACAGAAGAATGTAAACAAGCCATATTATCTAAATTGTGAGAGACCACAGGGATCTGGGAGCCCTGGTGCAGAGTATATTTGGTTTATATGCAGTTACTACAAGTAACTGGGAATGTTACCAGAATTATATAGATTATTAATAGGATCATTGAACATGAAATAGGATTTTGTTTCTTCTATTATATAGTGCATGGGGGAAAACCTATCTCCAGTACTATGTATAGATATAGTATATGAGATCAATTTCTTCAAAGTGAACTTTGATAGAATCAAGTACTGAGCTCCTCCAGTACTTGATGTTTTAATGTGTTCCTCCAGTACTTGGTGTTTATCGAGATCCTGAGTTCCTCTGGTACTCGCTGTTTACCAATTACTAAGTCCTCCATTATTTGGTGGTTTGCTCAAGATTCCAGCATCTGTTGTTTCTTGTGTCTCCAGGCTCATCTGGCGGAGATGTTAGCCCCATCTCCTTCCTATTCACCCAGTTTGCTGGGGGGGGGGGGGGGGGGGGGGGGGGGGTATCACCTATATTTTGAAAAGCATGGAAGTTATCCCTAATCCTGGTCATGTTTACTTCTTTGTCAACACCCTGGCAAGAGATTCATGCAGAGTCATGAGATTATCCAGTGTGCAAATCGGACATGACATTCTGGCATCATATCAATCTAAAAATGTGATTAGATCCAAAGTCTAGTGTGATGTTCCAAGGATATAAATGGCACAATATAAATGCGCATTATTATTTTATTTTTAAATCCGCGTGAAATAAAAAGTATTAAAATTTAAAACCTGCAAAACGTAGGCAGTTGCAAGTAGTCTAGCTGTGTTTATTTCTGTCCCTGTCTTTTCCAATGGGAGCATTACATTTCGATCTCATGTTGAGTGAAACACATTACAAAAAATCTTGGCTTAGTTTATTTAAAAAGACAGAGTTTGACAGGTTTATGGTCGTAAATGGAAGTAAATCATTGGATTTTTCCTGGAATATATTTTAATTGATTTGCACAGAAGAACACGGATATCATTTTTATAGCATTTAATATTATGTATCTATTCAGACGGGTGCAGTTACCCTTTAATGTTAGTGTATGTAGTTGATGAATATGGAAAAGCACAAATTGCACAAAATCCATCTTCTATGTGAGCAATTTTGTGCTACATTTATTAATCCCATGGAAGATGTTACATACAAATAGACTAATTTAAGGCAATCTGATGATCTTCACTTGCCCATTTGGCAGCAAATTGTGTTTTCAAATTTACTTTTTATTTCTTTCAGATCTGTACATGGGTTTATGTGCTGGGGCAGGATTTGTACTGGCAGCTGAGGCTGATGCAATAACGTAGTAATTAGACAAGCACTAGCTCAAACTAAGAGGCTTGAAGTTCAATGGTGCCTATTCTCAGTCTACCTCTATTGGCAGATTATTTTAGCTGGTTTGGAATTCAAAGTCAAAGTCAGACTCTGTCTAGTAACTGCCCAGCAGTATGGTATATTTCAAAATTATGCATCTCAGTTTTTATGGTCAAGTCAGAAACACTGCAGCTGAGACATCGAGTGGCTTTGGAGCAGGAACAGCAGCAGGTTTACCAGAGTGGCTAAAATGGGTAAATTACAAGGTCAGATGTCATTGTCGATACTTTTACTTCCTTGATCACGGATGATTAAGGACTCGAGGACCAACCACTGAACCCATGGCTACAAGAGAACAACAAAGCCTCCAACCACTAACCAATTTCTACAAAGCACCGTGGAAAGTATCATATCTGAATGCATCAAAACCAGCCTCCCACTCCCCAGCCATTAACTCTATCTACGCCATGCTGCCTGAGGAAGGGAAAGCAACCAACATAATTAAGGACTCCAGTCATTAGATTGTTTTATTCGAAGCACCAGAGGCTGAGGGGAGACCTAATAGCAGTTTATAACATGATAGAAACATAGAAACATAGAAATTAGGGGCAGGAGTAGGCCATTTGGCCCTTTTTCAATATGATCATGGCTGAGTACCTGCCTTCTCTCCATACCTCTGATCCCCTTAGCCACAAGGGCCACATCTAACTCCCTCTTAAATATAGCCAATGAACTGGCCTCAACTACCCTCTGTGGCAGAGAGTTCCAGAGATTCACCACTCTCTGTGTGAAAAAAAGTTCTTCTCATCTCGGTTTTAAAGGATCCCTTCCCCCTTATCCTTGACCCCCCTGGTACATCGGGATACCCTTTTGTAAGAAGCAGAGAGTATAAATCAAGTCTATCCAGTCTTTCTTCATAAAGACAGTCCTGACATCCCAAAAAGTGATGTTTAAGATACTTCAGGTGTGGTCTCACCAAGACCCTGTACAACCACCAGGGTCGATTGAGATCAGAAAGGAAAGTATTTAAGGAAATGAGTTTTTTTATATAGAGAAGTTTTTGAGATAGGTACCTGGATACACAGAGTATGGACGGATATGGATCACGTACAGAAGATTAACTTGTCATCAAGTTCTACAATTGCTGTGGGCCAAAGGGCTTGTTAGACCTATGCTGTTTTTTTATATAGAGAATGGTGGGTGCCTGGTATGATAGTTGAAGCAGATAGAAAAGTGATGTTTAAGAAACTTTTAGATAGGTACCTGGATACACAGAGTATGGACGGATATGGATCACGTACAGAAGATTAACTTGTCATCAAGTTCAACACTTGTTGTGGGCCAAAGGGCTTGTTCCTATGCTGTATTGTTCTATGTTCTATGATCTTAATATATCTGTTAGATAAGCACCATGGTAATTTTGATCAAATTTTGAATTGGTCAGTTTATTTCAAGTAGCAGCAGATCATTGATCAAATGTCTTAAGAGGGAACATGATTAGCTTTCTACATAATCGTGCTGCGCAAGCACTGGACTCTTTGCATTCTCCTTTCTCTGACGCTATCTGCCAACTGCACGTGGTGTGCTGTGGTAGCTATGAAAATTATGGAGTTATTTGTATTATTCTGCAGGCAGGTAACCTATATTTCTTGTCCAATGTGAGGGAGAGGCCAAGCGTTAGTCTTTTGAACAAGTTCATCCATACCTCCTTGAACATTTTACTGGTGAATTAATTCTCTCTTTAGCTTCATAGTTCCAGACAGGTTTATTTATTTTTTCTCTTTACATATAAATTGACCATGTAATTGTCAGCGGACATAGTACATATGAAATACTCTAAGAAATTCTCAAAGAATACTCAAAGACTGGATAGACTTGGTTTATACTCTCTAGAATTTAGCAGATTGAGAGGGGATCTTATAGAAACTTACAAAATTCGTAAGGGGTTGGACAGGCTAGATGCAGGAAGATTGTTCCCGATGTTGGGTAAGTCCAGAACAAGGGGTCATAGTTTAAGGATAAGGGGGAAATCCTTTAAAACCGAGATGAGGAGAACTTTTTCACACAGAGAGTGGTGAATCTCTGGAACTCTCTGCCACAGAGGGTAGTTGAGGCCAGTTCATTGGCTATATTTATGAGGGAGTTAGAGGTGGCCCTTGTGGCTAAGGGGATCAGAGGGTATGGAGAGAAGGCAGGTATGGGATACTGAGTTGGATGATCAGCCATGATCATATTGAATGGCGGTGCAGGCTCGAAGGGCCGAATGGCCTACTCCTGCACCTAATTTCTATGTTTCTATGTTTCTAAATATTCCATGCAATACATAGCAAATAAATAGTGCCATTTAAAACAAGGGGACATGCCAAAGTGCTTTGAAGCAATTGAAATAATATTGAATAATAGCTAGATTGCAAGTGTGTTGGATGAAGCATAGAAACATGGAAGTCATCGAAATCAAGAGCAAGAACAGCCATCCAACCCTCCATGCCTGTTCCATCATCCGTTATGAGTGGGGCTGATCATCAAAGTTCATTTCCCATTGGGGTTAGGGTGCGGGAGGGAGGGAGATAGGGAGGAAATGTCACCACGGGTGGATGTGGCGTTGATGTTACAGTGAGAGCAGCCAGAACCTTATTAAATGTAATCCTACTGAAGGGCTTTATACTCCTAGTTTTTAGGTTTGACTGTGAAGTGGGCCTTAAGGCTGGGCATGTTTTTGAGGCAAATGTGATGCTCCTGCAACAAGGCACCAGCCATGCAGGCGCTCCAAATAGCAATCACAAGGGGTTTTTTCAACCAAATGTAATGCGCTGTTCTACAAAGTATTACCTAATTAGTGAACGGCAAGTGATTGTGTAAGTTTTCAACTTTGCATCATAAAGTGCAGCAGTGCATGATCATGCAGCAAGATTGAATCTTTGACAATCTGATCATTTTAATCAGTATTTTAAATGTCTATGAAAGTCTTCCTATTAATAAAAAAATCTCTATTAATCGTTGGAGCCCTATACTAGATAATCCTGAAATTGGCCCAGTCTCTGATTAGAGTTATAATTGCCTTCTTTCTTTATTTGATGAAAATGCTGAATAATACATGTTACCAAATGCATCACAATGTAGGATTTGAGAGCTATGCTTTAAAAAAAAATCCACCATTGTCATAACGGCTTAATTTCATGTAATATACTGCAAATTGCATCTTGCGAGAACGGAGAAAATTGGAGAGGTTGGCATGGCAACACTTGTCAAAAAGATCATCCAGATTTGTGTTTCTCTGGCATTTTTTTTTTTTTGCTTAATTCAAACACAAAGTAAACTGTGCATAGTATAATCTTTTGTGCCAAATTCCCAAATTACTATCCCTTATTACACTCTTTAAAGACCTGGTTTCCTCACTTTAATTTTCACCTCTGTTTCCTATGCCAAAGCAAGTATCTGCATCTGTTTTGTGGATGTTTCAATACCTTATCAGCCTGAAAGACAAGTTGGCATGGATAGAAAATTGGCAGACAGGAAACAAAGAGTAGGGATTAACGGGTCCCTTTCAGAATGGCAGGCAGTGACTAGAGGGGTGGTGCTGGGGCCACAGCTATTTACAATATACATCAATGATTTAGATGAAGGGATTCCTCACTTGCAGTTATACAAGGTCTTGGTGAGACCACACCTGGAGTATTGTGTACAGTTTTGGTCTCCAAATCTGAGGAAGAACATTATTGCCATAGAGGGAGTACAGAGAAGGTTCACCAGACTGATTCCTGGGATGTCAGGACTGTCTTATGAAGAAAGACTGGATAGACTTGGTTTATACTCTCTAGAATTTAGGAGATTGAGAGGGGATCTTATAGAAACTTACAAAATTCTTAAGGGGTTGGACAGGCTAGAAGCAGGAAATTGCTCCCGATGTTGGGGAAGTCCAGGACAAGGGGTCACAGCTTAAGGATAAGGGGGAAATCCTTTAAACCGAGATGAGAAGAACTTTTTTCACACAGAGAGTGGTGAATCTCTGGAACTCTCTGCCGCAGAGGGTAGTTGAGGCCAGTTCATTGGCTATATTTAAGAGGGAGTTAGATGTGGCCCTTGTGGCTAAGGAGATCAGAGGGTATGGAGAGAAGGCAGGTACGGGATACTGAGTTGGATGATCAGCCATGATTAAATTGAATGGCGGTGCAGGCTCGAAGGGCCGAATGGCCTACTCCTGCACCTAATTTCTATGTTTCTATTCAAAGTAACATTAGCAAATTTGCAGATCAAACAAAGCTGGGTGGCAGTGTGAACTGTGAGGAGGATGCTATGAGAATACAGGGTGACTTGGACAGGTTGGGGGATTGGGCAGAAGCATGGCAGATGAAGTTTAATGCGGATAAATGTGAGGTCATCCACTTTGGTAGCAAAAACAGGAAGGCAGATTACTATCTAAATGGTGTCAAGTTGGGAAAAGGGGAAGGACAACGGGATCTGGGGGTCCTTGTTCATCAGTCAATGAAAGTAAGCATGCAGGTACAGCAGGCAGTGAAGAAAGCGAATGGCACATTGGCCTTTATAACAAGAGGAGTATAGGAGCAAAGAGGTCCTTCTGCTGTTGTATAGGGCGCTAGTGAGACCATACCTGGAGTATTGTGTGCAGTTTTGGTCCCCTAATTTGAGGAAGGACATTCTTGCTATTGAGGGAGTGCAGCGTAGGTTTACAAGGTTAATTCCTAGGATGGCGGGACTGTCATATGCTGAGAGAATGGAGCGACTGGGCTTGAATATTCTGGAGTTTAGAAGGATGAGAGGGGTTCTTATTGAAACATATAAGATTGTTAAGGGTTTGGACACGCAAGAGGCAGAAAACATGTTCCTGATGTTGGGGGAGTCCAGAACCAGGGGCCGCAGTTTAAGAATAAGTGGCATGCCATTTATAAAGGAGACGAGGAAACACTTTTTCTCACAGAGAGTTGTGAGTCTGTGGAATTCTCTGGCTCAGAGCGCAGTGGAGGCCAGTTGTCAGGATGCTTTCAAGAGAGAGCTAGATAGGGTTCTTAAAAATAGCGGAGTCAGGGGATATGGGGTGAAGGCAGGAACGGGGTATTGATTGGGGATGATCAGCCATGATCACATTGAATGGCGGTGCTGGCTCGAAGGGCCGAATGGCCTACTCCTGCACCTATTGTCTATTGTCTATTGAATCTTGTGATGGAGCTTAAAATTAATGTGCCCACGGTATTCAGTTAAAATAAGGTTTTATCTTTTTAACTTGTAAAATATAATGCTGAATTCTTAATAACTACATAGCCTGACATGATGACATATTCGCTTTGTTTCCTTTTTGGTCTCTGCCATCAATTTTCTTTTCAACATTCATGTTTGTTCTTTGGTGTCCCACTTCATTCTCCTCCAGCAGTATGTAAAAAACAATAATAATCTGTGAAAAAATTAATATCCCTAATAAGAAAAATACATCACCTATCTTTTCCGAGCCCTTGATGTGATTAAGTATTCATGTACAAATGTACGGTCTAACCTTGAAGGGCTGCTCCATGGGAAAGGATTCGCTATTCATTTAATATGGTCGAGTAATTTATGCTGCCTTTTTCTCTACATGACTGTATTTTATTTGAGCTACTTCATTTCATTACGTTCTTATGACTCACTGGGTAATGGGCTATTGATTTTAGAGTACGAGTGCAGCCATAGACAACACTGTATCAATAGAGTTTGTGTAATTATACGGGTGAATATTAAAAATAAAATGTGAATTTGAACCAAAGAAACAATGGGTATTCAGCTGCGAATTTGCATAATTTACCAAATTTCACAAGGGCAGACCCTTGTGAAATTGATCTGTTCTCCTTTTTGGACAATGGCAGGTAACAGCCATGCAGCAGTAGTAGGATTTCCAAAGGTTGTTGTTAAGTGCAGTTTGGTCAAAGTTCAGTGGATGCCTGGAGACCAACCAAAGATATCCCATTGCAGAGTTATTTGCACACAGTCTTTTTGAATCAAAGCCCCTGTTGATAAATCCACCTGACCATATTGCACCAACAATAAACAATAGACAATAGGTGCAGGAGGAGGCCATTCGGCCCTTCGAGCCAGCACCGCCATTCAATGTGATCATGGCTGATCATCCCCAATCAGTACCCCGTTCCTGCCTTCTCCCCATATCCCCTGACTCCGTTATCTTTAAAGAGTCCTATCTAGCTCTCTCTTGAAAGTATCCAGAGAACCGGCCTCCACCCCCTCTGAGGCAGAGAATTCCGCAAACTCACAACTATCTGTGAGAAAAAGTGTTTCCTCGTCTCCGTTCTAAATGGCTTTCCTCTTATTCTTAAACCATGGCCCCTGGTTCTGGACTCCCCCAACATCGGGAACATGTTTCCTGCCTCAAGCGTATCCAAACCTTTAACAATGTTTCAATACGATCCCCTCTCATCCACCTAAACTCCAGAGTGTACAAGCCCAGCCGCTCCATTCTCTCAGCACATGACAGTCCCGCCATCCTGGGAATTAACCTTGTAAACCTATGCTGCACTCCCTCAATAGCAAGAATGTCCTTCCGCAAACAAGGAACTGCAGATGCTGGTATACCAAGGAAAGGCACAAAATGCTGGAGTAACTCAGCAGGTCAGGCAGCATCCCTGGAGAACGTGGATAGGTGATGTTTCAGGTCGGGACCCTTCTTCAGACCCTTCAGTCTGAAGAAAGATCCTGACGCGATTCGTACCTATCCATAATCTCTAGAGATGCTGCTTCACCCACTGACCTACTGCACCACTTTGCATATTTCTTTGGTCAGATTTTACATTTTGCACCTCGCTTCTCCTACTAAAACCTGAAACCACTCTCCATTGTCATATGAAGACCATTCTTATGAAAATGGTTCCTTCCCAATGTATTACCACAATGTGCTTCTCCACTATTGACTTTAAGCTCTTCTTCTTGTGGATGAAACATAAACCAAAGGAATAGTTAGATCTCAAGCCGGGTGTTGAGATCTCTTCAAAGATCTGTATAAATGACACATTCCACCTCCCTTACCCAGCGTGCCTTTTGAAGGGATTGTTCCTTGAATACACTGTGGTTGTAGCCATCTTACTCAGTGGTAAAAGACAGCATTTAAGGAGGGAAATGGGTAGGTGATGCATTGGATCAGGACCCTTCTTCTGACCTCACATGAGCAATATTGCCCTTTGCAATGAAAATGTAATTGAAAAATGTACTTGATTTAGCATACTATTCATTTTACTCAGATACTGCTGTACATTAAACTTTCAAGTGATTGCATCAACCTATCAACCCCATATCACCACCCTTGGTCTTGGGCACAGTCGAATAAAATAGACTCCCCTATGAATAGTGTGGATTTTCCCTTATCCATACTGTTTTCAGAACGATAGGTAATGATAAGTGTGAGTCATCCTCGGGCACTTTATTGAGATCACACATGGGTCATCATGACTCTCTCTAATCTCAGCAATCTACTTGGAGCATTAAGTGGTTTCAAACCTGGTGCTGCTGCAAATGATGGCAGAGATGGCTGTGCTTGTGCACCCAGTATGAAAACTCCCCTCATTTATTTTTAAGAGCTGGCCGCTCTTTCATTTCCTGTAATACTTTTGAAGCTCGCAAAGACGGTGGCTTTTGCCCCTCCCCTGTTCATATTTCACTTTTCACTCAAAGGGTGGGGTGTATGGAACTAGCTGCCAGAGGACGTAGTTTAGGCAGGGACTATCCCAGCATTTAAGAAGCAGTTGCACAGGTATATGTTAAGGACCGGTTTGGAGGTATACGGACCTAACGCAGGCAGGTGGGACTAGTGTAGCTGGGACATGTTGGCCGGTGTGTGTGGGCAAATTGGGCCAATGAGCCTGTTTCCACATTGTATCACTCTATGACTCTATGATACACCAGCCAACCCTGGGCTGCACTAATGGACACCTCTACATACAACCAACCTCCCATGATATTATTAAACTCAAATGTCCAATGTATGTACATATGTTTGTTCCAACAAATAGTGGAACAAATTTCCTTCCTCTCTCACTCCACTTTTAATAATTGTTCTTTCTTATCAGTGTAATGGGTCTTTGATGCAGTTCAATGTATTACTGTGGTTTCCATATTGAGTGTTTTTTTTAATTTTGTATATTTTCTGGTTTGCAGCCAAAATTAATGACTGCAAAAACAGAACCCGTTTGTTACCCAGGGAAGACCTGGACTCTCCCTTTGCCTCTCTCAATAATGGAAACGTTCCCGAAAACAGTTACAAAAATGTAACCTCCAATAAAGCATTGGTGTACCCCATCTTGGAAGTGCATCTATTGAGGAAGACATGTCCTTTATATCAAATGAAACACTGCCATGCTAGCAGAGAGCAGGATATGGAACATCAGCTGAGCCAAGGCATAGTGCTGTGTTCACCTCCTGAAGCAATAGTCTGAATGAAGAAGGGTCTTGACCAGAAGCGTCACCTGTTCATTTTCTCCAGAGATGCTGTCTGACCCGATGAGTTACTCCAACTTTTTGTGTCTATCTTCGCAATAAACTGATAACAGTATATGAGCTACAGCGGAACTGAAATGAGCACAGAGGAACTATCTAAACTTTGGATAAGTATAACTACCACCAACTATAATTTTGTTCCAAACAGGTTAGATCTACTCATTCTTTGAATGTCTAACTTAGCTCTACTATTTGTTTGCAATGGGTTGGCCACAGAGCTGTCTACACATAGTTGAATTGCATGGGCAATTACCCAATATCCCATTGACATTCCCAAAGCTGTTGGACACATTGATAAACTGAAAAAACAAGTTGTTTGAGAAGGTGACAACTACACTAGGACTTTTCCCGCTTTCCTGTCAGAAATAAATACATGTTTTTGATCAGTGTTTTATGGATTATGCAACTAAATAGAGTAAATGGATGCAAGGTGCAAAACATCTCTGATCCAAGATAAAATTAGGCCGAGGGAATCACAACTGCTTTGTGCCCCTTTGCAAATTGTCACCTCCCTGTTTGCACAGGGCTCACTGCTGTCCATCCTTTCACCACCCACCTCCTGTAAATGGTGGTGGCAATAAAGGGCCTGCATATTGCTTTCCCTTGCCTCCCCGGCTATACCTTGGACCATAATGTGAGTTAGGTTGGGTATCAGAGGTTATGGGGAGAAGGCAGTAGAATGGGGTTATACAAAATTAGAAAATAGGTGCAGGAGTAGGCCATTCGGCCCTTCGAGCAAGCACTGCCATTCAATATGATCATGGCTGATCATCCAAAATCAGTACCCTCTTCCTGCTTTCTCCCCATATCCCTTGATTCAGTTAACCCGAAGAGCTATATCTAACTCACTCATAGGAGGAAGAGATAGATCAGCCATGATTGAATGGCAGAGTAGACTTGATGGGCCAAATGGCCTAATTCTACTCCTATTCCTTATGACCATAGCCATTACCCATAGGTTGCCTCATTGTCATGGCTTCAAGCAGAAATTGGAAAATCCAGGCCGTTGTCTATGTAGGCTGGTGTGCACTGAAATATAAATGTTAGATGAAATATTTGGTGTTGGGTCACATTTTGCTGTAAATGCTGAAAGCTGGATTTTGATTGGAAAATTCACTGGTTCAAGTCTACCGGTATTGTTCTTTATCCTGTAGTTGTTATACCTTAAAATATCCAGTCTGATTTACCTTCAAATATAGGCGCGGTCAGGTGGAAACACTGTTCTCCCTGCCTGTCAGAAGCCTCTGTTAAAGGGGTAGAAACATTATTTAAATTGCTGATTTAAAACTGGAAATGTGGAGGACACACAGAGAGCCTGGAAAACGTGGTCACTCCATGTCCTTCACTCTGCATTCACTGGAAGTATTGACTTGCTGTTGCAGGAATATCAGGCTGGGACAGTTATTTGGGCTGTTACATCCAGCTAAAATGTCGACCAAGTTAAATAGACAAATCACCATGGATAAATAATATCAGCAGAAAAAGGCCATAGAAACCTTCAATTTTACTTAATTATTCAATTTTAAAAAATGGCTGATCCTATGTCTCAAATCCACTATGCTGTTAGATTCCAAACACTCTGATACAGTTCATAAGATCATAGGAGCAGTATTAGGCCGTTCGGCCCATTGAGTCTGCCCCGCCATTCAATCATGGCTGATGTACTTTCGCCTATTAACCTCATTCTCCTGCCTTCTCCCTGTCTGTTGGTGCAAATATCTATTAATCTCAGCCTGAATCATAGCAACTCAGCCCTTGATGTGGAGAATTCTGAAGATCTGCAATCATGCAAGCAAAGAAATGCCTCATCACAGTCCAAAAACGTTGGATCCTCTGAGAGCCTGAGAGCCTAGCCTCCAAGTTCTTAACTCTGCAGCTTCACAGAGCAGCCTCTTGACATCTACCCTGTGAATTCTTCTCAGTACCTTATATGTCCAAAAGTAATCACTATTTTTTTTAACCCCCGTGAAAAGAGTCCATTCAGTGTGTCTTTATAGAGTAATTCAATATATTTCCTTATAGGGACAAAAATTGCATACATTTGTCCAGGTGAAGTCTCAGCAAGACTTCCTTACTTTCAAGCTCAAATCCTCTTGCAATAAAGCCCAATTATTATTTGCTTTCCTTATGGCTTGCCTCACTTGCAAGTTCACTTTCTTCATCTCCTGAACTGGCACATGAAAATCCCGCTCATATAACCATGTTTTTTTAACCGCTTCAAATGCATTTTCTGTTCATGTACCTCTGCACAAAGTCAATTGCTTGCCATTTCACCACATTATGCTCCGCCTGCCCTGACCTTATCTATCCCTGCTTTAACCTAACTCTGCATTTTTTCAGACTCCACATCGCACATTTTCATGATCACCATATATCATCAGAAAACTTAGAATCTTTATAATTTCATATAAATGACAAATGACTGAGAAAACCAGACTGGTCCTTAGGTCCCCACGAATAACAGTCAGTCATCTTAAAAGTGCTCAGTTTATCCAAATTCTCTATATTGTCTCCATTACGGGCCTGTTCCACTTTCACGACCTAATTCACGACTTCTGCCGAGTTCGCCTTTGACTCATATTCGCAGCATGGTCGTCACGACGAGGTCGTAGGTAGGTCGTAGCAGGCCGTGATGCTAGTCGTAGGTACTCGTGGCATCAAGTAGGTCGGGGCGTTTTTTCTAGCCTGATGAAAAATGTCCACGAGTAAAAAAGGTTGTGAATTAGGTCGTGAAATTGGGACAGGCCATTTAGCCAATCTTCCATCTATGAAAACACAATACCCCCAACCTAAAAATCTCCTATTAGAAGCAGCAGTCTTTTGTGTTTTCCCTGACAAAATGCTTCTGAACATGAAAGAAAGTTTATCCACCATCTACTAGTTATGTCCTTAACTGTTAAATTGGCAAATTCTACTTTCCCTTCATAAACGATGTTGGCTGTGACTTATCAAACAATGATATTCTAAGTTTCCCCTTATTGTGTTCTCAGATATAGATTCTAATCTATCTTCCAAGTCTTCTTTGAATGCAAAAAAAGAAACAAAGTTCTGGACAAAGTCATGCAGGGCCCTCCTTAAACATGCAAACAACCCTCCCATCCTTCCTCCCCGCTCCCCTTCATCCTGTCCCCTAACTGGACTTGCATCAATTTCTACCCTTCCACCTACATTCCCCAGAGTGGGGTTGGGGGAGGGGGGGGGGGGGGGGGGATGAGATGCTTGGGATGACTATAAAAGTGTGCAAACACGGCATGGACAGTGGCAGAGGTTGGGATTGAACCAGGATCACTGGAGCTGTGAGGCCGTAGCATTATCCACAGTGCCACACTGTGTTAACCTACTATGGAACTCAGGCAGAGAGAGAGGTGAGAGTTAAAATACAGATATTTTTGCTGGAATGTCATGCTGTTCCCAATAGACCTGTGACAATGAATTAGCAGATTTAGCCACAGTGAGTTGAAGAGCAATTACACAGAAATGAAATTAAACCAGACAATAATTGAAGTAGCATACAGTACAAAGGTAAGACCACCCTGGTATCAGATTTCTTCTGCTTTGTTTTCAGTTCAGCTCCAGCACCTTCATACACTCCCAAGTAATTACAGATTCATCTGGCTTTGAGATGAACAAGTGGAAGTAGATGAGCCATAGGAGTCATACGATAAGTGGCTGACTGACCCAGATTTCAAATAGCCTACGTAATTTGCACCCTAGATGATTATGGCACAGAGTGCCACTGTAATGATGGAGCTCCCCATTTTCAATAGGATCTGCAAGATTCAGTCAGATTAACAGGTTAAAAAAAAATAGTGCTGGAGTAATTTAGTAGATCAGGCTCCCCCTCCCTCTTCTTCCCTCATATACACCAGCCACCCCACCCCACCCCTAATTAATCCCCCTCCCTCTCACCACTGCCCCACCCAGACTCACACTGATTTCTCCCCTCTCCTACCCTTCCACCTACATTCCTTCCTCTAGCTTCACAATTCACAAATCTTCCACCCTCACACTTTCTGCCTTTGCAACTCTGGTCTTTGTCCAATGATCTAGCTATCATTTAAACCCTCCTTGCCTGTGTCAACCTGCCAGGCTTTGTCCTGCCCCTCCTCTCTTCCAGCTTTCGTCAACCCCCTACAATCAGTCTGAAGAAAGATCCTGACCTGTAACGTCACCTCTCCATGTTCTCCTGAGATGCTGTCTGACCCTCTGAGTTACCCCAGCACATTTTCTGTTTGTTTGTGAACCAGCATCTGCAATTCCTTGTTTCCACGAGATCACTGATTTAATTAAATATGTATAAATCGTATGAAAAAACTGGTCAGAATGCAGTGTTTAGAAATAATGTAACATTACAACCTTATTTAAGATTTAAATAAATATACAAAACGTTAATAAAATATATGAGGTTGGAATAAAATTTAAAATGTTGAGTTCATATTTTAAATTCCTCTGTTAAGTTTTTTTTTAACTCCTCTGTCCTTTGTTTTTAATTTACATCTCCTTCTGACTGATCATCACATGTACTATCGCAATGTTTACGAAACATTTAGATGGATAGGACAGATTTCGAGGGATATGGGCCAATTGCAGGTAGGTAGATGGGCATGTTGGTCGGTGTTGGCAAGTTAGGCTGAAGGGCCTCGTCCTAAGCTGTATGTCTCCATGACTATCATCTGCAATTCAAAAGGCCACCATCACCCTCTCTCAGCTGCCACAACTGCAGTAGCCCTACCTTCTCCCCATTCTCTTTGGTGCAATTTAAATATGATCAATATTTCTGAAGTGTCATAGAGAGATACAGCCTGAAAACAGACCCTTGGTCCCGTTGAGGTCTACGTTGACCATCCATCACCCTTTTATACTGACCCTACACAGATCAAATCCAATTATATTCCCTGCCTATTGTAGCTTCTTCCCTACGGCCATCAGGCTATTAAACACTCCAGTCTCATATAGGCTACAATAGACTATTATTAGTCTGAAGAAGACTATTATTATTGTTGCACTGTTTTGTTTGTGAGTATGTATGTATGTGTATATATAATACATCCCACCCCACCCCCAATTCATCCCCCTCCCTCTCACCCATACATACCCATATAGATATATATATATATATATATCTATATTGGGTATTACAGCACGGAAACAGGCCATGTGCCCTACAAGTCCGTACTTTTTTCCCCTTAGTCCCACCTGTGCACTCATACCATAACCCTATTCCCTTCTCATCCATGCACAATGAACCTGCCTTTCTTTTCCACACCGCTACCACTCTCTGAGTCGTTCCCCCTTATTACCCCATCTGTTGTTGTGATATGTGTATATATACACACTGAGCTTTTCTTTTTTCTCTCTCGTTTGTCATATCATACTATGTTTGCATATTCTGTTGCGCTGCAGAAAGTAAGAATTTCACTGTTCTATCTGGAACATATGACAAAACACTCTTGTCTCAACTCACTTCCACACAAGGGGCAATTGACAGCAGCTAAACATTCACAAACCTGCATGTTCATAGGATGTGGTAGGAAATCTCCAGAACACCCAGAGGAAAATCAGAGTCATAGAGAGAGCGCGCACACTCCACACAGACGGCACCCAAGGTCAGGATCAAACCCGGGTTTCTGGCGCAGCAAGGCAGTGGATCTACCACAGTGTGCCACATTGCTGCCCCATTAATCTGAGACATTGACTGTTTTTTTTGCCTTCACAGATGCTACTGGATCTACGGTGTATCTCCAGCGTTTTCTGGTTTTGTATTAGTAAGTATGTCTCTTCTGGGTGCAGCTTTACCTGCCCTTCACTGAAGGGTCCTGACACGAACTGGCTCACATCGTTCCTGTGTCTGAGGTGTGCTCTGCTGGCCCCCACTGGTGACCGAGGGGAATGTGGCCCAGCACACAACCTATTGACCAAGGATCTCAGACTCCAAAGGGCTCAAGCAATACCAGATATTTATATGATACAAATCAGTCCTTGCACCATATCTTTTTTAGTTTTAGTTCAGTTTAGAAATACAGCATGGAAACAGACCCTTCGGCCCATTGACTCTGCACCGACCAATGATCATCCCTGTACTAGTTCGATCCTACACTCGGGACAATTTACAGAAGCCAATTAATCTACAAACCAGCACGTGTTTGGAATGTGGGAGGAAAATGTACAAACTCCATACAGACAGCAACTGTAGTCATGTTGAATCCCAAGTCTCTGGCACTGTAAAGCAGCAACTTTACTGCTGTGCCACTGTTTGGGGATAGAATTTCCTTTACTGGCCTGGTGTAAATAGCTAACTAAATGGGTGAACATTTAAACTCAAAACTATTCTGAGGGCTAATCTACATTCTGTTTTTTTTTTGTTCATGCAGCTAATTGCATTGCTAACTTTCTGTTTTTCATTTTAATACAGGTAGTTGTTAAATTAAGTTTCAACCAGAATCTTATGGTGTTGGACCATATTTCCATTGCAACGAATGTGGTTAATCGCGTGGTACATGGCTAGTGTTTACAGTCATGCCAAAGCACTGATGTCCGATCAGAGAAGAGGATGGTTTTATTATGCACATATTTATTTTGATGTGAACAGGAGTAAAATTAATTCAGAGATCCAGAAGTGAAACAATTTAGTTACAGCCTTTGAACGTGATACCAGCATGTCGGTTAAAGGCCGTACATAAACATGGCACAAACATGCAGAGACTGCTCTTACCCAAGTGATGTCGAGGAGCTAACAAATTAAATGGGATCACAAATTTGTGTGGCACTAAAGAGTATTAGATCTGGTGAACAATTATAAAAAAGCCATCAGCAATGTTCATAAAACTCCTCGCTGATGATTAGTCATAAAGGTTCCATTAACTAATTCAATAGGCAGGAAATAATTAAATTCCATAAATGAAATTAAATCTTGCTCCAATTTTGAAACAACGTTCCTCGAGAAATAGTATAGAAGTGTGAAAACACACACGTCCACATTCAGAGACAGTTTCTTCCTAGGTGTTATCAAGCACCATCCTATCACCATATTAGAGAGCAGTCCGGAGCTAATATCTACTTCATTGGAGACCCTCAGACTATCTTTGACCGGACTTTACCATGCACTAATCATTATTCATGTTATTCCCTTTATCGTGTATCTGTACTCTATGGGTATCTCATTTAGAAACATAGAAACATAGAAAATAAGTGCAGGAGTAGGCCATTCGACCCTTCGAGCCTGCACCACCATTCAATATGATCATGGCTGATCATCCAACTCAGTATCCTGTACCTGCCTTCTCTCCATACCCCCTGATCCTTTTAAACACACGGGCTACATCTAACTCCCTCTTAAATATAGCCAAATGAACTGTGGCCTCAACTACTTTCTGTGGCAGAGAATTCCAGAGATTCACCACTCTCTGTGTGAAAAATGTTTTTTCTCATCTCGGTCCTAAAAAGATCCTTAAACTGTGACCCCTTGTTTATCCTCAAAACTGTGACATAGAAATTGTTCTGGACTTCCATTCGGCCCATCGGGAACAATCTTCCTGCATCTAGCCTGTCCAACCCTTAAGAATTTTGTAAGTTTCTATAAGATCCCCCCTCAATCTTCTAAACTCTAGCGAGTACATCCAGTACTATCCAGTCTTTCTTCATATGAAAGTCCTGACATCCCAGGAATCAGTCTGGTGAACCTTCTCTGTACTCCCTCTATGGCAAGAATGTCTTTCCTCAGATTAGGAGACCAAAACTATACGCAATACTCCAGGTGTGGTCTCACCAAGACCCTGTACAACTGCAGTAGAACCTCCCTGCTCCGATACTCAAATCCTTTTGCTATGAATGCTAACATACCATTCGCTTTCTTCACTGCCTGCTGCACTGCATGCCTACTTTCAATGACTGGTGTACCATGACACTCAGGTCTCGTTGCATCTCCCCTTTTCCTAATCGGCCACCATTTAGATAATAGTCTACTTTCCTGTTTTTGCCACCAAAGTGGATAACCTCACATTTATCCACATTATACTGCATCTGCCATGCATTTTCCCACTCACCCAGCCTATCCAAGTCACCTTGCAGCCTCCTAGCATCCTCCTCACAGCTAACACTGCTCCCCAGCTTCGTGTCATCCGCAAACCTGGAGATGTTGCATTCAATTCCCTCGTCCAAATCATTAATATATATTGTAAATAGCTGGGGTCCCAGCACTGAGCCTTGCGGTACCCCACTAGTCACTGCCTGCCATTGTGAAAAGGACCCGTTTACTCCTACTCGTTGCTTCCTGTTTGCCAGCCAGTTCTCTATCCACATCAATACTGAACCCCCAATACCATGTGCTTTAAGTTTGTACACTAATCTCTTATGTGGGACCTTGTCGAAAGCCTTCTGGAAGTCCAGATACACCACATCCACTGGTTCTCCCTTATCCACTCTACTAGTTACATCCTCGAAAAATTCTATAAGGTTTGTCAGACATGATTTACCTTTCATAAATCCATGCTGACTTTGTCCATTGATTTCCCCACTTTCCAAATGTGCTGCTATCCCATTTTTAATAACCGACTCTAGCAGTTTCCCCACTTCCCCACAGACATGTTTGACTAACTGGTCTGTAATTCCCCGTTTTCTCTCTCCCTCCCTTTTTAAAAAGTGGGGTTACATTAGCTACACTCCAATCCTCAGGAACTACTCCAGAATCTAAAGAGTTTTGAAAAATTATCACTAATGCATCCACTATTTCTGGGGCTACTTCCTTAAGTACTCTGGGATGCAGCCTATCTGGCCCTGGGGATTTATCAGCCTTTAATCCATTCAATTTACCTAACACCACTTCCCGGCTAACCTGGATTTCACTCAGTTCCTCCATCTCATTTGACCCCCGGTCCCCTGCTATTTCCGGCAGATTATTTATGTCTTCCTTAGTGAAGACAGAACCAAAGTAGTTATTCAATTGGTCTGCCATGTCTTTGTTCCCCATGATCAATTCACCTGTTTCTGACTGCAAGGGACCTACATTTGTTTTAACTAATCTTTTTCTCTTCACATATTTATAAAAACTTTTGCAGTCAATTTTTATGTTCCCTGCCAGTTTTCTTTCATAATCTATTTTCCCTTTCCTAATTAAGCCCTTTGTCCTCCTCTGCTGGACTCTGAATTTCTCCCAGTCCTCTGGTAGGCTGCTTTTTCTGGCTGATTTGTATGCTTCATGTAATTTGTAATCATGTATTGTCTTTCCGCTGACTGGTTAGCTTGCAACAAAAGTTTTTCACTGTACCTCAGTACATGTGACAATAAACTAAACTAAACAGCTCTGAATGCACTTTGCTGTAGTGTTGGGAAAGGTGGTCCCTCATTGACAGGACCAAGTGACAAAATGCTGAAGGCAATGGGATTATGCAACTCGGGCACTCAAGATGTCTGAAGTTTGATTCTGCCCTGCACTGGCATTGGCTGAAGATCATATGGCAGGACTTTCAGCAATCCAAAGACTTAGGCCAACTCTTTAATACCAGGTAAGTGCGATACTCTTCTGTCCTTTGGATGAGATGCTGACATGAGGTGCTGTCTGCTCCCTCATGTGGATGTAAAAGATCACATGGCACCATTGCTAAGAGTACTGGAGTAATCCCTAATGTCCTGGTCAATATTTTACCCTCAGTCAAAAACATCAAATGATCGTGTTATTGTCATGTATCTCACAATTATTAAATTGCTTTTTAGTGAACTTGCTGTGAGCTATTAATTTGAAATGTTTCCAATATATAATACTAACATCAATTCTAAATTACTTAAAGCAGTTTTACAGTACATTGAGAAGTTGGAAATGTTCTGCATAAATCTCCACTAGGATTACTGCTCCGACAGCCCATGGATGTCAGAAAACAATTGTGCAGTGTCGGCTTCTGGACAAACCTACAGAAACTGCCACACAGCATAGACATGTCCCTCAAAGGACATGTCCCAACGCTGCTTGATCCCCGTACACACAGAGACAGTTCACTAGCTGGTAAAGGGCCTGTCCCACGAGCATGCGACCTGCATGCGGCAAGCGCGACCTAAAGGGCCGGTCCCACCAGCATGCGCCTGCATGCGGCAAGCGCGACCTAACGTGGCCGCTTGAGCAGTACGGCATGCGGCAAGCGCGACCAAACCGCACGGAGGTCGAGTGAGCGACACGGTGGCAGGCCGTTGCCGCGCAGAATTTTTTAAACATGGTCAGTTTTTCAGAGCCCCGCACGATGTTGGGACCAGCTCCGCACAACTCCATACGGCTCCGACTATCGAAGTGGGACCGGCCACGCGAGGCCGTACGGCTCAAGCGACCACGTGCAGGCGCATGCTGGTGGGACCGGCCCTTTAGATCGCGCTTGCCGCATGCAGGTCGCATCCTCGTGAGCCAGGCCCTTTACGTTCCAAAGCTATTGTTCAAAGATAGCAATCACAGAACTGAAAATACATTGGATGCTAAATCAAGTCCCTACATCCAACAAAATATATTTATTTCAAGAACATGTGAAGAAAAGATGTGCCATTTCAGTGATAAAGCAAAATATACTGAAACAGATGCTGGGGTTAGGGTTGTCAACTGTCCTGTATTAGCCGGGACATCCCATATTTTGGGCTAAATTGGTTTGACCCATATGGGACCACCCTTGTCCCGTATATGACTGCTACTACTTGGGTCGAGGGGACTGTCGGATCGGAGCGCCGCGTCCGACCCCGTCTCACTCGTCCCGACGTAGTGCAGCAGCAGCGCCTCGCCCGTGGCCCCGTCGGTCGGCAGCCCGGCCAGCTGTCCGTCCTTCGGGCCTTCGCTTACCGCCAACACCACCACCCCTGACTTGTGCTAGGTATGTCGAAGATAGATATATAGTTACGAATTGTCATAATTGTCAAGCTTCCTTGATTCCGGTTGATGTTAGGCTAGAGATGGTAAGGCAAGATATTTTATTCCGCCTGTCTGAGTCTCCCCCAGCCTGTTTTCCCCCCAGAGTTAGGGTGGAAAAGGTCCAGGTGGAAAAGGTCCAGGATTGATATTTTTAACTAGATGGGTAATCAAATATTCATCAGTAGCAAATGGATTAACACAACTGTGAAAACATTTGCAGTGCCTGTGACATGATGACATGCACTGCTGTTCTGTGCAAGAAGAAATAGTTGACAGTAAGTGATGTTTTTTCTTTGCCTGCTCAGTACTTGGAGAACTCCACTGTAGTTCATCTCCTTGTCTCATTTTACATAAGCTTGTAGACATGATTTCAAGGACTATACAGATTGGGTTGCACAAGACCCAATGTAAGGAAAGCTACGCTGTCAAAAAGAGGGTGATGGTAGGGGTTTGTTACTGGGATTGGATACCTGTGACTAGTGGTGTCTCACAAGGATCGGCACTGGGAACCCTTGTTCGAAAGCACCTACTTGAGGCTTTGTCTGATAGAGGCGGCATCTATCATCAATGATCCTTGCCATGATCATCATCAATGATCCTTCCTTGCCCACATCTCACTGCTACCATCAGCAGGAGGCTGATCTATCTCTCCGTCCTCACCCCATTCTCCTTCCTTCTCCCCATAACCGCTGACACCAGTACTAATCAAGAATCTTAGGCTTAGTCTTAGGCTGCAGAAATATATCAATGTATTGGTGAAATGAGCTGAAATTTGACATGGTTTAATCCAAACAAATACTAGGACATACACTATAAATGTTAGGTCTCAGGGAGCACTGAGGAACATTAGGACGAAGTACTCAACCACAGATTCTTGAATGTGGCAATACAGCCAAATAACAGAGATAAGAAGGAACGTGGGATACTGGCCTTCATTAGACAGGGCATTAAATACAGAAGTTTATAAGACTTTGGTCAGATCTCAGCTGGAGTACTGCATGTGGTTCTAGTCGCCATGCTACAGAAAGAATGAACTGGAGAAGGTGCAGAGCAGATTCACCTGGAAGTATACTGATGATGGAACAGTTTGGCTATGAGACAGAAGAAGCTAGGTTTATTATTCCTGGGACAGAAGTGTTAAGAAGGGACGTGATTTGAGGTATATAAAATTATGAGGGAAGAGATAGGGCAGACTGCAGGGACCATTTTCCCATTTCAGAGGTAGATAACTGAGAGGACTGAGAGAATGAAGTGGCTGGGTTAATGACATATTTTAAGATGTGTCTCTGCTTAGATACAAAAGGCTAAGGAGCAAGTGCTGGGAGGTGGGATTAATGTGAAAGGGTGCCCACTGGTCAGCATGGATGAGTCGGGCAGAATAACTTGTTTCCATGCTGTACAAATCCTTAGTTCAATGATGAAAAACAAATGTCCACCAGTATGGCAGTTTCCTGCCACATTTATCGTTCAAAAAATCACCAGTGGCAAACAAGGTAGGTGGCACAGTATCAATTGTGTGGTGTGGCTTCATCATACGTTCAGAATTAGAACAGATTTTAGTGCATGAAAATCTGAGACAAAACAGTGAGTGAGTATGAATTAGATGGTATCAACAAATTGCTTTTGTCTGTGACACTCAAAGATTGGACCATATCACGAAAGGTGGTAATGTTAGTTCAGAAAGATATTCAAAATGCAAACTGAAAACAACAGATCATTATTAGAAGAGCAGAATTGAAATTAGTTGCAATAACATTTTTATGCCATAAGATTTGCACTCAAACCTGGGAGTGTTGTGCACCTTTGGGTCCTAATATCCCAAACAAATTCAGAGGTTCTGGAAGAAAGGAACATTTAAAAAATAAGGTTTTGGCTTTCCGAAAATATTGAACAGGCTGGAATCCAAATCTGGAATTGTGGTGACGCTTTCAAAGTCTTAAAATGATGAAGTGTTGTGAAGAAGGCGGGGTGCCATCCAATATCACTGAGTAGATAACACCAACGAGAGATTTGAGATAAATTTCTGTCATTAAAGGCTTGCGAGCACAATTTGGCTGTAAGTGAGCTGCATAAATATTTTCAAGGAAATTATAGATGTGACCACGAGGGAGAACATGAGTATGTTGCGAGATGGGATTAAGTAACTTGGGTGTACCCATGCACAGCTTAAAATGTTGGGATGACTGTTGTGTAAATGTTATGCTTTTCTGCAGTATTTGCATATAATATATTTCTAGGCATTGTATTGGTTTTGTGAATTAATGTTCTATATTTCCCTTTGCTAAATTTGATATTTTATATTTATACCTCCACCCAAGATGTCTCTTTTCAATGTAGATCATAACAACATAAGGAACAGAGCAGAAGCAGACCATTTGGCCCCTTGTAACTACTCCACCATTCAAGAGGTAATGGCTGATCTTTTATTTTTGGAGCACAGAAGGTTCAGGGGGGACTTGATAGAGGTCTTTAAAATGATGAGAGGGATAGACAGAGTTGACATGGATAAGCTTTTTTCCCATTGAGAGTAGGGAAGATTCAAACAAGAGGACATGACTTGAGAATTAAGGGACAGAAGTTTAGGGGTAACATGAGGGGGAACTTCTTTACTCAGAGAGTGGTAGCTGTGTGGAATGAGCTTCCAGTGGAAGTGGCGGAGGCAGGTTCGATTTTATCATTTAAAAATACATTGGATAGGTGTATGGACGGGAAGGGAATGGAGGGTTATGGTCTGAGTGCAGGTAGATGGGACTAGGTGAGAATATGTGTTCGGCACGGACTAGAAGGGCCGAGATGGTCTGTTTCCGTGCTGTAATTGTTATATGGTTATATGGTTATATGGTTATATTTTAAAGTCAATTTATTGCACAAACCTCATATTTCCTGTTAATAACAAAAAAAATCCACTCATCTCTGTTTTGAGTTTACTCAATGACCAAGCCTCCATGACTCTCTTGAGCAGAGAATTCTGATGGTTCATGAGCCTCTGGCTGAAGAACATTTTTTTAAATCTGAATTGTTGACCTCTTTCTGACTCTGGCTTTAAACATTCCAACAAGCGCAAATATAATTTCTTCATCTACCCTGTCCAAATGTTGATGTTCCCATGAGGCCATCTCTCAGTCTTCTAAACTCAGCGGGCCCAGTATGCTTAATTTTTCCTCATTGCTCAATGACTCCACCCCAGCAATCAGCCTGGTGAATGGGGTGGGAGATTGCAACCTTCACGTGGTCCGCCCTGTTTCGACAAATGCAATCAAACTGGTGTGCACAATCAAATAAGATCAAAGTTGTCCTACAAATTTAGGATGTGCATGCCATACGCAAGCAGAAGAAGAATCCTGGTGAACCTTCAACTGCACTTGCACAAGAATATTCTTCCTTAACTACAAAAACCCAGTTATAACTAGATATTAACTCCTTTCGTGCACGTTATTTAAAAAAAATACTCCATCTGACTATTTTGTTGTGTGGCAAGGCAGATGCCCATATACTTTTCTATATTATATTCCACGTGCCGTGTCCTTTCCCATTCATTTAAGGTATTCATAATCTGTGAAGCCCATCCATCCATCCTCTTCACAGTCTACAGGTGTGATACCTGCGATACCAGGTCTGTATCATACTCGATTGCTCATCCAAATCACTTACCAGTACATAGATTGAGAATAGGTGGGTCCCCAGTACTGTTCTGTGTGCCCTCCTCCTACATGCCCAGCCACCCAACAAAGAAATGACCCATTTATTTGCGCTGTTTTCTGCCCATGAACCAATCTTTCAACCATTGTGCACTGATCCCATGTTCTATCATTTTGTTGACTAATTGATGGTGTGTAACCTTATCAAAGACATCATGCACATCACCTGATTTTCACTTATCTATTCTGCTAGTTAAAACCTCAAGAAAATCAGTTGTCAACCAGGTTATCGTTTTCATAAATGTTTATCCGTCGAATCCTATTATTATTTTCATAGGGCCTTGTTGACACTATCTTAATAATACTTCCTAACAATTTCTCTGCAACTAAAGGTCTAATTAGATTATTGTTCCCAGCTTTCTTTCTTTCCCCTTGTCAAGAACGTGTAGAATTTTATAAGATAACAACTGCTGTGTTCATTATCTTTCCTTCAAAATACTGGGTCGACATCATCAAATCTGGGGATTTATCATCTTTCAGTCCCTTTAAATACTCAAATAATATATATGATTTTTTTACTTTCTTCAACCTCAACATCAATCCGTTGTTCCCAGGATGTTTTTGGGTCTTCCATGACACAAACACAATGTTTTTGTTTAATTTCTCTGCCTCTTCTACATTCACTGGTATAATTCAGATTCAGATTCAGATTCAGATTCAATTTTAATTGTCATTGTCAGTGTACAGTACAGAGACAACGAAATGCATTCAGAGACAACGAAATGCATTCAGAGACAACGAAAAGGTATAATGATTCCTACCCATTCTGTGTGGAATCCACATTGACGTGCTGTTGTCTTTCTTACATTTTTATTGAAGTGTCCACAGTCTGCTTTTATATTCCTTGGTAAACTATACTCATTCTACTTCCCCTTTCCTGGTCCATGTGCTGATGCTCCTTTGTAGAATTCTCAGGTGTCGTTTTGTGGCATTTACTTTGATTTAATGCCTTTTTAATTTGATGGCCTTGCATGGACTACTTTTCCCATTGGATTTTTGTGACTTAAAGGGATATTTATGACATACACTGAGACCAGTTCTTTAAATGTTAGCTATTGCTTGTCTGCTGTCATATCTTTGAATGTAGGTGCCCAACCTGCCTTAATAACCTCACAGTTTGCGTTATTTGATTTAAGCCTCTGGTTTCAGATTTAATCATCTTCAATCTTTCTACAAAATTCAATTTTATTATGTTTGCTGTCCTGAAAGGCGCCTTAGCTCTTGGATTTTCAATTAATCTGTTCTCATTACATAACACCAGAATCTGTGGCAGATAAAACCTACGGTTTAAAAAACTTTCCATATAATTCAATCCTGTGACTCAGGAAAGCAAGTTTTTGATTCATCGGTTCACCTCCAGGGCTTGATTATTTCCTCTTGTGACTTAGTCGGCTAGGAATACTGTGCAACTATTGCTTTCTCTAATGTATTCTTTAATGCTATCGCAATATAATACAGCATCTAATTTACCATGTTGACTGCTGCTCCAAAATGACAGCATGCATTAAGTGCCAAACCTAATCAAATCCACAAAATCTTCATTTCATCCTTAACTTAATTCAGCGACTGACTTTAAGCAAACTGCTTGTTGTTTTCTTCCGATGTGCAGTTAGGTGCACACATCAGGGTTGCATTTTATTTTTGCACCGTGCAGTGCATTTATCGATGTTAAGATCCCAGAAGAAGACACAGAGTGCTGGAGGGTCACAAAGGGTCAGGGAAGCATCTCAGGAGAACAAGGATAGGCTAAAGAAGGGTTTCTAACCTGAAACATCACCTATCCATGTTCTCCTGAGATGCTGCTTGACCCATTGAGCTACCCCAGTACTCGGTGTCTACATTTGTAAAGCAGCATCTGCAGTTCCTGGTTTCAACAGTTGAATTTCAATGTGATCGAGTTATAGATTCAGAGTCTTGCAGCATGGAAACAGGCTCTTCGGCCCAACTTGCTCACAGCGACCAACATGTCCCATCTATCCCGCCTGCCTGCACGGCCCATGGCCCTCAAAACATAGAAACATAGAAAATAGGTGCAGGAGTATTCCATTCAGCCCTTCGAGACATCACCACCATTCAATATGATCATGGCTGATCATCCATAATCAGTACCCCGTTCCTGCTTTCTCCCCATAGCATAGAAATATAGAAAATAGGTGCAGGAGTATGTCATTCGGCCCTTCGAGCCAGCACCGCCATTCAATGTGATCATGGCTGATCATCCAAAATCAGTACCCCGTTCCTGCTTTCGCCCCATATCCCTTTATTCCGTTAGCCCTAAGAACTAAATCTAACTCTCTCTCTTGAAATCATCCAGTGAATTGACCTCCACTGTCCTCTGTGGCAGAGAATTCCACAGATTCACAACTCTCTGGGTGTAAAGGTTTTCCCCTCATCTCAGTCCTAAATGGCCTACCCCTTATTCTTAAACTGTGACCCCTGTTTCTGGACTCCCCCCAACATTGGGAATATTTTTCCTGCATCTGGTCTGTCCAATCCATTAAGAATTTTATATGACCCTCTCATCCTTCTAAATTCCAGTGAATATAAGCCCAGTCAATCCATTCTTTCATCGCCTCTCACATCCATGTACTTGTCTAAATGCTCCTTAAATGTTGAGGTGGCTGGCTCCTGCCTCAACCACCTCATCCGGCAACTGTA
Organism: Leucoraja erinaceus; assembly: GCF_028641065.1. Lineage (NCBI taxonomy): Eukaryota > Metazoa > Chordata > Chondrichthyes > Rajiformes > Rajidae > Leucoraja > Leucoraja erinaceus. The sequence continues at coordinate 10,866,005 of NC_073381.1, forward strand.
AATTAGAAAGGCTAATAACCCAGAAACATAGGTTTGATTTCCAGGGCAACATCGTGTAGTGTATGATACTGTCTGTGCCTCATGCGTTACCAGGTCAGAAGATTCAAGTTTTTTCAATGCAGAGACATTAAATGTGATTTACAGTTCTGAGAGTGTTCTATATTCTCAGAGATGTTGTTCTTTATATGAGGCAATGAGCCAATGCTTCACCAGCTTTTCATGTTTTTTGGATATTAACAAAGAATCTCGGGGCATTATATTGGGGAATATTTTCCCCTCCCCAGAGGAATGTTTCTCTACCTCTCCAAGAGAATAGGTCATCCTCTCCTCGTGAGCTGCAGACACCAGCATCTCCCCAAACCTTCACCCTCCCTTCCTGAGAATTGTTCATCCTTACACCAAAATCACTAATAAGTTCATAAATTTGAATAGCAGAATTAGGCCATTTGGCCCATCAAGTCTACTCCGCCATTCAATAATGGCAGATCGTTCTTTCCTCCTAACCCCATTCTCCTGCCTTCTCCCCTTAACCCCTGACACCATTTCTAATCAAGAATTTGTCAATCTCCACCTTAAAAATATCCATTGACGGGCTCCACAGCCTTCTGTGGCAAAGAATTCCACAGATTCACCACACTCCGACGAAAGAAATTCCTCCTCATCTCCTTACTAAAGGTGCGATCTTTTATTCTGAGGTTATGGCTTCTGGTCCCAGACACTCCCACTAGTGAAAACATCCTCTCCTCAATCACTCTATCCAGGCCTTTCACTATTCACTAATGGCTTCAATTTGATCATTTTGCTTTGTGGGATCTTGCCCTGTGTGAATATAGACCATACAATTTTCTATATTGCTGCTATAATGCAGTCATACTACATATTAACAAATACCAAAACTGCACATAATGTACTGTGGCATGTTTTGAGATTCATAAAGACCCTGTGTAAAGCTTATCATCCCAGTAATTGTGTACACCGATCAATTTATTCCCCCTCACTACAATGTGAAAGAAATTCCAAATGAAAAATTAAATTGCAGGTTATGCTTCTGCTGTGTACAAGTAGCTTTCAAACATGAATAGTTGTTCACATCTAGCTACTTATGTTGGCACAGGACAGGAACACACTTTCACTGTGTTAGACCGTGATACTGAACTGACTGGCAAGCACCATGGCGGTGGTGTCTGCCTCTACATCAATCCACGCTGGTGCAAAACAGTTGTTGTCAGAGAAGAACTGTGCAACCCTGACATTGAACTCTTGGCTGTCTCCCTGCGTCCCTTCTACCTTCCCAGGGAATTCCCACAACCGTTTTTCATTCTGGTTTATATCCACCCCAGAGCAAATGCATCCACTGCTACGGAACATGTAAGAAATATGCTCGACAGACTCGAACTGATATCTCCGGACGCCCCTAAATTCATCATGGGTGACTTCAATCATTGTTCAATTGACAAGTCACTTAAAGGATTCTACCAGTATGTCAACTGTACCAGCCGTCTAGGGAAAACACTGGACAAATGCTATGGGTCAGTCCCAGACGCCTACTGAGCCGTCTTCCTCCCTCCCCTAGGCTCTGCTGACCACAGCAGCATACTGCTCGTTCCTGCCTACACACCTGTGGTAAAGAGAACAGAGAAAGTCATCAAGGACATCAAACAGTGGACACCGGACAGTATTGACAGGCTTCAAGGGAGTTTTGAAACCACAGACTGGAATACCCTCACATCCTCCTCCACCAACATCAGTGAGCAAGCGGATATAGTCTCAGTATACATCACTTTCTGTGTAGACAATATTATCCCCTCCAAGAAAGTCACAATCTTCCCTAACAATAAACCCTGGGTGACTAAAGATCTAAAAAACATATTGAATAAGAAAAAGAGAACATTTTTTACCGGTTCTGAAGCTGAGAAGAAGGAATCTAAACAGAGAGGTCAAGCGGGCAATAAAAATTGCCAAGCTGAAACAAAGCAAGAACAAAGTGGAGCAGACCTTTGGAAAAGGGAACCTCCGTGCGGCTTGGCAGGGCCTCAAGAACATGACAGCAGTGAACTCTGTCTCTACCAGCCGCAAGCCCATTCAGGTAGCAGGAAGCAGCTCCACTTCACTCCCGAATGATCTCAACTCCTTCTACACCAGATTTGAAAAGGACAATAGCACCCAGCTAGAATCAATCGTCTCCACACTCAGACCTGATGACTCCGGCCTCAACATCAACACATCAGAGGTGGTGAGAGCCCTCAAAAGGACTAAAAAGAACACAGCTCCAGGGCCAGACAACATCTGCGGGCGGACCCTATGGCACTGTGCTGAGCAGCTGGGAGGTGTGTTCCAGCATCTGTTCCAGGGCTCTTTGACCAGCAGCACAGTCCCCAGCGATGTGGAAAAACTCAACAGTGATTCCCATCCCAAAGAAGGGCACCACCAAGGTCCTGAATGACCTTAGACCGGTGGCTCTCACCTCCCTGATCATGAAGGCCATGGGGAGGATCATCAAGGGGCACATCACCAAGGCAACTGGCTCGATGATGGATCCATTGCAGTTTGCTTACCAGGCTGGCAGGGGTGTCGATGACGCAAAAATATTCATCTTAAACACCATCCATAAGCATCTGGAAATCCCCAAGGCCACAGCCAGACTTCTGTTTGTAGACTTCTCATCAGCATTCAACACCATGCAGCCACATATTTTGGCTGAGAAGCTCATCACCCGCTTCCACCTCAACCACCAACTCACTCTGTGGATTATAGACTTCCTCACCAACAGATCACAGAGGGTGTTGGTGAACCACACCTTGTCCGACACCCTCTTCACCTTCACTGGCTCTCCACAAGGCTGTGTCCTCTCCCCACTTCTCTTCATTCTCTACACTGATGACTGCAGATCCACCCAGCCAAACTGCCACTTTGTAAAATTTGCTGATGACTCAGTCCTCCTGTCTCTGCTTCCCAGCCACACACAACATCACAGCTCAGCCCTGCAGGACTTTATAGTATGGTGTGAAAAGTCTTGTCTTGAGCTAAATATAAGCAAAACCAAGGACATGATTGTGACTTTCTCCCCCCAACAGAGACAGATGGCTGAGGCAGCCACCACTATCATCCAGCAGGAGCCAGTGGAGATAGTGGAGGTATACAAATACCTGGGAACAGCCTTCGACAACCTGCTAAGGTTTTCCTCTAACACAGAGGAAATCCTTAAAAAGTGCCATCAGAGACAGTACCTACTCAGGAAGCTGAAGTCATTTGGGATTAACAAAGACATTCTCACTACATGCTACTACGCATTCATTGAAAATGTAATAACCTTCTCTTTCACTAGCTGGTTCCACTCCATCACCCTGCAAAACAGAAACCGCCTGTTGAATGTGGTCAAGGTCTGCTCAAAAATCATTGAGCAGCCCGTCCAAACTCTCACTGCCCTATGCGACCAACAGTCTGTAAAGTTAACACGCAGGATTCTTCAGGACCCCTCTCACATCCTGTTTCCTGAGTTTGAGTGGCTCCCCTCAGGACGCAGACTCCGCTGTCCGGGTTGCCGGACACACAGGAGGAAGGCAACCTTCATCCCCAGGGCTGTCCAGCTTTTTAATGCTGATCACTGACCCATGAACATATGAAATGAAATAACCTTCTATATGCACTTTTTAATTGAAGCACTTAGGAAGCACTTTAAAACTATTGCTATGTGTTGAATGTTGATGTGCGGTGTGTGTTGTGTGATTGTGCAGTGTGTCTGTGGAATGCGTGTGCTGGTTGATTGTGCAGTATGTGTGTTGCTTATGTTTGTTGATTGTGTCCCTTTTTAAAAAGCTACTGTAATGCGCCCTTTTAAATTGCCCCTCGGGGACGAATAAAGTGCTTTGAATTGAATTGAATTGAATTGAATTGAATTGTAATGCAGAGGAGCCAAGTGATCAAACAAAGGTTATGTCCGCCAAGATGCCCCATCTAAGCCAGTCCCATTTGCCCGGATGTGGCCCATATCTCTCTCCTATTCATGTATGTACCCAGGTGTCTTTTAAATGCTGTTATAGTATCTGCTTCAGCTACATGCAGTGACGGTTCGCTCCATATACCCACCACCCTTTGAGTGAAAAAGTTACCCCTCAGGCTCACATTAAATCTTTCCCCTCTCACCTTAAACCTATGTCATCTGCTTCTTAATTCCCCTACTCTGGGTAAAAGACTTTCCTCTGATTTTTTGGGCCCATGGTTTTTGTGCTTCCATCTGGTTCCGTCTCATCTGTTACAACCCCAGCTCCCTTCTTGCCCATCAAGGTCCCAGTTTCCATACTCTCTTTCCACTGACCCTAGTCCCACTTTCCACATTCTCTTCAAACTGTTTAAAAAAAAAAAAAGTTTGTAAGTGATAGGAGTAGAATTAGGCTATTCGGCCCATCAAGTCTACTCCGCCATTCAATCATGGCTGATCTACCTCTCTCTCCTAACCCCATTCTCCTGCCTTCTCCCCATATCCTCTGACCTGTCAATGGCTGCACCTACCCTAAAGGCAGCAGAATGGCACAGCTTGTAGAGCTGTTGCCTCACATTGCCAGAAACCTGGGTTCAATCCTGACCTCAGGTGCAGACTGTATGCACTTTTCTTGATCTCCCTGTAATCCCATGGGTATCCTCCACGTGTTCAACTTTCCCCCAAAAACAAGCAGGTTATTCGGTTAATTGGCCTCCATAAATTCCCCTTTATGTGCAGTTGACTTGTAGAATCTGGGGGAAATTGATAACCATATGGAGAGACTAAGTTTAGATTAAATTAGTATGAGATTAGTGTAAAGGGCCTGTCCCACTTACGCAATTTTTTCGCCGACTGCCAGCACCCGTCATAGGTCGTTACATGTTGCCAAAAATGCTCTAAAAGTTGAAAATCCAGCGGCGACCAGAACAAGGTACGACTCTTTGGGTGACTACTCATAACCATACAGCTTCACCCCGCGACATGATGCCAGGGTGTCGCCTGTATGGTCGTGAGTAGTCTCCTAGTCACCCAAAGAGTTGTAGCATCTTTCTGGTCGCTGCTGAATTTTCAACATGTTGAAGATGGGTGACGGATGCCGGCTATCACCGAAAAAGCCGTGTTAGTGTGACCGGCCGTTAAATGGGTGGTCGATGTCCAAGTTATCACATTTACACTAATCTCATACTAAAGGGCCTGTCCCACTTACGTGTCCCTGGCACGCAAATTACGCGACCTTGTGGTCGCGTTGAGACGCATGGGCATCGCATGGCCGAGCGAGGCCAATCCCACTGAGAAGCGCGGAGGGTTATGTAGTTGTGCACGACATCGCGCTGGGCTCCGTAATGTTTGTAGCGAACAAAATCTTCGCGCACCACTGGCCTGTCGCCAAACCGACGGCCAAAGTGGGACAGGCCCAAGACTCGGGCGCGACGCAACGTCTCACCTCCAACAGCAGCAGAAGCAGGAAAACGATCGCCGAACTCAGCCTGAGGTTCATGGTCATTGCGGTCCAGATCCGCCCCCACTTCTACTTTCAGAGCGGGGCCAAGAAAATTGAAGATGAACACAAAATGCTGGAGTAACTCAGCGAGACCAGCAGCATCTTTGGAGAGAAGCAATGGATGACGTTTCGGGTCAGACCCTTCTTTTCAGACTGAAGAAGGGTCTCGACACGAAACGTCTCCCATTGCTTCTCTCCACAGATGCTGCCGGTCCTGCTGAGTTACTCCAGCTTTGTGTCTATCTTCAAATGACGTCACGCGCTCCAGACGGCTGTGCGTACCCATGTAATCGCACGCGACCTTCGCGGCTCAACGCGACCACGAGGTCGCATAATTTGCTTGCCAAAGACACGTAAGTGGGACAGGCCTTTAACTTAATTGGGTCTATTGTAACATGGAAATGGTGTTCTCCAGCCCAACAAAAGAATCATCATGTATCAATCATTATGAACTCCATGGTTCTTTTCTGTCATCTAAAATGTCCCTTTTCTTGCTCCATTTTTACAATAACTGGATAGATTTGATGAGCAATAATCTTTGGTGACATCTGGAATCTCTGAGGCCATTTGAAATATAATCTGGAATCATCTTCATTACTTGCCTCGATGCTTTCTCAAACAAGGTGCTGTGGGTACATAGTATTCCATGTGTGAGATATGTAGGAAAGAACAGCGGATGCTAGTTTAAAACAAGGTAGACGCAAATTTCTGCAGTAACTCAGCAGGACAGGCAACATCTCTGGAGAGAAGGAATGGGTGATGTTTCAGGTCGAGAGCCTTCTTCAGACTGAAGTGTGTGAGATACCCTGGCTGGGGAATGAGAGAGAAAAAGATTCATATTTGGCGCTTCGTATGAAACACATGTTTCCAGTGTTTCCAGTGCCGTTTGTATCTAACGCTGTATCGTGAAGATGCCACTGAAGTCTACTGACGTCATTGGAACCAAATGTACAAAGCCTGGTTTCAAAACCTGGTCTGTTCTTGATTTCTTTTTTATCTCCTTCTTAAGAGTCTAGTGTTAAATTGTCATATGTACCAAAACGGTACAATGAAATTCTTGTGGGCCTGTCCCACTTGGGCGACTTTTTAGGCGACTGCAGGAAACTATGCAGTCGCCACATGTTCGCGATTGGTTGCCGGGGGGTCGCCTTCATGGTCGTGAGGAGTTCCTGCATTCTGGGAACTAGTCGCGGTCTCGTGAATTTTTTAAAAATGAGCGCCGACTAGAATGAAGCCTCCAGGGAGAGTAGCGAGAATTCTTGAGCCGTAGGTGGGTCGCCAGGAGGTCCTAATGGGATGCCAGGAGGCCGAAGGTTCTCGTAGGTTGTAGCCGGTGCTGACTGGTGAATTTCATTGGGGAAAATTTCATTGGGGAAAAAAAGGGTAAGTAGGAGTTTTCAGAACCAAGGATAACAGACCAGTAATGTTTAATGTCCGCCGAGCTTCACAGCCGTGTATCTCTGGCTTCTTAAAAGTTGTCTCCGCTCCTTCTCCCCCCTTCTCCCACTTCCTCTCCCCCTCTCCTCTCCCCTCTCCTCTCACCCCCTCTTCTAAAGGACTTCCCGTACACTGAGCTTTAGCCATCTTTTTACAGCGCCAAACTTCCTGTTCATCGCGGTGTGTGTCTGTTTCACCTTGGCTTTGCACCGTGTGAATTATTTTGCCTTTTTTTGCCCTGTCCCCCACCTGCATAACGGGATGGTGAAGGAAGTGATGTGTTTGTGTCTGTGTGTTCTACTCTGACAGTTGCCATTCCAGCTGCCGGTTTTTCAGGCGACTGCCGGCAACTTGACAGTCGCTGGCAGTCTGCTGAAAAATCACCTAAGTGGGACAGGCCCATTACTGCTACAGGCCATGCGGCAGTACAACTGGTTTAGGAACACAGTACTTAATGGATAACATAACAAAAGATCAACAAAAAATTAAATAAACAAAACACCCAATAGAGTGCAAAAACAAAACAAAGCCCGAAGTCTCAAGAGCAACTAGTTTGTAGTTGCACTAGTTGCACTGTAGTTGCACTGTAGTTGCACCCCCCCATCAGTCTGAAGAAGGGTTTTGGCCCGAAACGTTGCCTATTTCCTTCGCTCCATAGATGCTGCTGCACCCGCTGAGTTTCTCCAGCATTTTTGTGTACCTTAGTTTGTAGTTTAGTTGGACTTGGTAGTGTTCAATAGCCTAATGGGTGTAGGGAAGAAGTTGCTCCTGAACCTAGACATAATAATAATAATAATAATAATAATAATAATAATAATAATAATAATAATAATAATAATAATAATCATAATCATAATCATAATAATCATGATCATAATAATAATAATAATAATAATAATAATAATCTTATTTATATAGCACATTTTTAGTCAACTTGCATTGACCCCAAAGTGCTTCACATAATTACATTACATTTACACACAGGCAAAGGTGGGTGAAGTGTCTTGCCCCAAGGACACAACGACAGTATGCACTCCAAGCGGGATTCGAACCGGCTACCTTCCAGTCGCCAGCCGAACACTTAGCCCATTGAGCCCATTGAGCCATCTGTCGTCCCTAGACATCACCGTTTTCAGACTCCTATACCTTCTTCCTGATGGCAGAAGTGAAACAAGAACATGACCAGGGTAATGTGGGTCCTATGATGATGCTGGCTGCCTTTTTGAGGCAGTGCCTCATATAAATCCCTTCTATGGTTGGCAGATCAGTACCCATGATGGACCGGGCAGAAGTCATCATATTTTGTAATCTCCATCAGTCTTGGCGGATCGAGCTATTTCCTGGTTGCCCTTCCCATCAGAGAGGGGAAGCCAAACAATCTAGAACTAAATGAATCCTCATCAAGGGGCCTCATGAAATAAATGTATTTTACAGTCCCGTACCATACACTCCACAGCTGGATTACATTGGAAAACACTATTTACACAAATTATTTGACTATCATAATATGAACATGATTTGGATACATTGCAAACTTATTCAGATTGGATTCTCATTATGTTAATTGTAATACATGCAATCTTCCAGTCAAATTACAATTAGATATTTCCTTGATTAGACATTTTCAACTCAAACGATAATGTGCCATTTTACTGTTATACTTCTTATCCAATGCTTAGCTTCAATGGAACTATTTTCCCAGCAATGTTTTACACAGGCAGTCAATGATATTCTGCCCAGATAACATTACAGCCTACAACAAATCTTGACATCACAGAGTTGTCACCAGCACTTTAAATTAAGAACAAATAGCCAATAAATACCAGGAGCTAACTCTGACGGAAGATCATGTATTTCTCTCTTCACGGATGCTGCCTGATCCTTAGAGCATTTCCAGTATGCTCGGTTTTATTTGATTTTCAGCATTTGCAATTTTATTTTGCTTTTCAATAATTTAGTCCAGCACATTTGACTAAATTATCAATACAATACAATACAATACAATACAATTTATTTGTCATTTGGACCCCATTGAGGTCCAAACGAAATGTTGTTTCTGCAGCCATACATTACAAAACGAAAAAGACCCGAGACACAACACAATTTACACAAATTTCCATCACATTGCTGTGATGGAAGGCAAAAAAAACCTCATCTCTCCACTGCACTGCCCCCCCTCCCCCCCCTCCGATGTCAGAGTCAAAGTCAAAGCCCCCGGCGGGCGATGGTGATTGTCCCGCGGCCATTAAAGCCACGCCGGGTGATGCAAGGTCGCGCACCGGGTCTTGGTGTTAGAGCCCCGGCGGGCGCTCGCAAAGTCCCGCGGCCATTTCAAGCCGCGCGGGGCGATGGTAAGTACCCGCTCCAGGTGCTCTTCAACCCCGCAACTCGGGCGGGAGAAGTCGCCGCTGCGGAAGCCCCGAAAAGCGGTCTCCCACCAGGGACCCGCGGGCTTCCGGTGTTGCCGTCCGCCAGACCCGCGGTTGTAGCCTCCGAATCTCCAAGGGTTGGGTCGCAGCAGCGTTCCACCACAGCTCCACCCACTCCGGACTCGGCCAGCTCCGCGACGGTGAGTAGGACCGCAGCTCCGCAACTGGAGCCCCAGGTCGTTCCTGTTGGAGGCCGCTCCACGTTGCAGCCCCAACGACAATGGAGACCCGACAAGAAAAAGTCGGGTCTCCCGTGCAGGGGAAAGATTTTAAAGTTACCCCCCCCCCCACACACAACACACATACCCCGACAAAAAAAAAAAATAAAAACTACATAAAAACGAGACAAAAATAATAAAAATACAGACGGACTGCAAAGGCCGCTGCTGACGAAAGTCGCGCCGCCCACAGAATCAGTAAGCAACACATTTGAGACCCCGAATCATTAAGAAGTGATTTGCATTCTTCAATAACTCTCCAACTTGAAGTGTAGTCATTTTGCAGTGGTGGGGTGGGGGATGGGGTAAGGAGGCAGCAGCCAGTTTGACATCCATCAAAGTTCCCAAAGTTATTGAACATTTGGGAGATAAGTATTAATAGAAAATGTGATACAGCTTTTTATAACTTAAAGATGAAAAGAAAGCACAGTATGTTCAGCATGCAACACTGGAGCCTGAAAAGTACTGGCAGTAACAGGAGCAGGCAAGCACTCTGTGCTTGTGACATTTCTCAGCCTGCTTTCATATTTGTAAAACCTCTGTTAACTAGTTTGCTGTAAGTGGATTAACACCCTTCCTTTTAAAATCGACACAGGAATTTATTAACAAAGGATGAAACGATAAAAAAAGAATTCGCATGTACACGGCATCACATCCCGAAGCCCATCGCAGCAAAGTAATTATTTCTGAACGTTAATCAATGCAGGCAAGCACAGCAGGCGGACTGAATAAACACAAAATGAATCTAATGCTACATTCATCCAGCATAGCTGAGGAAAGAATATTGGTCCAAATGCAGAAGGTCTTTTCTCTTTAAAAGTGGGGCTGGGATATTTTACACCTTCCATTCGGTTTGTAGTTTGTTTCCACAAGTTCCATTCGGTTTGTAGTTTGTTTGGTTGTTTGTTTGTTTGTTTGTCTTTTTGCACAAAGTCCGCGAGCATCGCCACTTTTCACTTCACTGCACATCTCGTATGTGTATGTGACGAATAAACTTGACGTGACTTGACCTCATTGCCATCACAGACTGATTGCATTTTAGCATGTAAATCAAAGTAAAAGTAGCTTCAAACTGCAGTACCCACTGGAGTGTGTGACCAGGCTCCCTCCCTGGGATGCCACTCTGACCCCTACCACTGGCTGACAGGCCGGGAGTGGCCAGTCCCCGGGCGGGAAGAAGAAAGGGAGAGGTGGAGACAGTGGGCTGTGGGAGATCAGGGAAGGGGGAAGGTGGAAGGGGGAAGGTGGAAGTGGGGGGGGAAGAAGGAGAAAGCAGGGACTACCTGAAATTGGAGACGTCAATGTTCATACCGCTGGGGTGTAAACTACCCAAGTGAAATATGAGGTGTTGCTCCTCCAATTTGCGGTGGGCCTCACTCGGGCCATGGAGGAGGCCCAGGGCAGAAAGGTCGGATTCGGAATGGGAGGGGGGAGTTGAAGTGCTGAGCCACTGGGAGATCGGGTTGGTTATTGCGAACCGAGCGGAGCGATCGCCAAGCCTACGCTTGGTCTCACCAATGAAGAGAATAAAGATTATTGCCGCTTGCCGAGGTACACCAAAAGGCTTTTGTTGCATACGTACCAGTCAGTGGAAAGACAATACATGAATATAATTGAGCCATTTACAGTGCATAGATACATTATAAGGGAATAACGTATCTGCATCTAAGGCCAGATGCATAATCTAGGACGAGTTGCACCCTGGCCACTCCCTCTTCTCCCCTCTCCCATCAGATTCAGATTCAAAACGTTATTGTCATTGCGCAGTGTACAAGTACAGAGACAACAAAATGCTGTTAACATCCCACCAAGAAGTGCGAACACAGAATAATGGAACAGTAAAATATATATATATATATATGTATATACAGTAGCAGTAGTACAATTTGGGGGGGGGGGGGGGGGAGATCAGTCATTGGGGGATGGAGTGTCCGGGGGGGGGGGGGGAGATGACTGGCGATCACCAATGTGTAGAGTTAAGTAGGGTAACAACAGCCACAGGGAAGAAGCTGTTCCTGAACCTTTCAAACAAGAGGACATGACTTCAGAATTAAGGGACTGAAGTTTAGGGGTAACATGAGGGGGAACTTCTTTACTCAGAGAGTGGTAGCGGTGTGGAATGAGCTTCCAGTGGAAGTGGTGGAGGCAGGTTCGTTGGTATCATTTAAAAATAAATTGGATAGGCATATGGATGAGAAGGGAATGGAGGGTTATGGTACGAATGCAGGCAGGTGGGACTAAGGGAAAAAAAGTTGTGTCGGCACGGACTTGTAGGGCCGAGATGGCCTGTTTCCGTGCTGTAATTGTTATATGGTTATATGAACCTGCTGGTCCGGCAACGGAGAGTCCAGGATTGGGTTGCCAGACCAACTTTGCATGCACCCTGACAATGAGGGATAATGTCCCTGTGAGTCTTAGACTTTATTGTAACTAAATAAAATGTATCACACGTGTCCCACACAACTGGGAGGCGGCGCGACTCTCGTCAGCAGCGGCCTCTGCAGCCCGTCCGCGTTTTTATTATTTTTTGTCTATGTTTCTATGTAGTTTTTGTTATTTTTTGTTGGGGTGTGTGTGTGGGGGGGTGGGGGTGGGGTGGGAGGGAGGCTGGTAACTTTTAAATCTCTCCCTGCACGGGAGACCCGACCTTTTCTTGTCGGGTCTCCGTTGTCGTTGGGGCTGCAACGAGGAGCGGCCTCCAACAGGAGAAGACCGGGGACTCTGGTGCCGACGACTCACCGTCGCGGAGCTGGCCGAGTCCGGAGCGGGAGGAGTGGTGGTGGAGCGCTGCTGCTGCGGCCCGACCCCCGGAGATTCGGAGGCTGCAACTGCGGATCTGGCGGACGGCGGCACCGGGAGCCCGCGGGTCCCTGGAGGGAGACCGCTTTTCAGTGCTCTCGCAACGGCGACTTCTCCCGCCCGAGTTGCGGGGTCGAAAAGCTCCTGGAGCGGGGCCTCACAGCACCGCCCCGCGCGGCTTGGAATGGCCGCGGGACTCTGCAAACGCACGCCGGGGGCTCTAACGTCAAGACCCGGTGTGCGACCTCGCACCACCCGGCGTGGCTTTAATCGCCGCGGGACAATCGCCATCGCCAGCCGGGGGCTTTGACTTTGACTCTGACATCGGGGGGGGTGCTTAAATCGGGGGGGGGACAATCGCCATCGCCAGCCGGGGGGTTTGGGGTGGGGGGGGGGGGGGGGGGGGGGGGGGGAGTGCAGTGGAGAGATAAGTTTTTTTGGCCTTCCATCACAGCGATGTGATGGATGTTTATGTAAATTATGTTGTGTCTTGGGTCTATTTGTTTGTAATGTATGGCTGCAGAAACGGCATTTCGTTTGGACCTCAAGGGGTCCAAATGACAATTAAATTGAATCTTGAATCTTGAATCTTGAACTGTGTGTGTTGGTGTGCTCAGTGCTGAATCTGGTGTCATCAACAATGCCACAAGTAATTACTTTTAACTATCTATGTGTGCGTGTGAGTGGATAGTGAGAGTGCTGGAAATGATCAAGGCCTTCATTGATCAGCATTTCTGTGGTGTTAATCTGGGCGGCATTATCTTCAAACAGAAGACCACTGGCTCCCAGCACTGACTGGGCTGATGCTTTCCTGAATTTGCATGCCTGCATTTTGCAGCACGAGACAGGAACTTGCTGTCTGCTGTTCTGATGCCAGGCATAGTGCAATGCCCAGTAGAGCTCTTGCCTCAGTTGATAATATTGGCCAATTTAGTATGTGACAAAATGGAGGATTTCTGCCTTTGCAGAACCTGCTTGTCATCTTTCTGCAAAAGCTGCAAAGCTATGAGGCTCATGACTCCAGAATGTCTGGGTCCTGGGAGGAAGCTAAGCACAGGGTGATGTCCAGATGTACCCTCTTTTGTTAATATGTATGTGGGTTTTGCAGAAAGAGCTGAGCCTTGCTGCAAATGCATGAATAGGATTGGTTGGGGAAAGGTATGTTATAATACCCCAGTTAACTATGTTGCAGGGTCTTTGCACTGTTATCTTGCGATTGGCCAAGGTATGGAGCCTTCCTCGAATTGTTTATGTTACCTGGTTAAATGTTTCTTTACTCAGGGGAACTGTCTTCCGTTAGAAACTTTATGTAGAAACAATGTAATGTATTTTGTGATTGGGTTAGTGAACTGTCAATTAATGTATTGTATGATCTTTTTTATGATTGGTTGCCCACCCCTTGGGGTAGCACTTGGGACTTTGCTGACCATCTGAAGGTGTCTATTTGCATGAGGCTGAAGGGCTTGGACAAGTAGAGACCAGGATCGGACCCATGGTGTTGGTTAGGTATCGTATAGGAAGTGTGTTTGTGATTGAGAATAAAGAAGTTTAGTTGATCCAGTGCTTGACTCAGTGTTTTACTGAACCAGACTAATGGGGTGAGATTAGGAGCATAATTACACAGTGACCTGACCAATCCAGACCACTGTGTGGAGTCTGCATGTTCTCCTGCTCACCAGGCTATGACATGGGCATCACACGCCTCGGCACTCGTGAGGAAGGCAAGGCAGCGCCTTTACCACCTCAGGCAATTGAGGAAATTCAGAGTGTCTCCGAGGATCCTCCAGTGCTTCTATGCAGCGGCGGTGGAAAGCATCTTGTCCGGTAACATTACCATCTGGTTTGGGAATTGCTCTGCCAAGGACAAGAAGGCTCTGCTGAGAGTAGTGCATTGCGACCGAACGCACTATGGGAACTTCACTCACCCCCCTGCAGGAACTATACAACAGGAGGTGCAACTCCAGAGCAAACAAAATCATGAGAGGACGGACTGTTCCGCCACGGTCAGGCAAACCCTCCGTTGCCATACGGGAGAACGGAGCTTTTGAGAAGGAGTTTCTTCCCAGAGGCAATTCGGACTGTAAACGCCTATCTCACCGGGACTAACTATACAGAACGTTTTTGTAAAAGAATATGTGTGTTATGATTGTGTTTATAATTTGTTTGGTTGTTTGTCTTTTGCACAAAAAATCCGCGAGCATTGCCACTTTCATTTCACTGCACATCTCGTATGTGTATGTGACAAATAAACTTGACTTGACTTGACTTGACTTGACTTGACTTGTTGGCTTCCGGTCGAGGAGCTGGCCGACTTCGGAGCGGGAAGAGCTGCGGTGGCGCTCGGCTGCGACCCGACTTTGGAGCTTCGGAGGCTCCGGCCGCAGGCCCGGTGGACAGGAGCATCGGGAGATCGCAGGTCCCTGGTGGGAGACCGCTTTTCGGAGCTCCGGCAACGGCAACTTCTCCCGCTGGAATCGCGGGGTTTAAAGGACTCGGAGCGGGGCCTAACATCTCCCAGGGCAGATTAACGGCCGCTGGACTTACCATCGCTCACCGGGGGCTTTAACAGTCGCCTCGATGTTGCAGTTGGACTGCTGGACCGCGGGAGAAGAACAAAGGGAAGAGATAAAGACTTTGGCCTTCCATCACAGTGAGGAGGTGTTGGAGATTCACTGTGATGGATGTCTGTGTAAATTGTGTTAAGTGTGGGTCTTGGTTTTTTTTGTAATTGTTAAGACTGTAGAAAATGCAATTTCGTTCAAACCATG
The DNA here is from genome assembly GCF_028641065.1 of Leucoraja erinaceus. Classification (NCBI taxonomy): domain Eukaryota; kingdom Metazoa; phylum Chordata; class Chondrichthyes; order Rajiformes; family Rajidae; genus Leucoraja; species Leucoraja erinaceus. The sequence continues at coordinate 10,881,136 of NC_073381.1, forward strand.
CTGTTTGAATTGCAATAAAAGGCATTCTATTATATTCTCTTCTATTTTCTGCATGCTGCTCCAGTTTCCTTCCACTCTCCAAAAACATGTTGATAGGTTAATGGACTACTGTAAACTGGCTGGTGTAGTTGGGAGATAGGAAGATCAGTGGCATGTAAGAAAACATATGTGGGGGATTGGGACTGATGAGAGCATGAATAGTCTGAGTAGCCTCCTACATGAGAAATATGGAAGAAGTGCATGTGTGGAGTTCAAGGGCGGAGCTGGGTCATGCTGAGCTGAGGGGCCACATGTGAAGTGTATCTACCATCTCAGCATTACACCATCCATGGCTTGAACATCCAGCGAAAGGAATAGCGTTTGGTAATCTGCAATGAGGAAGCAAAGAGGTTGATTTCCTCCCGCCCAATATGCCAAAGGTCAGAGATGGAGGAGCAACAACAACAGGAGATACATATCAAGATTAGAACTCTACTGGAAGAATACTGGATGTCAGCAAAGATGTCCAATCTACAAGGACTTCCCCGTTACAGAACGGCAAGAAAATTTAATGTTAAGAGCAACCTTCTAGTCTTCCCTCTGCCTCATTTGTAAGGGACATGTGCATATCTTACAACGTCTTGGTTATAAAGTATGCAAATCCTGTTTAATTGATGTGTAGGATGGAACTGCAGATGCTGGTTTAAACCAAAGATAGACACAAAATGTTGGAGTAACTCAGCGGGACAGGACTGAAGCAGGGTCTGGAACCAAAACGTCACCCGTTCGTTCTCTCTAGTGATGCTGCCCATCCGACTGAATTACTCCAGCATGTTATGTCTATCTCGGTTTTTATTGACTGCTGGTTCAGCGATCGGAAGATGGAAATTGCAGAGTACCTTCAAAAATTGGAGGTATGGGGTGGGAAGTACTTTGAAGTTTAACTTAACAATATGTTTTTACCCACAAAAAAAAAGGATCGTCTGCACGAGAGAGCACCTTTCATATCATATGCATTTTCTGCTCATTCCCTCAGTCACACAGTCAGAACTGCTGCTTGATGAGCTGGGAGTGAGTATCAGAGAACAGATGAGATTAAGGCTGCTTCAACATTACACCCTTGGTTGTACCTCATTTAAGTTTAAAAGATGCAGTGAGAACGTCTGAGATACAGTTGCAAAGTTTATACCAAGCACACTTCTCAGAGCCACATTTACATTTTTAACATCACTGCTACATGCGCAGGAAATCGGTTCTTATTACAAGATGGGATCAGATTAGAGATGTGAAAGTTTTCTTAATTCAGCAATTACTGTACCTATGAAAGCTACATAATGATGCAATTTTAATTCGCTAATGTTTTATGATAATAAGTAGAAGTAAAATATGCCTGAAGAACCATACACTTCTAAATGATTTAGTTTGCTCAGAGTTCATTTTCCTGTGAAACCTGCTGATTTTTACTATTTTAATTATTTTTTTGACAAGGGTCGAGATAGCCATGAGGGAAAGTTAAAATATATATTGATGTGAAAAGCAAAAGATGGGTCAGAAGTGCTTGCTGTGAAAAAGACAGTGGAAACGGCTTGTATATTCGACATGGTTTCCCCTAACTTGGCTTTTCTGAACTACTTTCTGATAAAGTGCAATGCAGTTAGTTGTGATAATGCTTTAAATTCATGTTAATTCACTACGATATTACTAAATGCCAATTTTAACACTTTCAAAATTGTAGTGTCCTTGGAAAAACTTCATGAAGACAGGAAAATGTGTTGTTGTGAATGTAAAACACATTTAATTAAAGCATCTGTGAGTGTTCACTCCTTTTTTTCTGAAAAGTTTTGATAGTGGCAAAATTGTAAGTGGTGTCAGCAGTTGAATAAACTTTACTTGGCTCAGAAAGTCCCCAATATCTACTTTTATTCCAATTAGACGGTCTGGAGGAACAGAATAGGGAAGACAGATTTTTCATCGATGGGCTAATTATCAGAGGACTAATCTTCTCAGCTCTTTGTTGCAGGCAAAGCAAATATCTAAAACAGAGTACGTTCGATTTTGTACATTTAACGGTGCTTGCTTGAATCATCATGAATCATCATTTGTTGACATTTAACTAAAAAAGCACTAAGTGCCAGAGTAATGCCGGGTCAGGCAGCACCTCTGGAGAACATGGATGGGTGATGTTCTGGGTCAGGACCCTTCTGGGCGATTTTTCAGCGGATTGCCGGAAACTGTCAAGTTGCCGGCAGTGCACTGAAAAACCGGCAACTGGAACGGCGACTGTCAGAGTGGAACACACACAAACGCATCGCTTCCTTCACCAGCCCATTATGCAGGTGGGGGACAGGACAAACGGAGGGAGCTCTGTCTAAAAAATTCACACGGTGCAAAGCCAAGGTGAAACAGACACACACCGCGATGAACAGAAAGGTTGGCGCTGTAAAAGGGGGGGGGGGGGGGGGGGGGGGAGATGGGGGAGAAGGAGTGGAGACAACTTTTAAGAAGCCAGAAATATACGGCTGTGAAGCTCGGCGGACATTTAACATTACTGTTCAAGAAGGAACTGCAGATGCTGGAAGATCGAAGGTACACAAAATTGCTGGAGACACTCAGCGGGTGCAGCAGCATCTATGGAGCGAAGGAAATAGGTCCAGCTGTCTGGACAATATATTGTCCTCGAGCTGTCTCCTCCCAGCCCCCCGCCCTTGGGCTCCTCCTCCTCCCTTTTTCCTTCCTTCTCCCCCCCCCCCCCCGCATCAGTCTGAAGAAGGGTTTCGGCCCGAAACGTCGCCTATTTCCTTCGCTCCATAGATGCTGCTGCACCCGCTGAGTTTCTCCAGCAATTTTGTGTACCATTTAACATTACTGGTCGGTTATCCTTGGTTCTGAAAACTACTGCTTACCTTTCTCTTTTCCCCCAATGAGCCAATGAAATTCACCGGTCAGCACCGGCTACAACCTACGAGAACCTCCGAGAACCTTCGACCTCCTGGCAACCCACCTGCGGCTCGAGAATTCTCGCTACTCTCCATGGCGACTTCATTCTAGTTGCCGCTAATTTTTCAACATGTTGAAAAATTCACGGCAACCATAATGAGGCCGCGACTAATTCCCAGAATGTGGGAACTCCTCACGACCATGAAGGTGACTCCCTGGCAACCACCCGCGAACATGTGGCAACTGCATAGTCTCCTGCAATCGCCTAAAAAGTCGCCTAAGAGGGACAGGCTCATTCTTCAAACTGCTGACAGATCCATGCACAGCCAAGGTGACGTGCTTAGATATGGATCTAAATTTATCTTCAGCTCAGCCGCATTGTTTAAATGAGGCACAGGCGAACAAATCTAAAGAACTGGATCAACAAAATATGAATAAATATGAACAAATATGAATAAAGCAGATAGTTCCAGTTGAAGAGCCATGATGGATTGTATCATTCTGTAATTCGTCATAACTTCAGTGAGTTGGACTACCTTTTGGATGATACATTTAAATGCTGGCCTCGTCTACTTTCTTCTGCAGTCATAAAAATATATTGTTATTTTATGAAAGTTTCTGCAGTGTCTTAGCTGCTGTTTATCCTCCAAAATTACAAAAAACAGATTACATGGTCATTTATCTCACACACATTTGTTGCATTTTTCTGTGTAAATTAAATATTACATTTCCTTCATCATAATAGTGACTACAGCACAAAATACAATACTTCATTGAAAGCCCTCAGTTATATAAAATGCAAAGCAAGTCAATTTGTTCTTTAATTCTACTTGTTCCAAATAATGCAAAATTATGTGAAATCAAATTGCAAATATTGAAAACATAAGTAAAATGTAATCTATCTTTAAGTGAAACAAGAAACCATATGATTAATGATTATTTACAACTACACAAATTAAATTTTTGGTTGGGGCTGATTTAAATTGACGTAGTTTAACAGATAACTGAAAAAGTTTGTTTGGAAGACGTGAGGAGATAGTCATACAGCACGGAAACAGACCCATGCTGATCAAGATACACTAGTCTCACCTGCCAATGTTTAGCCAATATCCCTCGTAACCTTTATTATCCATGTACCTGGTCAAATATCTTTTAAATGTTGTTAAAGTGCCTGCCGCAACTACCTCCTCTGGAGGCTCATTCTATATTCCCACCACTCCCTGTGTGGAAAAAGTTGGGCCTTAGGTTCCCATTAAATCTTCCCCTCTTAACTTCAACCTATGTCCTCTGGTTCCCCTACTCTGGCTAAAAAAGCCCTGTGCCTTCACCCTATCTATTCCCTTCATGATCTTATACACCTCTATAAGATCACCCCTCAGACTCCTGTGCTCTAAGGAATAAATTCCTAGCAGGTTCAACTTTTCATTTTTGCTCAGCCCCTCATGAACTGGCAACATCCTCATACATCTTCCTTACAATCTTTCCAGCTTAACAAAATCCTTTGTATAGCAGGGCATGACCAAAACTGAACATAATACTTCAAATGCGGCCTCTCCTTCGTCTTGTACAACTGTAACATAACATTCCAACTTCTATGTGTAGGAAGGAACTACAGACAGATGATAGTTTACACTAAAGGTACACATAAATGCTGCAGTAACTCAACCGGACAGGCAGCATCTTTGGAGTGAAGGAATGGGTGATGTTTTGGGTTGAGACCCTTCTTTAGATTGAGGGTCAGGGGAGAGGGAGACATAGAGATATGGAAGGGTAAGGTGTGAAAATACAGATCAAAGGGGACGATGCTCAAGATGCTCAAGAAAATGTAGAATGGTACATTGTTAACTATGGGGAAGGTGACAAATAGGCATGCAATTGGTAATATTTATTCAGGAAGGCAATTAAACTAGTTGGAGAACTAGGATGGGGTGGGGTGGGGAGTCAGTGGGTCAGTCTGAAGAAGGGTCCTGACCCAAACCATCACCTATCCATGTCCTCTGTGGATGCTGCATGACCTGCTGAGTTACTCCAGCACTTTGTGTCCTATTTTTAGTAAACTAGCATATGCAGCTCCTTGCTTCTACTTCTATACTCAATACCATATAACCATATAACAATTACAGCACGGAAACAGGCCATCTCGGCCCTACAAGTCCGTGTCAAACAACTTTTTTCCCTTAGTCCCACCTGCCTGCACTCATACCATACGCTGATTGATGAAGGCAAATATCCTTTTTTGGCCACCGTATCTACTTGTGATGCCCCTTGCAGGGAACTATGTACAGGGTACCTGCATTCCTAGATCCCTTCACTCGCCAACACTCCCTAGGGCCCTGCCATTCACTGTAAAGGACTTGTCCTGGTTTGACTTCCCAAGATGCAAAACCTTGCATCGATCTGCAGGAGATGACAATAAAGTAATTATAAATTCACTTGCTGTGAGCACATGTAGTCACTTCGTAATTTGCCCTTGCTTTTATTTAGTCTGCTGCTTCAGCCTCCCTTTACCAACTACATTTTTCTTTTCCATTGCATTAGTTTAGCTTATTTCTAGTAAATTAGTTGTGGTCTTCAGCATCGCATTTCTGCACCAGTTCTCCATTCATACCATACATTTATATAATTGGTATTCATACCTGTGCCGTTGCTTATTATATGTTTAATTGTAAGTCTGTTTACTGTTAAAACAACATTGTTATTAGTCATTCTCCAAACCTGCAGTGATTTCTGAAAGTAAATTGCTCTGTTACATTTGTATCCCTTCCCTATAAAGCTGTGAACAAAAAAACCTGAAAGAGCAAGTATCAAGGGGTATATCCAAAATTCTTAAGGGGTTGGACAGGCTAGATGCAGGAAGATTGCTCCCGATGTTGTGGAAGTCCAGGAAATGGGGTCACAGCTTAAGGATAAGGGGGAAATCCTTTAAAACCGAGATGAGAAAAACTTTTTTCACACAGAGTGGTGAATCTCTGGAACTCTCTGCCACAGAGGGTAGTTGAGGCCAGTTCATTGGCTATATTTAAGAGGGAGTTAGATGTGGCCCTTGTGGCTAAAGGGATCAGAGGGTATGGAGAGAAGGCAGGTACAGGATAATGAGTTGGATGATCAGCCATGATCATATTGAATGGCGGTGCAGGCTCGAAGGGCCGAATGGCCTACTCCTGCACCTAATTTCTATGTTTCTATGTTTCTATGGTTGTCAACTTGATGCGAGTGGAACCTGTGGAGGAGAAGAAAGGACCAGAGGTAGAGACAGTGGGCTGTTGGAGTTGTGAGAAGGAGCAGGAGATAAGCAGGTTCCTAATCAAAGTTGGATAGGCAAAATGTTCATATCCGCGGGTGATGCAATCTACTGAGCGAAGCGAAATATGACGGTGTCTGCTCCTCCAGACATAGGGGGTGGGGGTGGGCCTCACTCTGGCCAGAAGAGGAGGCCCAGGGCAGACAGTGGGTCGGATTCTGGGAAGGGGGGAGGGAAAGGGGGACTTGAAGTTGCTGAGCCACCGGGAGATCAGGTTTGTTAGCATAGGTTACACAAAAAAGCTGGAGAAACTCAGCGGGTGCAGCAGCATCTATGGAGCGAAGGAAATAGGCAACGTTTCGGGCCGAAACCCTCAGATTGTTAGCATAGGTGTTGGGCGAAGCAATCCCCAAGCCTACGCTTGTCTCACTGATGTAGAGCAGCTGACACCTAGAGCAGCAGATGCAATAGATGAGGATGGAGGAGATGTAAGTTAACCTGTGCCACACCTGGAAAGACTGCTTCGGTCCTTAAGAGAGTGACTTTAAAGGTAATGTTCACATCAGTAGGTTGCAACATGTATCATCCAATTTGGAGATAAACAGATTTGAAATGTACTGTTGGATAGGGTATTTGCAGTTGATCTTTTGGTAATTTGTAGGTTGAAGGTGGAGGAAAGGTAGGCGGCTAGCAGGAACCTTCAATAATAATCTCGAGGTGGCAGAGGTTAATTTCATCATTTGGTGATGGAATGAATTGAAGATAGGCAGTGCTATGTCAGCAGAAGTGGATAGGATAAGGAATGCAAACCTAATGCTTCAAGATCATGAGTTTTCCTCAGCAGGAGAAAGTTACCGAGCTGATTTATTGTAATCCCAGTAGGCAAGGATCAGGGAAGCTTTCATATATATTGAAATTAAAAGTATGTTCTCGGGGGCATCATAGCCAAGCTCACAGCCTGAAAGTTGGCAAGGCAGAGGAGCAACTGAATCTCAGCATGATCTTTGTAAATATGACTCAGTCACACTCTGTGGAATACCTCAAACGCAGAGTGAGGGTATGGGCCCCGTAGTAATCGCTAATTGTGCTGTAGTAAGGTATAACATTGTTCACTAATAGCTCCTCTTTTATGTTTTCTAGTAAGTGCAGTACTTCAGTCTCATTTAATTCTGCACGATTTCACATTGCTAATGAATTATTTATTTAGCAGCAGATAATAATAACTTATGATCTATAAAGCCAATTTAGCCCTGGCATCTAGTTTTAACAATTACAAGTTTAGGTAATTGGTTTACTGCTAATCATGTCATTGCGATTTTGCGATGAGATCATCTATTGGCGTTTTAATTCAATTCAATGAAGTTCTGCGAAATTGTTTATGAAGCCGTGTGTGTCTCAGGCTCTTGATGTTTCTCCTTAAACTCCCTACTTCTACCTCCTTTTACTTGATCTTTAAAATCTACTACTTTTATTTTGTTTTAAATAAAAGCATGGCTGATAATATTCACCAGAGATGCCTTGGGGGATTTTAATGCTGTTGCTGCTTGTGGAAAACTATATATTTTTAATGGGAAAACTAAAATCAATTAATCCATTTTTTTTTACAGCCACTGTCTCTCAAGATTCAACCCCAATGTTATGATATTGGCTTCTATGAAATTCAAAGCAAGAATGGCTCATTTAGCCTCTCAAGACATTTTCTCCACTTCATTAGGTAATGGTTTCATAACCTGCAATACTCTTATCTAATAAAATTAATGTCAATCACACATGACTTTTCTAGTTAACTTCTAATCTCAGCAGCCAGGGAACTTTAGTGCAACTTCACAAAATTACCCCTGAGTAGCCTCATTCTAAACTTTCTGATTCTTCCCTTTTGTTTTTTTATTATGGAGCCAGTCATACTCCGAATCGAAATACGATTTTTACTTTTTAAGTAAAATTGCAAATACGCAATTAAAGAAGGGGAATAATATGGGGTGATATACATCCTCACACAAATAACAGCCTTGTGCTAAAATTTTTATCATTCCTTGCTCGATTCAGCACATTACTTAAATTCTGAATAACTTGGCAGAGAGTGATTGAAACTCCTAACTTCTAGATCATCAGTATAATATGATAACTGTATAAGTTTTATGGGACTTGGCTAAAATAGATTGTTCCTTGGGGAATCATCCTGCTGATGTCTGCCTTTGAGAGGCTGCCCTCTTTCAATCTGACTTGCAGTTTTCACAATTTATTTCATCAGCTACATGAGAATCAATGGCCAATTCTCTGACCCTTAATCATTACACCTTCAAAAAAATCTTATGTAATCTAACTAGTTCATACGTAGCTGCATTTAATTCCAAGAATTGTGCTCCTTCAGCCCTCCTATCACTGATTTATAGTAAGCCTTGATTTTAAATCTTAGCATACATGAATGAGGCCTCCGTTGTTCCTTGATTAAAATGATACATACATAGCAAGGGCGTAAATTATTGATTAAATTACACAGTGGTGTGGCCTTTCTCAACATGCCTTCACTCATTTCTAAGGCATAAAATGATTACAATTGCTTCTGCCCCCTCAGGGCTACTATTAGAGGCAGGAGAGCACGAACATATCGGCAAACTGATGTCAACACCCGACATCATAACCCTCAGGTGGCCCAGATCCTACAGGGCTGGGTGTGTTAAAATGTATCTGTGATTATGTTGCTGGAAGTCACTCAATAAATCTTTCAGATTGAATGGGATTTTACAACATTGCTCCAACCCAGTACATGGTGATATATCTCTCCCCCAAGCTCCTCCTCGCATGTTTCTGCTTTTGACCTTATGAACAAAGCCTTGTATTTTTCCTTTACTGTGGCTTTCTCTTGAATGAATCTTGCAATTTACTTTAACCACTTGCTGTCGTACTGATTTCTACATCCTCATCCCTCTATAGATAAAATAAGTCTCCCTCAAATTGATTTTGGGTTTATGAGTGACTGTTGATATGACCTCTAGTTTCAAAGTTATTATTTCTATCTCCATTCTATCGAGCCACTTTAGAATCTTAAAGACCTTTAAAGCATTATCAGGTCACTTCTGATCCTTCTATATTCAGGATGTAAGAGTCCCTTCTAGCAAACTCTTTCCTAATAGTTATAAACTATGTTCTGGTATTGCCTTTGAGCCTTTTCTGCACCTTCTTATGTTTATATATGATTTTTTATATCATGGAATTCAGTATTGTATTCTGTATTTTAAATACTAACTTTGCCTCCTATATTTGTTCACATCAAACGTGCGTCCTCTGAACCTTGATTCATCAACTTAAGGGACTTAAAACATGTATACCATATCCCTCTGTTCCTGCACACAATTTAAAACCTGCATCGTCGCCCTTAAAACATATATCACTTCACAATCAATATCAAATTTTACCTGACATTTATCTGCTCATTTGTTCATCCTGTCAGTGTCCTCATGAAGCATATTACTCTACGCCTCACTATCTGAAAGATTCCTATAATCTGTAAGTTGTGTTATGTTACACTGCACAGCCATATTCAAATCATTTATTTACCAAAAATAAATCATGGTTTTGGTATTTGCATTGAGGGAATATCTTTATTTACCACAATTCTTTGTTTTCTGTTCTTGTCAATTTCTAATTAATTAATAATAATAATAATAATAATAATAATAATAATAATAATAATAATAATAATAATAATAATAATAATAATAATAAAGTTTATTACGGACTCGAGGTCCAGACAAGGGGCAACATTACATTTACAAAAAATGCATTGCATATTAAATATCATAAAGTACATATAACATCTTAGTATATCTATTAATATATAAAACTCAAATCCATCCGTCCGCCTGCAGTACGGATCCCTTCCTGCCTTTTGATTCGTTGACGGCTGCTCCTTCCTATCAGCTTCCAACACACTTCGAAACAAAGTTGCAAGACAGGAACACTGAACTTTTCACTGCTGCAGCAGGCAGGGGAGGTGCAATTGAGGGAGGCAGGGGAGTGCTGGAAACTTACATTTGGCAACGGCTTCAGTTCCATTGGAGGAGACGGGTGCATGGTGGAATATTGGGTTGGGGGAATCACACCATTGGGGGAGCAGACCCAACGGGTCTGCACTTGGTCTAGTCACTTATAAAAGCTTCATAAATTATATATTTTTTTAAAACCCAATACATAAGTTAAAAATGCTGTCCTTTAAACTTACATTCTATTTGCCTCGATTTAATACGTTATTTTGATGATGGGATTGTCAAATGCCTTCTAAAGAACCATGTAGACATTATCTGAAAAATTCTGTACCAACCTTCCATGGTGTTACTTCAAAAATATTCCCAGGATATCCCAACACTAGTTTGAATAAATCTGTGCTGGCTCTCCTTTATTAACTCAATCCTTCCCAAGTACAGGCACTCTCTGACTTATGTAACAGGCGAGTTATATAAACTCACACTTACCTAAGCAATTCTTTAAGCCCACTGACGCTCATGTGGTCTCTACGTCAGAGCTCCTCCATGGTCTCTGCATTAGAGCTCCCCCCCTTGGTCCCTGTGTCTGATCTCCCTCGTGGTCCCCACGTCGGAGTTCCCATATGGTCTCCGTGCCGGAGGTCCCATGTGGTCTCTGCGTTGTTCTCGTACGTGGTGTCGGCGTTGAATAATAAATTTACATGTGCGCCGTGGCATTTCCATTTCTGACTTATGTAGCATCCGACTTACGCAACAATTTGCAGTACATAACCCTTATGTAAGTCGGGGAGCGTCTGTACTTACTAATATTGTTGTTTGATTTTTGTTTCAAAATCTTTCCCACTACTGAGGTGCATATCATACAGCATTATTGGGCATGGCCTTAAACTATTTTTGAACAAAGATGTTACATTTCTAATTTTCCAATACTTTGCACAACAAATGTTCTCTTATCACTTCCCACCCTACCCTTCAGCTTGCACCACCATTCATATCTAGGGAGGGAAGATTGGATGATTATGGCAAACCCATCTGTAACCTCATCTTAATTGGCCTCTGCAATCCCGTCTGAACCAGCATTGTCAAAGAAGAGGAAAATGCCAACACAGAGGTTGTATAGATAAGGGATGGAATAACATTGACAAGGAAGTGGTGCAAGAAAAAACAGCAAAGTCAATGACACCACAGTATTTGAGTGATTGTGAAGCTGTTGAAAGGTGCATAATAATCGAAAGGACCAACTCTCTTAAAAACAACAACTTCCATTTATACTGTGTGTGTAAGGAAGAAAAAACATCCTAAGGTAGTTAACAGGATTGCATCAAACAAAAATGGACTCAATAGCAAAGCATTTTGAATGGGTCATGTTACATGGCATGTTTCATGTCACTCGACATTTGATAACATATTAGATACATCTGAGTGACCATAAAGACCTTTGGGACATTCAGAGATGTTAAAGGCTTTAATATCAATGCAAGGTTTCCTTCATCAGTTTTATGATGAGTGACATTGGTTCACCACCTGACATTGGAGTCATGGTTTACTTTTATAGCGGAAACTCAATCTAACCTGATATTGCCAAGGAAGTATTGCAGTTGCTGTCCCTTGACTGAGAGGGAAACCGGGGGCTTGTTACTGCTCTAGTATTTGGAATCTGCTGCTCACAATTCATCTGGTACTTTCCCTTGGTAAAATAGCTACAACAGTTCAAAATGTGGCATTTGTGATAAAATGCACTGGGACATCTGAGGTTATATAAAGTGCTATATAAATATATGGCTTGCTTTCTTTTAAATTGATTGAAAAGTAGTTTCATCGTTATAACTGCTTTGAGGGAGCTGACCCTGAGCAAACCACTTTAAACTGAGAACTGTGGCTGTCAATTGGGACGGAGCACAAGTTGTTCTGGTAGCTCTTTCTCGCGAATGTGCAGATGACTGAACCTTTGGAAAAAACTTTTTGTAATCCATCGGAAAGATTCCGATGAAGTCCCAGTGTTCAGAATCTGTTAACAAAATCCCATTTTTTTTCCCTGGTTGCTTCATACTTCATCCTCCTTCCATTACTGACCAGAACAACATCTACTTCATTGAAGGATATAAACAAGCACAAGTAATGAGTCCAGACCAAATCTAGAAATTAAACCATACAACTGCTATGATCAGCACAAGGCATTCCTTTAGTGCTTGTCTCCTACTTGCCTTGACTCATCTAGTGTCCCGCTAGCTCTGCAAGTTATTTACATTTACATTTACATAGAAACATAGAAACATAGAAATTAGGTGCAGGAGTAGGCCATTCGGCCCTTCGAGCCTGCACCGCCATTCAATTTGATCATGCCTGATCATCCAACTCAGTATCCCGTACCTGCCTTCTCTCCATACCCCCTGATCCCCTTAGCCAGAAGAGCCACATCTAACTCCCTCTTAAATATAGCAAGATATATTTAGAAAGGCAAGGGCTGATCAGCATCCATTCTGGAACTCTCTGTCTCTGGAACTCTCTGCCACAGAAGGTAGTCGAGGCCAGTTCATTGGCTATATTTAAGAAGGAGTTAGATGTGGCCCTTGTGGCTAAAGGGATCAGGGGGTATGGAGAGAAGGCAGGTACAGGATACTGAGTTGGATGATCAGCCATGATCATATTGAATGGCGGTGCAGGCTCGAAGGGCCGAATGGCCTACTCCTGCACCTATTTTCTATATTTCTATGTTTCTATTACTGTTGTACATAAGGAGGGTCATAACTTTGTTTTTTTTTGGAGTGGTGAGTTCTGTTGCAGATGATTTAGATAAAGTTTACACTGGGGCTGTTTAGAGAAGCTGATGATGAGTAGTACATCATTTTCGTACATAAATGTTGTACATTTGAAGGGTCTCAACCCGAAACTCAGCGGGACAACAGAGATGTTGCCTGTCCCGCTGAGTTATTCCAGCATTTTATGTCCCCTGCTGTACATAACATTGGTTAGGCCATACTTGGAATATTGTGCGCAGTTCTGATCACCACACTACATGATAGATGTGATTAAGCAGGGTAATAATGCACAGGGAAAGGTTTGCAAGGATGCAGGCTCGAAGGGCCGAATGGCCTACTCCTGCACCTTGTAACCTTGTAAAGGTTTACAAGGATGTTGCCCAGACCAGAGGGCTTGAGTTTTCATAAGACATTGGATAGACGGGGTCTGTTTTCTCTGGAATGAAGAAGACTTAGGGGTGCCCATTTACAGAGATAAGATGGACAGTCACATTGTTTTCCCTAGGTTAGGGGATTCTAAATCTAAGAGGGCATAAATTTAAGGTGAGAGAGAGGAAGTTTGAGTAGAATCGAAGGGGTCAATATTTGGCACTAAGAGTAATTGATGTTTGGAATGACATGCCTGAGGAAGTGGTGCTAGAAGGAGCAGTAATGGCATTTCAGAGGCATTTGGACAAATGATTTGAATGAACAGGGCATTGAGTGATTATGGAATTACTGTATGCGAGTGGGATTAACATAGATAAACATAATGGTTGGCATAGATGTGGTTGGCCAAAGAGCCTGTTTCAACATCGAACATTGCTACGGCTCTGTTGGATGGTAGATTAGTGTTCCGCTGAATCAATGCCAGCCACCTAATGTAACGCCTCAGTAATTCTAGGCATTGGTTGGACAGATTGCTGAACAATTGCAAAGACTGCTCTATGGTACCATGATAGCAGCAGTCCGTCATGCACAAAGGTAGTCTGCACTGTCCCCACTGCACTTGGATGTTGAGTGGCTTAGGTCAAACTGCAGTGGAAGCTGAGACATCAGATGCCTTATGTTTAGAGCCAGGATGTTTAAGCACTAAAAAAACACTGAAATATGCCGGCAAACAGGCATAATAAAATTACAAAAAAGGCATGAAAAAGGCATTTATTGACAAAAAAGGCATAAAAAGGTATGTATTTCCACCACCAAAATATGGTTTAAAATGATAATATAAAGGTGTACTACATTTAATGACTACATTAAAGTTGCCTGGTTGTACATAATTACTAGCATTGTTTTCAAATTATCTGGTGTTAAACTATGCCGTTTGTCAGACAGAATATGCTTCAGTTGTGAAAAACTTCTTTCTACCTCAGCTGAGGTCACTGGTGCATACCCAAAACAAGCTACATACTCTATATTCATGTTGATATCTTGTGCATTACAACTACCTTTGAGAACTTTAGCTATGTTTTGTATTTCTTCAAGATCTTTGTTAACTAAAATCGCTCTCTCGCATTTTCCTTGTATGTATTTACCTACATCGCCACGAACTTTACAAATATCGTCAATTACTTTGTTGAAAACCTGCAAGTTATTCACTAATGTTCACCACGTTTCTCAAGGGAAGTGATAGCTTGTGGGAAGTTTACAAAATTGGAAGCAATATACCCAAGATCACAGAGGGACTTTTTCTGCATGATTTCACTGACGATCCTGACTGCAGCAGATTCTTCTTCAAAACAGTTGACAATTTATTTTATCTTTTCAAAATTTGCAGCAGAAAACCATGTGCCCCACCTAGTCAAAACGGGCTGAGGTGGTAGAGGAATCTCGGGTGCCATTTTCTTGACATTGGAAACTAGGCGATCGACATTTGGAAACAAGCTACGTATGTGCTTGGCAATTCTATGAAGTCCTTGAGCTAAGCATGTCAAATGCAACATTTTGGGGAATAAAACTTTAAGTCACAAACAGAAGAACATTCTCGTGTTTTATACCTTCTAGCCAAAGTACAGCAAGTGAAGATGTAAACAACTGAGTAATAGTTGAGCTGTTTGACTTCTCCAATACTTCTGATGTCAACAAATACTCCTTTGATGGTTGACCTGCCTCCAGTGTACCGATGACCACATTGGCAACATATTTATTGAGATCCATATTTTGTCACATGGGACTTCATCTCTAATTTTCTGCAGAATGTTGAAGTTGCTGTCAACACAATTTTTCCATAATGATGTCTTACTTGGTATATGTTCCTCTGTGTATTTCTCTAAAAAACCTCTGAGAGATTTGTTTTCCAATTTCCACAGTGGAATTCCAGCATCAATGAATGCCTTGCACAGATCACTCGAAAATTCAGATTTGCGACTGGAGCCAGCAGTAAATGTAGTGAGGAGACAAGCTTGGGTAGTCTACACCCCAGTGGTATCAACGTTGACTTCTCTAAATTTTAGATAGCCCTTGTCTTTTCCATCCTCCCCCTCCCCCTTCCCAGCTCTCCTTCTAGATAAATAATAAGTGGGGGGGGGGGGGGGGGGGGGGGGGGGGGGGGGGGGGTGATTGGCAGTCACCGAGGTACGTTGTTTAGTAGAGTGACAGCCGCCGGAAAGAAGCTGTTCCTCGACCTGCTGGTTCGGCAACGGAGAGACCTGTAGCGCCTCCCGGATGGTAGGAGGGTAAACAGTCCATGGTTGGGGTGAGAGCAGTCCTTGACGATGCTGAGCGCCCTCCGCAGACAGCGCTTGCTTTGGACAGACTCAATGGAGGGGAGCGTGGAACCGGTGATGCGTTGGGCAATTTTCACCACTCTCTGCAATGCCTTCTGGTCGGAGACAGAGCAGTTGCCATACCATACTGTGATGCAGTTGGTAAGGATGCTCTCGGTGGTGCAGCGGTAGAAGTTCACCAGGATCTGAGGAGACAGATGGACCTTCTTCAGTCTTCTTGATCAGAGTAGAGGTATTGTGGGTCCAAGAGAGGTCATCGGAGATGTTGACTCCCAGGAACCTAAAGCTAGAAACACGTTCCACCTCCGTCCCGTTAATGTGGATGGGGGTGTGCGTGCCGCCTCTGGACTTCCTGAAGTCTACAATGAGCTCCTTGGTCTTCTTGGAGTTAAGGGCCAGGTTGTTGTCAGCGCACCATGCTGCTAAGTGCTGGACCTCCTCCCTGTAGGTCAGCTCATCGTTGTTGCTGATGAGGCCAATCACCGTTGTATCATCTGCATACTTGATGATGGTGTTAGTACCATGTACAGGTGTGCAGTCATAGGTGAAGAGGGAGTAGAGGAGGGGGCTCAGCACACAGCCCTGTTCAGGGTGAGGGTTCTAGTCCTACTCCCTCTGTCTCTTCCCTTCTCCCCTACCCCCCCCCCCCCCCCGCATCAGTCTGAAGAAGGGTCGCAACCCGAAACGTAGCCTATTCCTACTGTCCATAGATGCTGCCTCGCCCGCTGAGTTTCTCCAGCATTTTTTGTCTACCTTCAATTTTTCCAGCATCTGCAGTTCTTCCTTAAATAGATCCTGGAGAGGACTGAACCAGCAGGCACCGGCACGAATGAATGAATAACTGACAGTGGGGCCCCCGGTTTCGCCCCGGTGGTGGAAGTTTACTTATAAGTTATACTATGTTAACACGTTAATAATAACATTTTAACTTAGAAAACGTCATTGTAATCACGGTACAACTAGAGAAAATAGCACAACCATTTAGCAAAACAGCAAAAAAGGCTGATTTAGGCACTCGATCGTGAAAAAGGCATTATCCTGGTGAAATCATCAAAAAAGGCATGACAAGGCACTTATGGCATTTATGGCAAGATCCTGGCACTACTCAGGGTGGTTAGATTAGCAAATATGCTATTGAGTTTACCAAATCTTTTCCACTGTGTAAAATATATGCTTCAAACTCCATGCAAATATAGAGAAAGATTAGTATTGAACTTAAATATTGCTCATAAAACTTCAGGCAAGTAAAATCATTTAGTTTTGTCTACACATCATTGGCTTCATTAAACTGCCGCACTGTGGACTTTATCTAAATCCTCTGCAACAGAACTCACCACCCCAAAAAAAACCAAAGTTATACAGTATTTTAGTCAATCTTTCTCTGAATGGTGTTTTTTTTAAATCACCCGTAGTTTTCCTCGCTCCAGCAATGAGGGTGTGCCTTCCACTTTCAAAGAGTTTCTTCTTCTCGGTCTCCAACTGCTGTTTTCTTTTGATAGTTATATTGACAATTTTAGGCTGTACCCCACTTCCCCTGTACTCCCTGTTTTTTTCTGCTCTC
This sequence comes from Leucoraja erinaceus, assembly GCF_028641065.1. Taxonomy (NCBI): domain Eukaryota; kingdom Metazoa; phylum Chordata; class Chondrichthyes; order Rajiformes; family Rajidae; genus Leucoraja; species Leucoraja erinaceus. The sequence goes on from NC_073381.1 coordinate 10,898,301, forward strand.
TGCAAAATAAAACACATTAGCACGGCACAGTGGTGCAGCGGTAGCGTTGTTGCCTAATAGTGTCAGAGACCTGGGTTCGATCCTGACTGCGGGTGGTGTCTGTACAGACATTGTACTTTTTCCCTTTGACCGTGTGGGTTTTCTCTGGGAGTTCCAGTTTCCTCCCACATTCCAACGGCGTGCATGTTTATAGGTTAATTGGCTTCTGTGAATTCTCCCTAGGGTGCAGGATAGAACTCGTGTACGGGTGATCCATATAACCATATAACATATAACAATTACAGCACGGAAACAGGCCATCTCGACCCTTCTAGTCCGTGCCGAACACGTATTCTCCCCTAGTCCCATATACCTGCGCTCAGACCATAACCCTCTATTCCCTTCCCATCCATATAACTATCCAATTTATTTTTAAATGATAAAAACGAACCTGCCTCCACCACCTTCACTGGAAGCTCATTCCACACAGCTGCCACTCTCTGAGTAAAGAAGTTCCCCCTCATGTTACCCCTAAACTTCAGTCCCTTAATTCTCAAGTCATGTCCCCTTGTTTGAATCTTCCCTACTCTCAGTGGGAAAAGCTTTTCCACGTCAACTCTGTCTATCCCTCTCATCATTTTAAAAACCTCTATCAAGTCCCCCCTCAACCTTCTGCGCTCCAAAGAATAAAGCCCTAACTTGTTCAATCTTTCTCTGTAACTTAGTTGCTGAAACCCAGGCAACATTCTAGTAAATCTCCTCTGTACTCTCTCTATTTTGTTGACATCCTTCCTATAATTAGGCGACCAAAATTGTACACCATACTCCAGAATTGGCCTCACCAATGCCTTGTACAATTTTAACATTACATCCCAACAGTGATCACACGGACTTGGTGGGCAGAAAAGCCTGTTTCTACGCTGTATCACCACACTAAACAAAACTAAGATATACTTTCTTTCTGTTGAGCTGTAATTGAGACAGAGACATTGGTCTTATGTTGTTGGTTAATGAGCAAACAGGCTGTTGAGGTGGACTATCTTTTATTATTGTAAAGAATATGTTTCAGGCTTTATCCAAACCCTACTTGCATTACATGTCTAGTTTCTTCAAAAATGAAGAGAAAAGTAGTGTAACACACACGAGCACACTTACAAAATTTCCCCCATCTCAAACACTTCTTTTGGGTTGTTGCCACAGGTGCATTAATAACAATAATAGTCAATGTAGTTCGCAGCTTATTTGTTATTTGTACCAGGAATAAGAACGGAGCTGGTGTTTTTGGAATGAAGTCTGTGGCAAGGACCGAATCCTTCAATATACGTTGGGAAGGAAATTTCAGACAAGCAGTGATACATTCCTGTGTTACA